>NC_064859.1:10891459-11194792 GCF_024139225.1 Suncus etruscus
AGGAGGGGAGGGGAGAGGAGAGGAGAGGAGGGGAGAGGAGAGGAGAGAACTTGCTGAGAAACCAGCAAGGCCTTTGGGACCATTTCCCAGACTTGGTAACATGTTCCACTGACTTCTTCCTGGCTCACTGGGTCAGAGGGACCACCTGGGAGAACTGGGCTAGAAGCTGACCTCTAGAGCCGGGGAAGTGAGAAGGCATAGGCACTGATCCAGAGAACTGAGCCCAAACCAAACAGTTTCTGGGCATCTCCTACTACCAGGTGCTGGAACCTGGCACTTTCTCTCTGGCTATTTTCCTCAAATGTCTTCAAGAAGTGAAAGCTCCTGGCCTCGGATTTACCTCAGGCCAAAATGCCACATCTGAAATTGGGCCACCAATTCCAGCTGCTCTTCCCATAGGACTTCATCTCCATGTTCCTGGGATCTGTTCAGCCTTGTTCAAGAAGGGGTGAAGGCCCAAAAAGCACCGGGAAGTGCTTGGTTGCACCTTCTCCAGTGTGACCTTGATCAAGGTGGCCAGATTCAGCAACTGAAAATATACAACACCAATTTCAACCTGAATTTCTGAGAAACAAACAAACAAAAAAAACCTAACTTGTCCATATAAGTAAGTTCCAGGAATTATTTGGAATCTCCACCCCCATGGTAAACACACACACACACACACACACACACACACACACACACACACACACACACAACACAAACAGCACTTTATTGTTTACTTGCTATTCAAATATAACTGAATATTCCCCATTTTAGCTGGGGATGCTGGGTAACCTTCATTTGACCAGAGGGGTTGACTGCAGAGAAAATAGTTGTGTTGTGTTTATTTATATCCACATCCAGTGGTGCTCAGCTCAGGGGCTACTCTTAGCTCTGCTCAGAAACCACAGGGATGCCAGGGATGGGACCTGGCCATATACAAGGCAAATGAGGCAAATGCCATTCCTGTAAGACTATTGATCTGGCCCCAGGGAGAGGAAACATGTTTGAAGGTTTCTGATTTCAATCAGCCCACTTTGATGATTCGTTTGGTGAGTTTGAACTTTGCCAGGGTACAGGAGTGAGTCAGAGCTGGCAGTCCTCCTTACGTGGGTTTTACTCCAGTGTCATTTGCTCAGAAAAATGGTGCCTGAGATTCATCCTCCACCTCGGGCACCTTGTGTGTTGGATTTTTTTCATTGCCTTTGCTTCCCCCTCTCATTTGCCTATGGTGAATTTTCCTCTCTCTCTCTCTCTCTCTCTCTCTCTCTCTCTCTCTCTCTCTCTCTCTCTCTCTCTCCTCATAGCATTGATGCTCCATGAGGCCCCAAGGACCTTTTTATTTTCTTTTAAAAATATCTTTATTTAAGCACCATGATTACAAACATGTTTGTAGTTGGATTTCAATTATAAAAAACAACACTCCCTTCACCAGTGCAACCTGCCCACCACCAATGTCCCCATCTACCTCCTCCCCCACCCTTCCCTATATTTGAGACAAGCATTCTATTTCTCTCACTACAATGATAGTTGTTAGTGTAGTTATTTCTCTAAATGAACTCACCACTCTTTGTGGTAAGCTTCATATTGTGGGCTGGTCCTTCCAGCCTTCATCTAAACTATCATATAAACATTTATATAAACTGTCATTCATATAAGCTATCACTATTCATATAAACTATCTTTTATATTTTTCTTAAATCCCACAGATGACTGAGACCATTCTATGTCTATCTCTCTCCCTCTGACTTACTTCACTCAGCATAATAGATTCCATGTCCATCCATGTCTAGGACAATTTCATGATTTCATTTTTCCTGATGGCTGCATAGTGTTCCATTGTGTATATGTTCCAGTTTCTTTAGCCACTCATCTGTTGTCAAGCATCTGCTTTTCTTCTTCTTCTTCTTCTTCTTCTTCTTCTTCTTCTTCTTCTTCTTCTTCTTCTTCTTCTTCTTCTTCTTCTTCTTCCTCCTTCTTCCTCCTCGTCTTCCTACTTCCTCCTACTCCTACATCCTCCTCCATCTTCTCCTCCTCCTCCTTCTTCTTCCTCTTCTTCCTTCTTCCTCCTTCTCCTTCTTCCTCCTCCTCCTTCTTCTTCCTCCTCCCTCCTCCTCCCTCCTCCTCTTCCTCCTCCCTCCTTCTCCCTCCTCCTCCTCTTCCTCCCTCCCTCCCTCCTCCTCCTCCCCTCCTCCTCCTTCCTCCTCCTCCTCCCTCCTCCTTGTCGTCCTCCTTCTCCTCCCTCCTCCTCCTTCCTCCTCCTCCTCCCTCCTCCTCCTCCTCCTCCTCCTCCTCTCTCCTCCTCGTCGTCGTCCTCCTCCTCCCTCCTCCTCCTCCTCCTCCTCCTCCTCCTCCTCCTCCTCCTCTCTCCTCCTCCTCCTCCTCCTCCTCCTCCTCCTCCTCCTCCTCCTCCTCCTCCTTCTTCTTCTTCTTCTTCTTCTTCTTCTTCTTCTTCTTCTTCTTCCAGATTCTGGCTATTGTAAACAGCGCTGCAATGAATTTAGGTGTGCAGAAGGCATTTTTGCATTGTGTTTTTTGTGTTCCAAGGATATATCCCCAGAAGTGGTATAGCTGGATAATATGGGAGCTCAATTTTTAAGTTTTTGAGGAACATATTGTTTCCCCTGGAGCTTTTCTTTGTTTTGGTCCTGGTTCTCTCTTGGAAGCCTAGGCAAGTATCCAACACGTGGTTCAGAGAAAGGACATTTTGGACTGAGAAAAGTTTGGGACTTGTGGTTAACAGTCTGGGGTCCCTCTCCCACCTTTCTCTGGGGTGCCTGCCCTCTCTCTAATCTTCTGCAATTGTAGGTGCCTTAAGCAGGAGTGTTTGGGTGGGCACTGGAAGGAGACCTTGGTGCTTTGCCTTCAAATTCCATGGCCCTGACCATCAGTCAGTTGTGAGTCCGCAGCTCAGTGACTGCTGGAAGAAGCAACGAGAGGATCTTGTTGAAATCTTGTGGGAATCTTTCTAAAATTATGACAACCTGAGAACCTATGTTCCTTGTTGCCTTTGTACTGATTTTTAAGCAATTGTGGCACAATTTTCTTTTTCTTTTCTTTTCTTTTTTTTCTTTTTGCACTCAGGGGTCACTCCTGTATTTGCACTCAGAAATCGCTCCTGGCTTTGGAATGCTCGGGATTGAACCCAGGTCCATCCTGGGTCATCCGCAAGCAAGGCAAACACTCTACTGCTGTGCTATTGCTCTGGACATGGCACAATTTTCTACAAAAAAAAGGCTTTGGAGAGATAGTACAATGTGTCTTGCTTTGCAACTTGTTGACTTGGGTTCAATCTCAGGCACCACATATCTCTAGGATTCAGTCATTCCCTTGAGTTCCTCCAGATTTTTTTTTGGTTCTGTGTCATACCTGGAGGTTCTCAGGCATTACTCCTGGTTCTGTGCTCAGAAATCACTTCTAGCAGGCTTGAAGGACCCTATGGGATGTCAGGAAACTCAGGATGGTCATATGCAAGGCAAATAGTGCCCTCCACACTTGCTATTGCTTTGGCCCCCAGTTCTACCAGATTTTAAGAGACTCCCAGAGTCTCTCTTCACTTGCCAGCTTTGGCTCCTCAGAGGAGGCCTGAGCACGAGTCTCCCCAACATGTCTGAAAGGGACTTTCTCAAAAGAATTTTAGGTTCATGTTTAGTTCATGGTGAGAAAACAAAAACTCAAGCCAGACGATGCTCTTGTCCAGGGTCTTCAGTGGATGGACTCAGTTCATGACACCTGGTGCTAAACCACCTTCTCATCTCTCCCTCCACACAGCCTAATCTTGCCCTGCATCTTGCCATTCCTGTCCAGGATTCTCCTCTCGCTCCTGGCTGCCCTCCAAATCCAAAGCACCCTGCCAAAATTGTGAAGTCACTGCTACAGAGGCAGGTAATATTGGGGGGTGAGTGGGATAGATGTCACCTTTGGTTGAATTTGACTGTAAAAAGCAGTGACTAGAACCGACCTAAATGACCAACTTTAAAGAGTAGCAAAAAAATCCCTTTTCTGGAATGGGTTAGAGAACCTAAAATCCAGTGACTTGACAGGTCAGGCTAAGTTTCTCCCTGGGATTTCCTGCTGAACTACTGCATGGTCATTGCTAGGGGAACTTACTTGTTTCACAAACTTGTGGGAATAACCTGACAATGAATAGTACCAGTTTATCTTGGAGGGTATTGCCATAGGATAGCTTCAAAACACCAAAGGCTTAGTGTGAGAAGCCAGGGAAACGTGGCCATAGGAATAACATTCATACTTAATAGATTTCAATGACAACCTCCAACACAATGTGATTAAAAAAAATACAACAACATGTGGTGGAGTTTAGAGCATCTGGGTCTGTTTAAATTGCTCTTGTTTCTCAAGATCAAGGGTATTATTGATAAAAACAAAAATCTTTGTAATCACTAAATTTAATCCAACTAACGATGATGAGAAGACCGTTGTAAACATGAAACATAACTTGGGAATGAAATCTGACATATTTTCCTCATTGGCACAGGCATGTTTGCAGTCATTTGCATTGGAGACTGCTGTGGAATCAGTGAGGCATGGCCGGCGAACTGATCAGCTGCCGGAGAGAGTCCCCAAGCAGCTGGTGCCTCAGAAGGACTGTTGCTGGTAGCGGCTGCAGAATGGAGCAGCAATAGGGAACATCCCTCTGGTCTCTCTGCATCTGGGGGAGGAAGAGAAGCCAGTGTGCCTGGGTTCAGGAAGCAGCTGAAAATCCCTTGAAGAAGGAACTGTCCCTGGGGGGAAACCTTGCCTGAGAATAAAGTGAACATGAACCTGTCTGTGCTTGGACTTAGTAATTCACGTTTTCAACCTTGTTATAAATATTTTTACCTTCTTGACTCATTGGGGTAACTGGTCCCTCTATTTTCAATTTAGTGAACAAATAATCACAGAGTGCTTGGTTCTGGGAAGTGGGGAGTTTTAGAAGATGTCCTCCTTATTCTTGTGTAAAAAATACAGTTCTCTACCATGGGAGTAGCCAATGTTCTGGAGCCATCTGTGGTGGCAGTTCTGTTCATGTGGGCACTGGCACTAATGGTTGGGTCATTTCTGCTCCTGATTCACCCTGGGCCATCCTCCCCTTTAATTCCCCTGCCTGATTTTTGTCTGCTAATCCAAGTAGTCTTAAAATGAAATCATAAAAGGATTCTTGGTCTTAGTAGGACAGCAAAGAAAAATTGGATTAAAGAGAAGACTCAAATTCACACAATGGAATAAGTAAATATGCAGTATGTTAAATTGCTAACAAACATCTCCCTGGAAACAAGTCATGTGCATGATGACAACCAAATTCTAATGGTGCTGCCACTTCTGCAAACAATGTTGATGCCACTTCCTAAGGGAGTGGTGCCCACGGTGACATGTTTCCTGGCTCTGTGTCATTATCAAATATCCTGCTGTGTCCCGAGCTGATATCAGCCGAACTGCTCTTTACTGAATCCAAGGCAATATATTATTATAACACTTTCCTGTTGTTGACATAGACAAGATTCAGCATTAAACACTGTTCACTGGAGTTCTACTGAAGGAGCTTCCCTTTCTGGGAAGGAAACCCACAACTGGTGATGTTTAGGGGTTACTTCTGGACCATATGGGATATCAGGGATCAAACCCACATCAGCTGTGTGCAATGCCCTTCCCTCAGTACTATTGCTGTCCCCAGGCTTCCCCTTTTCCAAGATGAAGAGCCAGGAAATATTTTACAGTAGAGCTGGTATCACTTTGAAAAACAGTTTAGAAATTGGTTCCTAGCACAGACTTCTGCACATCTTTTTTTTGTGAGGGGATCCAGCTGTGCTCTGAGGTTATTTCTGGCTCTCTGCTCACTCATGACTCTATCTGGTGCACAGGTGTCTTATGTGGTGTCTGGGATCAAACTGGAAACAGCAGAATGCAAGGCAAGTGCCTTATTCCTGCTGCTATCTTTTGGTCCCTGCAGTCCTCTTTCATTATGTTGGCTTAGGAGTGGAAAAGAAATTCATCAACCCATTAGAATAACAGGAAAAGAAGATTTTCAGAATATAAAAGGAATCGTTGCAAGGTATTTGCAAATGTTCTCTCTCTCTTCTCTCTTTCTCACACACATATGCACATATACTATGCTGCTGTGTCTTGCAGTGTTTTTCTTCTCTCTTCTCCTGGCAATTTGAGTTTGATCCTAATTACTCTCAATTTTTTGCGCCCAAGTAAGTTTGACTTTTTCTAGGCTATAATGAGATACCTAGGCAAATGATGATAAATAAGATATCCCAGAAATGTCTGAGTTCTTCTTCTTCATACCTCTATTTGGTCTTTATTGCTTTTGACACTTGCCACAAGCTATTACTTGGTTTCCACACCTCAGAACGGGAGTGTGATGGGATAGTTCTTCTGGGGATGGGATTTCCTGGATCTAGGTCCCTGGTCTGCTCTTGTAAGGCTGAAGCAAAGAGAAAGTCAATATGAAGGCCCAGACATGGCAGTTCAAACACTTTCCATTCTATACTTCCCATTCTCTTTGTCTGAAGAGCACAGAGGCTGAGGTGGCTTCTGAGATAGTGTGTGTCCAAATTAGGAGTGTCATTCAATACTCTATTGGGGAACATTAGTGTATGTAAGAATAGGTCAAGAGACCTTCTTCATTGTTGGGGTTCCTATTCTCTCACTATGTTCTCTTCCACCAACATACTCCTAGCAGGCCCTGCAGACATCCCCTGACATGAGACATATGAAGACAGACAGGCCGGAAGCAACACACAAACAGCAAGGATCCAGGAGAGGATGTGCTAGAATTTCACAGCAAGAACATTCATCTCCACCAGGAAGATTTCGAGGAACACAAATGCAGATAGACCTAAAGGAGAACTTGATACCTTTCCATTTTGGAGGAGGAAATAAGCCAGGCCCCCAGGAAGCTGAAATAAGAATGTAATAAAATGGCAATTCATGTAGTCAAGAGTAACTGTAGGTTTATATGTGAAAATTAATGGGCCGGAGAGATGGCACCAGAGATAAGGCAGTTACTTGCATGCAGCCAAACCAGCTGCGATTCTGGCTGGAGTTTCAGTACTACATAGAGTTTCCTGAGCACTGCTAGGGATCACTCTTGAAAATAGAGCCTGGGGGGCCCGGAGAGATAGCACAGCAGTGTTTGCCTTGCAAGCAGCCGATCCAGGACCTAAGGTGGTTGGTTCGAATCCCGGTGTCCCATATGGTCCCCCGTGCCTGCCAGGAGCTATTTCTGAGCAGACAGCCAGGAGTAACCCCTGAGCACCGCCGGGTGGCCCAAAAACAAACAAAACAAAAACAAAAAAACAAAAACAAACAAACAAAAAAAAACAGAGCTTGGGAATAGTCCCTGAACACCAGTAGATATGACACTCATTCCACTAACTAAATCCAATTTTTAAAAAGAGGATTGATTTGCTAACATTGGTATAAGAATTGATCAACAAAGAAAATATAACCAGCCGTTTGATTTGCAACTTCAAATGAACTTTATTCTTTTTTTGTTTTTGTTTTTGTTTTTCAGGCTACACCTATTTGATGCTCAGGGGTTACTCTTGGCTAAGCGCTCAGAATTTTTTTTTTTTTTTTGTTTTTTTTTTGGGTCACACCCGGCGGTGCTCAGGGGTTACTCCTGGCTGTTTGCTCAGAAATAGCTCCTGGCAGGCACGGGGACCATATGGGACACCGGGATTCGAACCAACCACCTTTGGTCCAGGATCGGCTGCTTGCAAGGCAAACACTGCTGTGCTATCTCTCCGGGCCCACGCTCAGAAATTACCCCTGGCTTGGGGGGACCATATGGGACGCCGGGCAATTGAACTTCGGTCCTTCCTTGGCTAGCACTTGCGAGGCAGACACCTTACCTCTAGCACCACCTCGCCTGCCCCAAACTTTATTCTTTGCCAATGAATATTTTGAACACTTCGAGAATTTTCTCTTGATCTGAATATAGTTATTTTTAAATGATCTATTTCTGTATTTAGAAATCATTGTCATATCTTTCTACCTTTTTTCTTTTTCATTCTTCCTTCAACAGTTACAAATCTCTCTTGAGCAAAGTAAAAGATGCACAGAGTATATGCATATATATATATATATATATGCAATAATACAAAGAGAAAATTCATCATTTGTCACAAGTTTAGTAGGTTAGGCTTTGTTTTAATCTCCTTACTCGTGTTTAGGAATCCTCTTAACAGCCTTAGAAGACAGGTGAACTTATTATTTTCAATAACTAGTTTCAAGTTGAAGGCACAAGGGCTTTAATAACTTTCTCAAGACCATAGTTAGAAAGTTGGAAAATAAATAACTTTGCCTCAATGCCAGAAGAACCAGCGGCTAAGTTTGGGCCTCGCAGGTCCCAGGACAGGGGGTGGAAAGGCAGCAGGGGGAGGAGGGAACAAGAAGGAAGTGTCTGTCTGTGAACTTTCAGCTGGCCAGCTCCATACTTTTTGAAGAGAGGACAGCAGGTCTCATCATGCACAAAGTGACACTAGTGTCATTAAGTAATAAGGAAGCAGTTGTTGAGGAAAGCACCAGAAGTCCTGAATCTGAACCTTGTCTTTTAAAACAATATTACTTCCTGATTAATTCACCGTGAATTACAAAACTAGTTATGACTGAGTTTCCGGAATAAAATATTTCAACACCAGTCTCTTCACCAGTATCTATTTCTCTCTACTAGTACCTCAAACCCTGTTTCCCTCCTACCTACCTTGCTTCTATGAGAGGCACTTAAAAAAAAAAAATTTTTTTTTGACACTATGGTTTCTAGTACTATTGAAATAGGGCTTTGCACACACTTTTATGCAAACCCTTCCAGGCCCCTTGCTTCTTCCCAGAGCTAGGAGTAAGCACCAGCACCTCCAAATGACAACAACAACCCCACCCCCAAAATAATCTCAAGAGAAAAAAGTTGTGAGTTTTTTTAAGGTCGAAGGCTCCAGGTCAGACTTCCTTACTGTGGAAGTCTCCTGAATGTGGGGGCCATTGAGATGAGAGGAGCTTCTGAGGATGCCCCTACAAGGGCTACTCCTCTTTCTCCCTCTCTCAACAGCCCCTAGGGAAACAAACAAACAGGCCCAGCAGACCAGAGTCCTGGAAGCTGCTGCCAGGAAGTCAGGGCACTGATGGGGTGCAGAGGCTTCAGGTTGGTGGGAGGAGGCTCTGCTCCCGGCGGCTGTCAGCCTCCAACTCCAGAGTCGAATCCTGACTCTGCAGGCTCACCGGGCTTATCTCACATACAGCTCACATGTTCCTCTCTTTGAAGGGATCTGGAAAGGAGAATTTCTTTCTAAATAAGGATATGTAACAAGTATTTATCTTGGTCTGTAAACTTAAAGTACACACACAAATCATTTAAATGTATTTTTTAAATCTGCCTAACTCCAGCCCTAAATTCCCAATGGGTGGACAAGAGGGAATATTCAGTCAGTGATGTGGCCCCCCAAAGCCTCAGGTTCCATAAAAGGGAATATATCCCCACTCCTTAGTGACCCAAACTCTAGACCCAAAAGACCCTTGGAGTCTGGCAACCCAGGGTAGGAGTCTTGAACGGGGCAGGGTCTCTGGTCTTTGTTCCAGGGTCTTATCGCACCCTTGGAAGCTGCCGAGCATTAAGTAAAGGTTTACTTAGGAGTTACCCTTACTTAGGAGTCCTGACAGGACCTGAGTGATCTAGAAACTATTTGATTTTTGGGAGAAACTCATGGGCTCTGATATATGGCAAACAAACATGCTTGACTGCGGGGTAGGGCATCACAGAATCTAACATGCTCATCTTCATTTGTCAGGAAACTGGAGTCCTGAACACATCACTCAATTTGGACATTGCTAAGGTTTCTTCTCTCACAAGAGGCAAGGAATTCAGGGGAAAACAAGACTTGTATGTCAGCCTTACTTGGGCAGCACCCAGGAACAACAGCCATCACCATTAAGGGCATTTCCACATTTCACCCCCCTCTTTTTTTTTTTTTTTTTGAGGCAAGTGACCTGGGAGCTACATGGAGTCTATCTAGATCCAGGGGAGTTCTGATGTGAGGAATTTGGAGTAGGACAGTGATTGTTTCCTTTTACCTTTTTTTGAGGGGTAATGGGGCTCCCAAATTGTGCTCCTTAGAAGGCTGGTGTGAGTGTGGGTCTTGGTCTGTCAGGTTGGTGGTTCAGTACAAGGGTCCAAGGATGTGATACTGCTCAGGTTCTTGGTGGCTGGGGATTCTGGGGCAACCTTGGTATTGCTGGAGCTTCTCAAGGCCATATCCAGTAGTGCTTGGGGACCCCAAAACTGTCCCCAGCAATGCTGGGAGGATATTATGATAGAAGGAATTAAATCTGGGTTTCTTAGCATGCACTCTATTTGCTGTTCTATGTAAACATATATTGTACATATATAAAGTATATATATAGTAATACATATTAAGCATATGTATTATACCACCATAGTTTATATAATTTTTAATTAATAAATTTATTAATTGAATCATAGTTATTAAGTTATTCATTGAATTTTAGTCACACGATGTCCAATATCTTTCACCAGGGCACATCTCCCACCACCAATGTTCCCAGTTTCCCATCCACTCCTGGCAGACATTTTTCTTATCTCTCTCTTTTTCTCTCTTCCTTTTGTTTTCCTTTTACACATGTGGTTTGCAATTTTGATACTGAAGGGGTACCATGAGCATTACTTTTTTTTTATTTCAGCACCCAGTTCTTGTCCAGGCGATCATTTCTAACTATCACTGTCCTAGTGATCCCTTTTCTGTGCTAACTGTACTTCCTCACTACTTGTGGCAATCTTCCTACCATGGACTGAACCTTTTGGCCTTCATCTTGATTGTCTCTAGATATTAATGTTATCATCCCAGATCACTTTGTTTCATTTTGTTTTGGAGACCATGCCCAGAAAGCTCAAGGCTTACTCTTGGATATGTGCATAGTATCATTCCTGATAGAATTTGGGGGTTATCTGGGGTCTCCAGGATTGAACCTGACTATATGCAAGGCAACCCACTGTACTATCTCTCTGGACCCCAGATCCCACTTTATGGAGCCAGACTCTAAAGTAACGTTTTATGGATTGCTTCTTGACACAAACTTCAATACCCTCAGCTGACCTCAGGGCTAAGTCTGGAGCCCTCTGGCTCGAATAGGTATTGATCCTTAGATCTTGAGCTCCTCTCCTGTGACACAGTCCCCAACCTTTCTGACTAGTCAATACTTGAGCATTACTTTCCATGAACTTGTGCACAGTTATGTTTGCCTATAAAGAATCTCTTCTGGGGCCGGGCGGTGGCGCAAGAGGTAAGGTGCCTGCCTTGCCTGCGCTAGCCTTGGACGAACCACAGTTCGATCCCCCGGCGTCCCATATGGTCCCCCAAGCCAGGAGCAACTTCTGAGCGCATAGCCAGGAGTAACCCCTGAGCGTTACCGGGTGTGGCCCAAAAACCAAAAAAAAAAAAAAAAAAAAAAAAAAAAAAAAAAAAAGAATCTCTTCTGATCTCTGCCTAGTGAGACCCTTTCTATTCTCAGCTCCCACTCAGCTGCCTCTTGGATGCTGCATGTCAGCCCTAGACTTGCTGGCTGGTGTTGCTTCCTGCCTTCCCTGCACTGAATTTTTTTTATCTTTCACTTGGGCTTTGACTATCTGCAAGCATGTTCTTAGGGAACCTCTCTGAAGAGGCTGTCTTGTTCCTCTGGCTAGGTGGGAAGGCCCTGGCAGATATTGCTAAGGCTTCCCACTTTTTCTGCTGTCTAGACTTGGCTCTGTCATTCATTAGCCACATGATCTTAGAGAAAAAAAATCATGTTTTTTTTCTGGGTCCCTTGCTTGTAAAATGAGGAGTTGAGCTAATTTGGAGAGTGCTGAAAGCCTGTCTGTCTCTGCGATTCCTTGTTCCCAGATGGTTTGGGAGGCCCTATGTTGCCTAGGACGTGGTTGACATCCAAGAACACACCTAGTGGATTGAATTAAATGGAAATTTTAAGCCAGGAAAGGTTATATGTCCCCAGAGAGGTTCTGGGGCACTGCAGCAAACCTCAGCACTAGGAAAGACCGTTCTTGCTACATCTCTCCCACAACTGGAGATCTCTGCCTGGAATTGTCTATCTCTTCCCAGGACACTTGGGGCTTCCCTTTTTCCATTCCTTATGAAGAAAACAAAAGGCAAGGATAGAAAATGCATGTACAGGATGGGAAAGAGAAGACCAGAGGGTGGACGAGCAGAGGTGGGGCCAGAAAGGTGGGGAGAGGGAGAGAGGCCCATTCTCATGAAGGGGCCAGACTTGGCAGAAACCTCCTGTCATGGCAATCAGGAACTCAAAGACGTAAATCACTTAAGATGGTAATTCCAGCTCAGAATTTTGGTTCTGCAAACTGCTCTTCCAAGCTGGACCTTCATGCTGTGTGATGTCGACCCACACCTCTTGATGGAAATAGAACCCCATTTATTTACGACTGGGGATAGGCCTGGTAATTGGCTCCATTTTAGAGGGTGCTTGAGGCCATCTGAGATGTTGGAGAACCAACAAACAAGTGAGAGCTGGCTAGGGGGGCTGCTATCCACCTCTTGGAAGAAACATGACAGATCTGCACGATTGACATGACAGATCTGTCTGTGGGATTTTCCCTTCCTTTAAGAAGCAAGAGCCTCTCCAGTGCCAGCGTGAGGACTTGTGGCAGTAGGAATGTTTTGTGTTTTGTTTATTTTGGGGCCACACCAGGCAGAGCTCAGGGCTTACTTCTGAGCTCAGGAAGTCAAAGACAGCACCTTAACCCTGGAACTATTTCTCCAGCCGACAGTATAAATATTCTCAGAAACCTGGCTTGAGTAGTGTGGAGAAAGGCCCCAAGTGGGATCAAAGACTGTCATGGTTCAAGGGGACAATCGCCCCAAGCTCAGAGCTGCAGCAGAAATGGTAAATAACTTAAAAAAAAAAAAACACCTAGTAATTGGCTCTGATTACTCCACCCCATGTATGGTAGGATTTAGACCATCAAATGATGGAAAATTGTGCAAGGTCTTAAAACAAGAAGTCTGGGGGCTAGAGAGATAGCACAGCAGGAAATTTGCCTTACATGCAGTCAACCTGGCTTAGAGGCCTGCAACTCTGAGACCCACCAAGAGTGATCTCTGAAGACTTCAGGGTATATTCCACCCCCTCACCCCCAAAGAAAACCAAGTTTTGGGTGCAAGTTATTACTCTGCTACTTGAGTCACCTCAGAAAAACTCAGTTGTCACAGGTGAAATGGAAACAATATTTTCTGTCAGAAAGTTGTGGAAACGAACAAGAGCAATGTAGGTAATATAACTGGGGATCTTTGAGGATTGAAGATATGCTAGTTCCTAACTGTATGTACTGTGCACACCATAATCCACCCTCAGGAAGCCTTTGCAATGGATCCTGACTAAATTGTCACTTGCTGAATTTCTGCCTTTAGACTTACCCAGGATACAAGCTTCAGATAATTAGGGTCCTTTCTCCCTGTGTTTTCTCTTATCCTTTGCTGTAAATAGACTACCATGACTTATTCATATGATGGTTTTTATACAATGTCTTTCCTGGGTCATTATGTTCTGGAACAACATATTCTTCTTATTTTTGGTGGAGGGATTAGAGGTTTTGGGGTCATATCCAATGATGCTTGCAACTTACTCTGGGCTCTGTTCTCAAGAGTTACTCCTGGAAATGCTATTGGGAATGGAATGGGGTTGGTGTTGTGTGAGCAAGTGTCTTAACTTCTGTGCTATCTCTCTAGCCATATATTTCTTCTTTCAGGGTCTAATTTTACATACTGTTCTGGATCTCTCACTTATGAAAGAAGAAACCATATGCATAAAGGAAGAGTAGCTGAGATAATTACAATATCTTAAGTACAACAAGAAACACTTGTAGATATGTGAAGAAATAGCCAAAGGGTAATAAATGTAGGTGCCAATAAATACATGAATAAATGAATAAATTCAACACAACAGTTTGTCTTGTTATACACAATAGCTTTCTCACCTATGAAATGAGTAGGTTGGGCCAAATGTATTTGTAAGTCATTTCAATTACTATTTTTATATCTACATTTATTTTACCATTGGAAAATACATTATATATGATTAACTGTGCATAGAAGACACCATTAATTAATCATAGCACATTTTTCTGGGCTTCAAACACTCCCTAAGTCATGTTACCAGATGAGGCTCATTTGCCTTCTGAAGTTAAGTAGTCATAAAATACTGTTGAATAATTATAATTTTCTTCATAAACTTTTAAATTTTCTCCTTCTCTTAGCTTCATCAATGGTTGCTCCTATTAGACAGATACAAAATGCACTGGGTGAAGTGACAAAGCAGTACCTTGGAGGAAGTGCTCATAAAATATTTGGAAAAAATATCTCCATCAAATATATGGAAAGATATTCCATGTATGTAGATAAAAAGACATAATATGGTCAAGATGTCACTGTTTCCCCATCTACATCTATGGAACTGATGTAACTCAATAACATCCCAACAGTTGTTTGGGTGAACAGTGGCAAATGGTTTTCATTACCCCCTCCCCTCATTTTTTATCTTGGAGTCAAACCCAGCCGTGCTCAGGGCTTATTTCTGGCTCTGTGTTCAGGGGTTACTCCTGACAGTGCTCTGGAGGCCATATGTAGTCCCAGAGGTAGAAAAGCGAAGTACCTTGTAAGGCGAGTACCTTAACCTCTGTGTTATCCTTCCTAATAAATGGATTTTAAAGTTTGTAGGGAGAGGCAAAAGACCCAAGATAATCAACATAACATTGAAGGAGAAGAATAAAGTTGGGGAAGTGACACTAATCAACTTTAATACTCTCAAGTTATAGTAATCAAGACAGTGTGGCACTGGCAAAAACATAGACAAATAGATTAATGAACAGCTGGCAAAGGCAGCACATGCTAAGATAGTTTGTACAACCTGGGCTAGAACAGCCAGATATCCAAGGCAAAGGAATAAATCTTTGCAGAGATTTAACACAGACATTGAATCTTTCCTAGGCTTAAATGGAGGGGAGGGGCAAAACAAGAGAAAGGAAATCAAATAACTGCTTCAAAAACATAGTGAAATTAATATACAGAGGGTCTATTTCCAGTGAGATCAGTGCCAGATGAATGTGTAGGAAAATATTTGAAGGCATCCTTATGAGTTCTAGAAGAGAAAGTCTCCTAAAATGCTCTGCTGGCCAAGAAGAAGAAGCCATGAATCCTCAAGGAAAGTTTTGCAGGCTGGGGAGCTCTGTGCCCCAATTCCTGCCTTCTTGTGACAGAGGAGGGAGGTCCCAGCACTGTCTTCTTGGGAGGGCTTCAGGACTGGTAGTATTCTGGGTGGGCAATTGGTGAAAGGAAAGAAGGACCAGCTTTATGGTTTATGTAAAGGAAGAGAAGCTGGTAAGGAAGAAAGAGGATCTAGTCCTGGTGATGTCATTCTCAGATCTCCAATGAAGCTCTGTCACTCAGTGGAAAATCTGTCCACCAAGAGAGCTAACAGGGCCTGATTGAACCACCTTGGAGAAAGTATAAGTTGTGCTCTGCAAAATAATGTCCTGAGACAGTCATGAATATTGTGGGTTGAGGATAGGGGGACAGTGTGAAATTCCAATGGAAATGACTGAGCAAGCTTCTCCCATAACTCATCCCAAGATTTTGTTCCAAAGGTCTGAGCAGCTAGAGAGCCAAGCCACTAGTGAGAAGAGCTGGAAGCTGATTGATTCCAACCTGAAAGTTAACAGAATTTCAGAACCTCCAAGAGGAGGAGGGAGAATGAAGGAAAAGTTCATTAGCTACCAAGGGACTGAAGTGACCTTTTTTCTATGGGAGATGAGGTAATAGACTCAGATCTCACAGGAAGAATCTAGAGGGGACATTTAGTGTATAAGGGTATACAGTCCATGTTCTCTTAATCCCTTTTCATCTCTGGATTTATTGTCCCCATTTGGGGAGGAGGTGAACAGGGCCATACCCAGTGGTGCTCAAGGGTTACTTCTGTCTGTGAACTCAGGAATCATTCTTGGTTAACTCATGGAGTGCCAGGGATCAAACCCAGGTTGGTTGCATGCAAGACAAGAGCCCTACTTGTTAGACTACCACTCTGGTCCTCTTGTTGACTTAATATGAGAGCCTTGGAGCTACATGATTGTTCTATGTTCTTCCAAGAAGAAATTCTGTTTGTTCAAGGCCTGGAGACAACTCAAGAGACTGAGCACATGTGTCATACGAAGGAGTCCAGGTTCCTCTGAGTATGGCCAGGAGTGATCTTGGAGCATTGGGTTGGGAGCAGCTCCTGAGCACACCAGGGCCTGAGTTCAAAGCAAAACATCACCACAGTAATAACAACAGCAAAAGAAAAATTCTGTCTCTTATGAAAAGCACTTTCCTGAAGAGGACATACAGGCATATGAAAAAGTGCTCTTTGTCACTTATTACTGGGGCAAGGTACATCAAAACAATACTGAGGTATTATCTCACACCAGTGAGAATAGCATGTATCAGAAAAACAATCAATGCTAGTGGAAATGGAATTCTGGAAACAATTCTGGTGGAAAAGGAGCCCACATTCACTGTTGGTGGGAATGCCATCTGGTTCTGCCTCTAGGAAAAACAGTATAACATTCTCTCCCCAAACTAAGAATAGATCTTTATGTACCCAAGATTTTACTTCCTGGAATCTATCTATTGGCTCCCCCAACTACAATATAAAAATAGTAACTCAAAAGGATCTATGTAGAGGCCGGAGCGGTGGCTCAGGGTGTAAGGCGTCTGCCTTGCGTGCACTAGCCTAGGATGGACAGTGGTTCGATCCCCTGGCGTCCCATATGGCCAAGTCAGGAGGGATTTCTGAGCTCATAGCCAAGAATAACCCCTGAGTGTCACTGAGTGTGGTCCAAAAACAAAACAAAACAAAAATGATATCTGTGATTCTATTTTCATTGCTGTGCTAGCCAGAAATTGGAAATCACTCAAATGCCCAGTAACAGATTCATTAATAAAGAAGCTGTACTGGGTTGGAAAAATAGTACAATGGGTAAGTTGCACAAGGCCAACCTGGTTTTGACCCTCTGCACCTACATGATTCACATACCTAGCCAAGAGTGATCTCTGAGTGCAGAGCCAGGAGTAAACCCTTAGCACCACTGAGTATGAACCCAAAGCAAAACAAAAACAGAACAAAACAAAACTCCAAAACAACAACCAAAAGAAGTTGTTATCTATCTATCTATCTATCTATCTATCTATCTATCTATCTATCTATCTATCTATCTATCTATCATTATATATAATGGAATACTATGCAGCTGTAAGAAAAGAAAATTTTGCAGTTGATTGTAACTTGGATGCAACTGGAGAGCATCATGCTAATTAAATTACCTCAGAAGAGCATTGTGTCTCCAGCTGCTGTTGGCCAGAAGCCCCTACTCCTCCTGCTCAGTTCTTAGCTCTTCAGGAATGGGGACCTTCCCTCTGCCTCAGCAAGCTGCCACCTGGCTCTCAAAGTGAAAGGAAACCCTCTTAGCTCCCCATCTCTTGCCCTGGCAAGAAGCTGCAGCCACTGCTCCTGCTGACTCATTCTATGCAGTCCTTTTTCTTCCATCCACCTCTCCTCAATGTGGACTGTTGTTTGCTACCAAATTTAGCTCCAGAGGGATCCCCACCTCGAGGACTCTACCTGATCCCTGACTACTGTAAACCATTTCTCAGACTTCACAAGACCACGGTGTGGATGAAAATGTGCTCTGAATCTTATCTCTTGCTCAGACTATCTCAAAAGAATTAAAGGGGATATCTATATTTTCTTTGTATGTTTCTGTATCTCACCACCTAACAATGAGATGAAATCAGGAGACACTCCATCCTAGGATCTGTGCAAAAAAACAAGATCTCTAATTATAGATAACCACGACCGAGCAGAACTTTTCCTGGGACCATAAAGAAAGACCTTGGGATTTGACAACTAACATGTCCAGAACCTATAATCAGTCTTATGACAGTATGCTTCAGGGTAGAGACACCCTGTATCACTTAGGCCAATGGAATTTTCTTTCTAATTTCCCCAATGTTTACCGCACCTATGCACCTCAGAGGAAAAAAGATGTGTGAAGTGATCTCACTCATCTGTAATATACAGAGGGAAAAAAGGGAATGCACAGTATTAAATGATAACAAACTCTTGGTCTTGGATTACTAAGTCCAACAGTGATCTTGCCAAAGGGAGATGGAGGGAAATGAAGAGGTCGATGAGAAGTAACATCAAGATAGTGGTGAAGAGTTTTGGGTACTTTGGTGGAGGTGCAGTAACTAGACATCAAGACCATATGCATGAATATAAACATTTTAGTTACACTAAAATCAATCTGTCCCTCTCTGAGAAAACACAGAAAGCTTTTGTCTTCAGGGGAGAGAACATATGGAGGCGAGTTGGACAGATGGACTACACCAGCATAGAAACTACTGTGGAGAGGGAGAGAGCGAGCCAGGAAGACTGGCGAAGGCTTCATGAAATCCGGACCTGAGTTGAGCTCAAGTCCAGAGCTGGTACTCAGGGCAGCTCCTGGCTAAATGGGTCAAGCTGGGGCCTCTTTCCTGTGGCCACAGCAATGCCCAGGGCCTAGCTCAGAGATGTCTGAGCTTACTTCTAAGTGCAGTGCTTACTGTGCCTCTTTGGGCCAATGAGACACTGAGCCCTAGGCTTGCAGAGTCAGCCAGCCTATGTCTGGAACTCATTTTCTAGCATGTGGGGGTCTGGTTTTATGTCACAGTCCAAGGCACGTGTTTACTCAGCTTCTCTGCTCTCCAGCCCAAGGAAAGATAACTGAACTTGATGGATAACCACTAATTGGGTCATTACCTTCATTTCAGAATGATTGCCCCTAGCCACTGGGTGCATTTGTTCCAAGGGGGCGGGCTGCAGGCCGATCCAAGGCAGGCAGTTTGGCTGCATCAGCTGAGATGCAACCTCACATCACAATGACCCCGCAAGGCTCCCAGCTCTGTCCCCTCCCAACCCTCCCTTCACACCAGCCTCATTCTCAATCCTGCCTGGATCTTTTCATGGTCAGCTAGCCTGGTTCTCCTCCCTCAGCCCTACCCAGGCATTTCTCTGCCCTTGGTCCCAGGGAGCAGGGATAGAAGCCCCTCATAGCCTCATTTACTCTGCTTGTTTGATCACCCCTTCCTGCACTGTGCCTTGTTTCTTGAACTTTTTGTTGACAGACTTCTCTTGCAGGTAGACCTGAGAGGCCAGTTCTGGGAAGGGCACATGGTGTGCACACTGCCTGATGGATGTTATGGGCCAGGCCGGAAGGGAGTCAGATTGATTCCAACTGAGGACCGTGGGGAGAGATGCTGGAGGTCAGCAGAAGGGTCAGTGGCTCTGAGGTCCCCACCCACCTCTGCCCTTGTGGCTCCAACCTGAGAGTCTGGGTTAGAAAAAATAAAGAGTTTACAGAAGTAATCCCTCTGAGAGTGATTAAATACATTACCATAACTCTTGAGATGAAATATGACAGCCATTAAACTGGCTTTGAAGACCCTGGATAGATACAGGGCAGTGTTCATGCTGAATGAATGGAGGAGAAATCCCTCATTAAAAAACAAACAAACAAACAAAAAAAAACAACCTATAGTATGATTCCATCTAAAATGTGGCTCATACTACATGTGGAATAATGAGAGAGGACATTTATTGGGCCCTTCAGAAGTGCCCTGCATTGTGTCTCATGTGTGTTTGCCCATGTAGTCTTTGTAGGAATCCTAAGAGCTCAATTCTGTTCTGATGCTCATTTTATATATTGAAAACTGAGGAACAGAAATGAAGCACCTTTCCTAGTACTCAGTCTGGATGATTGGGGTGGGGGGGAGTTTGGTTTTGGGGCCACAACCGGTGACATTCAAGGCTTACTCCTGGCTATGCACTCAGAAATTGCTCCTGGCTTGGGGGACCATACAGGACACAGGGGATCAAACCCAGGTCTGTCCACTTGCAAGGCAAATGCCCTACTGCTGCACTATCACTCAGGCCCCATGGGTGATTTTTTTTTTTTAAATTTTTTAAAGGGCAAGGCTATAGCCAATTGTGCTTGTGGCTTCCTTCTGGCTCTGTGCTCAGGGATCACTCCTGGCAGGCTTAGGAGATCATAAGAGATGCTGGGGACTAAATCCAGGTTGGCAGCTGTCCCTATTATATTATTGCTCCGGCCCCACCATCTTGAAACTTCTCTGAGCTCTGAGTTTCTTATGCTGCCAGATGGTTTCTTGGGAGGAGAATCATAGTCAAATCCCCTGAAACCATGGTTTCAGGGGAGCGCTGTGTGTGTGGAAAGCTCTGTGGAAAGAGCTGTGTGGTCAGCTATGTGGAAAGCAGATGAGGTGTTTTGGGTGTGCCCAGAGAGGAAGGAGCTTGGGTTGGGGAGACCAACTGGTGGATGATGGGAAGGAACAATGAGCTCAGAGGTGCTGAGTGTTGGGGGGAACCTGTGTTCTGGGTGTGCTCGACTGGAGGAGGCATTTCCCTTTCCACTCATCTCTGAGGATTTATAATCCTGGAAGCCTGTGAGAGGGCTGGCTCAGCAAAGCAACAAGGACATTCACTGGCCAGGTGCCTAGGCAGATTCCAAGACTTCTAGAGCTGCTGTTCCATGAAGGACTTAAGGGTTATGTCTGCCTAAATTTGTATGTTGAAATCTCTTCTGTGCTGCATGTGGAAGGAGGCAGGGGGGAGCAATTAGGATTAAATGCGTCCTGAAGGTGGGGTGTGGTGATCATGAATGAGATGAGTGGCCCCCTTTACTTTTTGGGACACATCCAGAGGCACTCAGGGATTACTTTTGGCTCTGTTCTTAGAAATCACTCTGGTAGTTCTTGGGGGACTATAGAATGCCGAGGATTGAACTTGGTTTGGCTGCATGCAAGGCAAATGCCCTTACTGCTGTGCTATCACCTCAGCCCCAGATGAATGCTCTTCTAATTGTCACCCGAGCATTTGTTTCATCACATTCTCTTTGCCTTGTGAGCACATGAGAAAACAGCATCTCTACCACAGATCAGGGGTTTCCCTGAGAACCTCATCACCCTCTTCTTGCATCTCCAGGCCCTGGGACTATGAGGCATACATTGATCTTGTTTTAGCAGCCTATCTATGGCACTTGACTGTCACCTGCCTAAGCTAAACAGAAGAGCCTCGAGGAGCTAGGGGGGAAGTCCTCCAGGTTTGCTGTAGTGTCTTGCATGCCTTATATGGCCAATGTGGATTCAGTCTGAGGGCAGTGGGCATTTCTCCTATCCTCTCTGTCTCTGGAGCTCATATGTAATTCATGTGCTTAAAGATCCCTGAGCCCCAGAGAAGTTTGCACCACTTTTCCTCATGAGACCTAGAGGTGAGCCGGGGCAACCCCAGAAAGGTGAAATGGAATATTCTGAGAAAGGTCATATTCACATTGTAGGGGCAGGTTTGGGGAGACATCCCCTAGTCTATTCCTGAAGTTCTTGGATGATATGCCAGGTCTGAGAGGCGTATGTGGCCATGCAATGGGGGTAGTGAGCATTGCTTGACAGAGCTCTTCAGAGTCACAAACAATTTTCAAGGCTGTGCCCGTGACCTTTGAGGGGCTGGGATTGCAGTCATGGCCTCTCCTGCAAGGTGAGAAACTCCCTAGCCACCACCACCCACCCACCAACCAACCACCACCACCACCACCACCACCTACCACCACCACCACCACCACCACCCAAAACAAAACAAAACAAAAAAAAACAGACGCCGGAGGTAGTTTCAGGGCTGAGTCTATGCCTTGCATGTCAAGAATCTGGGTTCAATTCTGAGACTCACATTTGAACATTGTTGAATGACCCCTAAATACAGAGCCAGGGGTAGTCCAGATCATAACCAGGTATGTTCCCCCTCCCCCTACCAAAATAACCAAACTAAACGGACAAAAACACCATAATGGCTAAGTTGGCATTAAGTAGCAAATGTGGCTCAGCTCCTCTACCCACTACACTGAGGCTCAAAAAGTGAGTTTTATTTGCTCAAAGTCATGGCTAGCAGGGATTGCCAGATCCATGAAGATTCAGAAGATTCTGCGGATCTTTGACCAACAGCCTCTCCAGTGTCTCCACTGGCACATTTCCTCTCCATGCTGCCCACTGGAGCTTGCGTGCACCTTCTTTCCTCTGAAAAAAACTCTGTCAGGTAGTTCCTTTGACTTTGGCTGCCTGGTTTCCAGGTGTTCAAAGCAGGGACTAGTGAGCCAGTTTGGCAGGAGCCCACTGCTTCTCCTTGATGGGTTGGGATTCTGGGTGCAGAGGGCCCATGCTGAAGTCTGCAGGGGCAGAATGAAGAGACCATGGGTGGGCTGGTGAGTGAGACAGGGACAGTGGCAACAGTGCTACTCTTTGAGTTCTGATGGGAAAATTGAGGGCTTCAGGACTCAGAGGGAGGAAATGTTCCTTCAGGCTACTGGGGAGGACTATGCTCAGACCTCTCTAGTCTGGCTGCCTGACATAGGCCCTGCAGGTAGACTCCAGCCTCCTTTCCATCTAGAATCTTAAAAATACACAAACATGGGGGAGTTGAGTTACAGACCAGCAGGGAGAGCATTTGTCTTGCATGTGGCTAATCCAGGTTTGATCCCTGGTATACTGAGAATCTGCCAGGAGTGATCCCTGAGCACAGAGCCAGGAGTAAAATCCCCGAGCATTGCCAGGTGTGGCCCCCAAATAAAATATAATTTAAAACTCAACAACAAATCAAAAACCAATAAATACACAACAAAGAAACTTTTAGAACATTCTCCCCCCATTTCCTTTTTTTGAAGTGTGAACAAAAGGCTCCAGGAAGCACCAACCTAGCCCAAGGAGACTGCACTGGGCCAAGTGGGAGCTGGCAGGAGTGAGAACATAGCCCATAATACCAGGGGTGAGCCTTTCGTGCCTTGCTAAGGGCAATCTCCAGTTACCTTCTGGAACTCTCCACCTAGAACTCTGCATTGCCAATGAAGAGACTAAAAGAACCTGGGCTCCGACTCAGGGGTAAACACCCCAGGTTGGACCCCTGACCCTCTCCCTTACTGTCCACCAGACCCTGTGACCTTCTTAAAGGATGGTCTTGGAGAGCTGAGGTGGGGACAGGGAGACACCAAAGTTCTTTCTGTCTTGAACAGAGTCCCTTGGTCTGCTGACAGGAACGCTGCTGCAGAAGCCAGAGGGGACAGGAGCTGAAAAGGAGGCAGGCAGCACACAGAGGTTTCTGTCTGCGCCCAAGCCCAAGCCCACTTCTTCTCCTTCAGTATTTTAGCTTCACAGAGCCATAAACTGGTCTGGGCCTAAGTTACTGCATGTCTTTGAAGTCCCAGGGAGGCCCATAAATAAGGCAGGTACTTGAGAAGACAGGGGCTGTGCATTGGAGGATCCTGACAACTCTTTCCCAGTGACAGTGATTTGTGGCTGCCTCTAAGTCAATTTCCTGGGGCTCATAAATCTTGAGGCCAGCAAAAAACGAAAATGTCACCCACATTCATCGGAGACACTTGGAAACTCTTCTAGGAGAGAAAGAAGATAAGGGCACATGGCAGCCTTTGCTGGGGTCTTTCCCTGCTCTCGTCCACTCTCCCTGCTCCCCTCAACCTCCTGGGAAACAAATGTCCCATCTCATGGTCCTCAAGAGTGGTAACTGTCACTGGAGAAATAAAGTTGAGTTTATTGGTACCAGATTTCAAAAGACCAGCACCAAGCAGATACCTAGACGTGTTGTAAGAAAACCAGCCCAGTTGTGTGCTCCCTGCTCTCAAGACACCTGCACCCATCTAAAAGTTTCAAGAATCCTGCCGCAGAAATGCCTAGCTTCACTCAGTAATCCGGGAGTGCTCCAGGGACCGCTGTTACATGAGAACTTAAAGTGATGGGGCCCTGCGCCCAGGGCAGCTTTAATCTTTTTTAATTCAAATCGACGAGGAGTCCCCTGTGGTCCAGAGATTATACCCTATATGCTGACAATCAGGCTGACCCAGACTGCTGGGAAGATCTAAATGATCATGAACCGGCCCTCCATTTGGTTTCTATGGGTGATGGAAACCTGACCCAGCCTGAGGAATCTGCCATTCAAGGGTAGGGACAGAAATGGGGGGTGGGGGGTGGCCTGGTTGTGGGGAACACATCCAGATGCCTGCAGTCCCTCCCCACAGGCTGTGGGTCAGCAGGGGAGAGTGGGGAGAGGGGACCAGGTCCACAATGACCCAGAAGAGGAGAGAGAGAGAGAGGACCAAGGATGCAATGATCCAGGCCAGAGTGGAGGGAAGGAGGGGACCTGGATGCAGGGACGCTCTTGGGGGGCAGTCGGAGCAGCCTCAGTTGCAGACTTGTCTCTGCAGAAAAAATCTGAAAACAGTGAAGTTGTTCTCAAACAAGTGACCAGGAGTTGAGGGAAGACTGCCATGCTTAACTTGGGTCTCCGGGAACTGTAAATGAGCAAAGGAAGGAGGTGCTTGAAGTCCTCCAGAGAGCCTGGAGATGGACTTTGGGGCTTTGTGTGTGGGCCGTGTGGTGACCCCAGAGCATCTCCTGTACCCTTTGTTCTCTTGTCACCTGTATCTGCTTCACCCTTCCTCCCTCCTTTGGAATGGGGCCTATCTGGGTTGCCTAGAAATGATGATGTATTTGTGTTTATCTGTGGGTGTCTGTGTGCCTATGTGTGTCTATCTGTATACTTGGGTGTTTGTATCTGTGTGTATATTTGTGTGTGTGTGTGTGTGTGTGTGTGTGTGGTGACTGTATGTGTTCATGGTGTTTGAGGGATGAGGTATGAAGAGAAGGCAGCACTGCTCCTGGGGGTTAGTGGGACCTGAGTGCTATGGAAAGGAGTGAGGTCATGACAGCTAAATGGTCAGTGCCCAGACCAGGGGGCTAAATCAGCATGAAGGATGGGTAGGTCTTGCTTCACAACGCCCCTCAGCTTCCCAATGGGAGCCAGAACTCTGAAACATCCCAACTTTTCTAGATGTCTCTTGCCCTCATCCGTGGAGACACCATGTCAGGGAAATCCCAGGCTTACTAAACATGGATATTGGTGGAGGATGAGGACCCCGAGTGCTCGTGGGGACATTATAGTAATGCTCCCTACTTCCTTTCTTGCTGCTAACCTCCCCTTCAGAAGATACTGCCACCTCCCTGACTGCTCAGTGGAGTTTCTTTACCTGACCGTCCTCCTCAGTGCCTCATCTATCTGGTACCATTGGGGTTTCCACCTCTATATTGTCTGACAGGCACTGCCAGAAATCTCTGGAGTAAGCAAAGGTTTCAGGCCTGCTAAGCTAGAAAACACCCAGGGGTGCTTCTGGGAAAGCAATAATAGTGGCTCTTGATGGTTCGAGTGTTTCTTGCTCCTGAAGTCTCTAGTTGCTACCTCCTCCCCTGTCAGATGCCTGAGCTCTCCTAGCCAGGCTGAGGGGGCCACAGAACTGTAATCCCTCTGCAGTGACTCAATCATGTGTGTGTTGGGGGGATACCCCTGGCCTGTCAGATGCTGTCACAGCTGGTCAGTCTATCCCTTGATCTTACTGGGTGACCCCAGGGGATATCGTGCTTGGTTCTCTGAAGGCACAGGCGGTAACACTAGGGTATTGGGCCTCGGAAGGGTACGAGTGGGGTCCACATAATAGGGAACAGCTACTGGGAGGTCAGAAATGGGGCAAACTGTGTCTCCTGGCAAGTGATAAGCCAGAATGAGAGACACCTGCTCTTCTCATGAGTATAGCAGGATGTCTCCCACTGGGAATTTCATGGCCAAGCTCAAGCTCAGAGACTCTCCTGCTGCAATTGATATTGACTGTGCTTTCTTCTTGGGGAAAATGGACCAAGTATCTGTTCCCCACCCTCTGAGTATGAACCACAGAAAGTCTAAAGCCACTCTTTCTCCTTTTTGCCTCTTCTAAGTATAACCCCTTCCACCCACTTCTCCAACACATGTTACTTGTTATGACTGTACTTTTTATTGTTAGTTTTGTTTTGGAGCAACATCCAGTGATGCTCAGGGAGCACTCATTAGAGGAATCGGGGGTTGAACTAGGTAACCTACATGACAAGTGTCTTGCCCAGTACCATTTCTCCAGCTCATGTACAGTTTATTTTTGGACCACACCTGGTGATACTCAGGGGTTACTCCTGACTCCGTGCTCAGGAATCAATCCTGGCGATGCTCAGAGGACCATATGGGGGTGCCATGGGTCAAATTGTCTGCAGGTAAGGCAAACATTCTAATCTCTATAATATTGCTTTGTGGTTCCTGGCACTTTTTTTTAAGGTCAGATTTCATTTAGTGAGGGTTACCTGAGGGTTACCTCCATTCAGATGCCAGAGGACTCTGCCCATACCTAACACGGGTTGGTTGGGCAGGTAAACAGGGTCATCTGCTAAGGTGAGGAATGGGCCAAAGAGGAGAAGACATGAATATTTAGATGTCAGGAAGAATGCAATTCAATCCGACACCGAGACCCGGGAGGATTGGATTGATAGCAACTGTCTAAAATTAGAAGCCTCCTGTGTGCCAAGGGAGTTTAGCCTTCAGGCTCCTGCAACAGGCCATCTCAAAAACTGAGTTTGCCACTGTCCAGTAGAAATTTTGGCTACACAGAGCACAGGCCTTGCAGGTATCAGGCCTTGCATTCTATCATTGGCACCACAGGCAGCAAGGAGTTACTTCTGGGGCTGAGCAAATAGCTGGAAGGGCTAGGGCAAACCTGGTTTACAGGGAGGAGGCCTGGGCTTGCTGTTTTACCCAGCATGGGTTCCTAAGCATGCTGGGAATGACTACCAGATTGAGCCCAGTAAACTTCTCCAGTCCACCCAAAATAAAGATAATTAAGGCATATAAGAAATTCTGAAGTCACATTAAAAAAATAAAGCAGGTGAGATTACTTTTACTAATATATTTTATTTAGCTCAACACATCTAAATTGTGATCAGTTTAACATGTAATCAGTACAAAAGATTGTGGAAGAGATATTTGATTTGATTGATTGATTTGACTTTTAGGTCACACCTGTCATTGCTCAGGGATCATTCCTGGTGATGCTCAGGGATTCATGTTGTTGCCCAGGATTAACATGGAACTTTTGCAAGGCAAGCATATACCCCACTCAGGCACTACATATACGTGTGTGTGTATATATATATATATATATATATATATATATATGTGTGTGTAATATTCCGATATTTGAAATCTAATGCACATCTTAAACTTCTAACACCCTTGCTAAGCCACTTGATTATGCTTAGATTTCATCAGGCTGACAGTTGGAAAATGGCTCCACATATCCAAATTGGACCCCACAACTTGGTTCAGCTTCAGCTTTGTAAGAGATGAATCCAGTATCAAAACTGAAATGGAAATAAATCAGAATGATCTAAGTGTCCCATTGTTCAGAGGTACTGGCCACATTTCCCCATGCTCAGTAGCCACCTATCGATACTGCACTGGACTAGGTCTAGAAGTTTCTGTGCGGAGGAGTTTAGCACCAAGACACCTGTAAGGCCTTCAGAGAGAACATAGGAGAGAGTCCCTGAAACATCTTACGCTTATTCCTAGTGGTGGTGAGAAGTGATAAGGCACCAGGAATTCTATTTGGTTCTTGAAATCAATTCACATTTTCCCATCCATAGGTACCAGTGATGTGGGAGGAGCTTTGGGCTGAATAGTGGTGCCTCCATTGCTGCACTGAAAACTTGCCCCTACTGTGGCTTGAGGACAAGGAGGATGTGTGGGTGGGGCCCTAATGACTCAGGAAGTTAGGAATTGATCTTCTAAGAACGTTAGGGTTGGAAGGGAAAAGAAAATCCACCAAATCTGCATTAGGATTTTTATATTACTTGCCTCATCTTACCCTTAATAAATGAAGAAGAAGAAGAAGAAGGAAGAAAAAGGAAGAAGAAAATAATAAAAGGAGGAGAAAGAAGATAATAACAATAAGAAGAGGAGGAGGAAGAAGATGATAAAATAATAATAATAATAATAATAATAATAATAATAAGGTCTGCTGTCTGGAAAAATAATACAGGGGCCATAGTGCTTGACATGTATTGATGATCCTGATTTGGTTCCTGGTAACACACATGGTTCCCCAAGTCTCATCTGGACTGATTTCTGACACAGAGCCAGGAGTAAGCCTGAGCTTCTGTAGTGGCCCCACAACTAAAATAAAGGGATGTCTCCTTTCAACAGTGCAGGAGGACCTGTGTGTGGATAATGGGAAGGAGGATAAAAGGAGGAAAAGGAGGTGGAGAAGGAGGATGAAGAGGGAGAAAAGGAGGAAGAGGAAAAAGGAAGAGGAGAAGGGAGAGAAGAAAGAGGAGGGGGGAGGGCAGGATTCAGGGCCATGGAGAGACGTGGAGCCTGTGTACTTAAAATACCATTAGAAATGAAGTATGGAAATATAGTTTAAATATTACATTTTTGTTCTTTGTAGGAATCTAAATGGATTCTTATGGGCTAAAGAGTCAAATGAACTTTATAACTTTAGCAAACAGTATAACTCATTTAGGAAAAAATAAAACAAATAGTGCGACAATACAGCAGGGAAGGTGCCTGACTTGCATGTAGTCAATTCACTTGGGTCCTGGCACTTCGAGGTGTGACCCCAAACACCCCCCACCTATTTTTTTTTTTAATAACAAAGACTTAGAGTTTCATGTGAGAGATCCATTCCTCCCCCCCAACAATTCATTATTGGATTGAAGATGTGTGAGAGAGGCCCTGACTCCACATCCTTGTCTCCACATGAACCCCAATCCAGGACCACCAGTGTTATGACAATCTAAATCTAACATCAATTTATTGAACAGACAGAAGAAACCAGAGAGCAGTGGGTTCAAGCAGAGAAAGAACTCACTGTCTGCAATGCAAAACTTGCCTGGTGACATCCACTTCCACTCTCTGAGAGAGAGAGAGAGAGAGAGAGAGAGAGAGAGAGAGAGAGAGAGAGAGAGAGAGAGAGAGAGAGAGAGGAGAGAGAGAGAGAGAGAGAGACAGGGACAGAGAGAGAGAGACAGGGACAGAGAGAGAGAGACAGAGAGAGACAGAGAGAGAGACAGAGAGAGAGCTGCTTTTCTTCCACAAACCTCTGTGAGGGCCCAGTTGGGCTGGGTCTCACTTGCTGAGCAAGCTTCCTCTCTGACAGAAGCATTCTAAATGTTCTTGTTTGCCCTCAGGAGCAGCTCTTTGAGGTAGGGACTATTTATTTCCCCTTTGAGAAACCAAAGAGGAAATTGAGGAACTGAGTACAGGAGCATCAGTGCTTAGTTGGAACTCAATGGGAATGACCTGACTTCTTCAGATCTGTGCTTCCTTCTCTAGGGCAAAAGGGGATCTGGTACGATACTTACTTAAGTAAGATACTTACTTGCCTTGCATGTGGCTGATCCGGGTTCAATCCCTGGCATCTCAAGCCCTTGTGATCCCACCAAGCCCTGCCAGAGTAACCCTGAGTACAGAGACAGGAGTAAGGGCCCGAGTATACCAGGTGTGGACCAAGAATCCCACTCCTCCAAAACAAAAGAATATTTTTCTCTATTTTATTCCTTTCATTGCTTCCTGGAATTGGTACTTTATATATTGAGGAGAATGTAGTTAGGGCCAGGCCTGGCTCAGTTTCGTTGGACCCAGCTGACAGACCTGGGGGCCCAGGGCACCTTCTAATTCTCCTCCTTCTAGCTGTCATTGGCCTGACCCGGAGGTGAAGCAGTCAGAACAGGGGACTGGAGGGGCATTTCCTCAGGATTTGAACCTCTAAATGTTTCCATCCTGCAGCTTAACCCTAAGCCCTCCTGCTGCTGACTGAGCCCAACAGGAGCAGGCTGCTGGGCTTTCACAAAATTCCTTCTACCCCTAAGCAGCCCTCCTTTTTTTTTCAAGAAAGCTCTGTTTCTGAACAGAACATTCCCCTCTAGTTTCTCGGAGACCTAATTATCACTTATTCTTGGAAATATGTCTCTTAGATAAAATAATCAAATCTCCCGCAGAAGCACCAACAAAACAACACAGATCATCCTTTCCTTCCCAGGCTTAGGAACCCCTCCAGGAGGCCTCCGCATTAGCAGGAGAAGGTAGTTACTGTTTGACTAAAGTGAATCTAGCTCTGGCCTCATATGTGTGAGGACCAGGGTTTAAACACTTAGAAAAGACAAAAGAGAGTTGCCTAGCCTTCTGTTTTCTGTAATCAGTCTAACCTGCATGTGGGGGGTGGACATTTTAGGGTTTGTGTGGGCTCCCAGTCTTATATTTTAACCCACATCACAGAAATTAATCATCTGATCTGTTGGCAACTTGAAAAGTGCTCCTAGAATTCTTTCTCTAGAAATAATATCCAGACATATCCAGACACATAAATATAATTCTCAGCATTTTGAACATTTCTTCCCTCCCTCCCTCCCTCCCTCCCTCCCTCCCTCCCTCCCTCCCTCCCTTCCTTCCTTCCTTCCTTCCTTCCTTCCTTCCTTCCTTCCTTCCTTCCTTCCTTCCTTCCTTCCTTCCTTCCTTCCTTCCTTCCTTCCTTCCCTTCTTCCTTCCTCCCTTCCTTCCCTCCCTTCCTTCCTTCCCTTCCTTCCTTCCATTCCTTCTCTTCTTTCCTTCCTTCCATTCCTTCTCTTCCTTCCTCCTTCCTTCTCTTCCTTCCTTCCTCCCTTCCCTCCCTTTCTCCCCTCCTCCCTCCCTCCTATTCCCCCTCTCTCCCTCCTATTCCCTCCCTTCCTCCCTCCCTTCCTTCCTCCCTTCCTCCCTCCCTTCTTCCCTTCCTCCCTTCCTCCCTTCCTTCCTTCCTCCCTTCCTCCCTCCCTTCTTCCCTTCCTCCCTTCCTCCCTTCCTCCCTTCCTCCCTCCCTCCCTCCCTCCCTTTCTTTCCTTCCTCCCTCCCTCCCCTTCCTTCCTCCCTCCCTCCCTCCCTCCTTCCTTCCTCCTTCCTCCTCTCCTCATTCTTCCCTTCCTCCCTTCCTCCCTTCCTCTCTCCCTTCCTCCCTTCCTCCCTCCCTCCCTCCCTCCCTTCTTCCCTTCCTCCCTCCCTTCCTCCCTCCCTCCCTCCTTCCTTCCCCCCTCCCTCCCTCCCTCCCTCCTTCCCTCCTTCCCTCCCTCCCCCCTCCCTTCCTCCCTCCCTCCCTCCCTCCCTCCCTTCCTCCCTTCCTTCCTCCCTCCCTCCCTTCCTCCCTTCCTTCCTTCCTTCCTCCGTCCTTCCTCCCTCCCTCCCTCCCTCCCTTCCTCCCTTCCTCCCTTCCTCCCTTCCTTCCTTCCTTCCTTCGTCCTTCCTCCCTCCCTCCCTCCCTCCCTTCCTCCCTCCTCCCTCCCTCCCTCCCTCCCTTCCTCCCTCCTTCCCTCCCTCCCTCCCTTCCTCCCTCCCTCCCTCCCTTCCTCCCTCCCTCCCTCCCTCCCTTCCTCCCTCCCTCCCTCCCTTCCTCCCTCCCTCCCTTCCTCCCTTCCTTCCTTCCTTCCTTCGTCCTTCCTCCCTTCCTCCCTCCCTCCCTCCCTTCCTCCCTCCCTCCCTCCCTCCCTCCCTCCCTTCCTCCCTTCCTCCCTTCCTCCCTTCCTTCCTTCCTTCCTTCCTTCCTTCCTTCCTTCCTTCCTTCCTTCCTTCCTTCCTTCCTTCCTTCCTTCCTTCCTTCCTTCCTTCCTTCCTTCCTTCCTTCCTTCCTTCCTTCCTTAGTGCAAAACTCAAGCCCATTTTCTCTCAGAGGAAAACAGGTGAGAACAGCTTTCAGCTGGGTTCACAGACCAATCTAATATGTGCATTTGTGTGTATGTTCGTCACTGTGGAGATTTGTGTGTCCACTGTCACAATCAAAATACAGGACAAGTTTTACACCAGGATCCCTCCTCCTGGCCTTTTATAACTACACTCATCTGTCTCCCAGGCTGCTCTTCACCCTTCACCTAGCCCCTAATTGGCAATCAAGCATCTTTAGAAAATTTGTTCGAATTCTCTATATGTCTGTCATTTCAAGAATGTTCTACAAATGGAATTTAACGACATGACATATGTTACCTTTCAGAAATGACTAAAATTTTCTTAAATTGGGGGCTAGAGCAATAGCACAGCGGTAGGGTATTTGCCTTACATGCAGAAGGAAGGTGGTTCGAATCCCAGCATCCCATATGGTCCCTTGAGGCTGCCCGGGGGGGGGGGGCGGGGTGATTTCTGAGTGTAAAGCTAGGAATAGCCCCTAAGTGCTGCTGGGTGTGACCCAAAAAACAAAACAAAACAAAACAAAAAAACTTTTGAATTGTATCCAGGTTGTTGCATGTATCAACAATTTGTTTCTTTTATTTGGTATGAAGCTTTATTTAAACACCACCAACTGTTCCCAATAGTTATTTTAGGTATTTCAATGTACCAACATCAGTTCCACCAGTATAATCTTCTCTCTACCAATAGTAGAGAGAAGCCAGTTTCTCACCAATTCCCCAAGCCTGACCCCTTAGCAGGCCCCAAATCATTTATTTTCTATTGCCTTTTACAACATAGATCTTGTAATGGTGTTACTAAAGTCATTGCCTGAGGATTTACTGAGTGTTAGGTATTAGTTGAGCCTTCTGTGTTATTGGTTTTTCTCACTGAGCTTAGTGGGCCTCTATGCAATTTTCTCATATAATTTTTTGTGTTTCTCCTGGGCTGTCAGCTTTGTGAAATTTGGAGGTGTAGTTTGGCCACATATGTGGCTGTGGTGTCAGGAGATTTGGAGCTGGGACGATTAGCTGCTGGCAGCTCTCTGAGGTCAGTCATGGAGCTGGACCATTTATCTGGTGGTAGCGGGAACCAGATGTGGGTGGGGTGCTGGTCCTTTGGCAAGGCAGGAATTCAGTCTTCCACATCCTACTAAAGCTTCTGAGATCTGGGCCTAGCAGGTTCCAGGCCTCCCTACAATAACTCAGCTACTGGCATCTCAATGAGATCAGTCATGGAGCTGGGCCATTTCTCTGGTGGTTTTGGGAGCTAAACTCAATTTGTTCTTTGAAAACCTGGAGACATAGTACAAGGGTTAAGGTGCTTGTCCAACAGAGCCAACCCAAGTTTGATTCTTGGCACAGTATATAGTCATCTGAGCACAGAGTAAGCACTGAGCACTGCCTGGTCTCTTTTCACCCCACTCAGTAATATTCTTTTGTTGTGGCTGTTGTTCCAGGCTGTATTCAATATTGAATATTTAAGTTTGTTTAAACAGCTACTCACTGAGTAAAATTTGGGCTACTTTCCATTGCTGGCTTCTAGAAATAAAACTGCCTGAACAGTCCTGTCCAGGTTTTGGTATGAACTCAAGTTTCTATTTCCTCAGGGTAAATGTCTGGTGGTTCCATGCCTCACTTTTTGAGAGTGGTGATGCCATTTCATATTCCACTAGCCATGAGGGAGTGGGCTACTCCTTTCCAATATTTTAAATGCTCATCATTCTGAGAGTGGCTTCCTTCCTTCCTTCCAAAATTTCTCAGGACAACATTCCAGCCTGAAATTTTCTGTCAGTTTAATAACCACTGTCCTTTATGGAGCCCAAACCAAATCATGGGCTGGACTGTGCTGAGATATTTAACTTGCACACATTGTCCTCTCTGTTTTCTACCCAGAATGTGCAGGTGAGGAATAATGCATCAGACCATGAGCTTAGCACTTCTGAAGGTAACATGGGTCACTGTTTTTGCATTTCCCCTTTCTCTTGGTTTTCTCTTTTGTCTTCTGCAAGGAGAAAGAGACTGGGACTATGGAGAAGGCATTGCTGCCTGGTACTAGGTGCCAGATGGGTAGGACTGAGCTGTCTCCTAGCTCCTGGTTCATGGCCTAGTGATGGTGGAGGTGAGGAGAGAATAGCTGAATATATTTTCCAGGTCATTATCTGCATAGTCAAGCCCAAAAGATTGAATTCTGTCCTGAACATGCTTTGGTGTCTTTCACATAGTGCCTATCCTAGTGTCTTGCCTCCAGCGTCAGGTCAAGGAAAAGTCTAGAAGCCCTGATTGTCCCTTCCTGTCCTCTTGGTGAATCTTGTTCACCTTGCAGTACAGCAGAGACAGGACAAAAGTTCAGTGAAGAAAGCTGCAGTGTCTTGAAGACAATTTAGGGGCCAGGCTGGCTTCAGTCCCAGATCTCAGGAAATAGCCTGCATGTCAGTGTGGGTCAATAACATGGAACCATCAATCAATCAAAATCCATCAATCAAAATCAGTATCTTCCAGGTGCAAAGACTTTCACTGAATATTGATAGATGAGTCCCTAGGGGTGTCTCTCTTTTTCCTATTTTGCCAAGAAAGACTGAATCCATCTGTGCAAGAGACCAAGAGCAGGGATAAAAAAGTCCTATGTGAAGAGCAGCTGTTTTAGGGCATTTCAGCCAGAAGTAAGGGGGAATTGTTTTCCTTTTCTCTTTTAGAGCTTCAAAAATGTATCTCAGGTCCCCCAACACCTCCAGGATTCAGAAAACTTTGGCTGCTCCTCTGCCCCTGAAAGGTGTGACCTATATCCCCTACCCTACTTCTGTGGCAGGGAGGAGGGGGCACCTTCAACAATTTAGAACTCAGTCTCTTGATTTGGGAGAAATAGAGAATATGAAGACTACCTTGATAGTTCCAGCTGAAACTTTCTCTGGCAGTGACACAGTCGAAGAATCTGAGAGGACACAGAATACTTGGTCACTGTTGGTGACAGTTGGGAGCAGGAAGCCCAGGAAAGTGGGTGGCACCGGGGAGTCACACAGAGAGGGGGTTGGAGCCTCTTCAGCTGTATTTCCCAGCCCAGGGTGTTCATTAGTTTTGGTAGTGAATAGGTACCAACTTACAAGGATTGATGACATCAAGCCTTTGTCATGTGCCTCTTGGCCATTTGTATTTTTTCTTTGATACCTTTTCAGTGACAATATTGCAAACCACAGTGTCTAAAAGGTAAAAATGGGAAGAGAGAAGAAAAATGTTCATTCCTGACATAAGCAGGTGGGAGGGCAAGAGGGAATAGGGGGACATTGGTGGCAGGAAATACGCACTGGTCAAGGGTATTGGACATCGTATGACTGAAACTCAATCATGAATTTGCAATTGTGAAAAATTGTGAAGTTGTGCAATTATGAAAAAAGTCAACCTTTTTATGTATTATGAACAACCTTGTAATTATGGTGTTGAAGTAAAATAATTCATAAAAAATTCAGTAAAAGTTTTACATTAAAAACATGGCAGATCATAACACTTAAATGTTCTTCTAGTCCGTGTCTTTCTGTGAACCCCCCTCACTCTAGTGCCTCACCCCTTTCATGCAGCTGCCCCCCTGCAGACTGGGGCAGGGCTGGTACCTGTGGACTGGAGTTTGCACTGCTCCCCAACAACTGTAGACAATTTGGGTTCCTGTAAGTAGCTTTGACCGAGCTCAGTGGTACTTCCAGGATGAAAGCTGTTTTCTCTTAAAAAACAGATGTGGATGACAATAAAGTCTGAAGAGAAGACGGCAATATAAGTGGATTTTTAAATCACTTCTACTTAGAGGAATTCACGGGACATGTTTTAAAAAATATAGCCCTTACATGATTCCCATTACTAGTTCCATTGATGAAAAGGCTCACGCACATTTGCTTTAACATCCTTAATACAACAGGGCACCTCAAAACACATTTCCAGATGAAAAACGATGTTGAAATTTTTTCCTCCTTTCAATTAGACTTTGCTTTCTGTCAATGGAGTTCTTATTATGGCTTTCCCTTTTTAAAAATTAAAAAACATATGATAAAGTGGTTTTTCATTTACAAGGCAATAAAAAAAGAGAAGCAAAAAGTGATTGATGATTTTATTGACTTCTTTAGCTGTTTTTAATAATGGGTCCATTCATACGATTAAACATTGAAAAAGATATTCAGCAAAACGTTTCTTTTTGCTTCACTCCAGCCTCACACATTGTTTCCCCAAAGACAACTATTGTCATTGTGTGTGTTTTATGTCTATTGTTTTAGTGGTGTCTGAATCACAAACACAAGAACAACTTATTTTATTTATTTTGGGGGCCATACCCAGTGGTGCTCAAGAATCACTCCTGGCTCCTCACTGGTGGAGCAGTCCTGGCAGGGTAGGAGAATCCTATGGGATGTTGGGGATCAAACCCAGGTTGGCTGCGTGCAAGACAAATGCCCTATCTGCTGTCTTTGACCCCACAACTGTTATTTTTTTCCTATATGTGTCATTCTCACCTTATTTTATCTATTGCGGGTTTTTTTCTCCAGTTAGGAAAAAATGAAATTATTTTTTGCCATTTCTTAGTCTGTTTACTGCTGTTTCACATTTCATCCAAATTTCTTTAGAGAGCACCTCCCCCAGATATTTGGATTGTTTCCTATCTGTGGCTATTCTAGAAAGGTTTTAGAGAAGTGCCTTTTCTGCATGATTCCTCAGCCATGGCTAGGCAGCCATAGCATGACTAGCTAGAAATGGAAGTTTAAAAGTTTAAAGTTTTTAAAGTTTTATAAAAAGGTCATTTGTAACTCAGTTAAATTAAATGTTCATTAGAAAAAACACTGGGAATTCTTTCTCTGGTGTTAGTCATGCCAACAGTTGCATAGATAATTTTCTAATGTCATGTATTTATTTTTTAAATTATTTATTTAAGCACCCTGGTTACAAAAATGTTCATAGTTGGATTTCAGTCATCAAATATATACCACCCTTCACTAATGTAACTTTTAGGTCACCAATGTCCCCATCTCCCTCCTCCCCTATACTGCCTGTCTTTGGGACAAGCGTTCTATTTCTCTCTCTCTCACTATCATTGTCATTGCAGTTGTTAGTGCAGTTATTTCTCTAACTGTGCTCACCACTCTTGGTGATAAGCTTCATAACATGGGCTGGTCCTTATGGCCTACAATCTTAATGTCATGTTTTTAACAAGCCCACAGGAACCTCTTGAAGTGAACTTTTAGGTGAGGCCTCTGGGTATATAATATTGAACAAAATGAACTCTGGGCCAGAGTGGGAAGAAGCTAGTGGGCCTGGTGGAGTGTAAAATGTGACTTGTTTCAGGATACCCGGGTGTGAAGTAATGAGTCCTCTCCAGCCTCTTGTCTGACTCAGCTCTGCCCAAAACCAAGGTCTTGACTGGTTGAACATTAGTTGATGGATCATATCTTTCCCCATGGAAGGCATCAAAGTCCTGGGGGTTTTGGAAGGCACCTACCACAGGCTCAGTTCTCCCTCCCAGTACCTGTGATCACCTCTACTTTTCTACTTTCATCTCAGTTCTTCTCATCAACTAGCCTTAGATGGGGGGATTCAGAGGACATGGGACTTTTCCACCACAGATGAAATCTTCCTCCCACTGTTTGCTGCTCACAGTGATCGAGGGGTCCGTTATGACCCCTCTATAGACTTTTGCAAACACCAACTTCCCATGTCCTTCTTCTTGTCCAGTTGCCTCTTCCTCTCCTGGGACCTAGGACCCTCCAAAAGGGGTCTCACCATTGGACCACAGAGATGCAGCCAGTTTGAGATAAGAGAAGGGAGTCACATTTTCCTTCCTACCATTTCTGGATCCATGGAAATAAAGCCAGAGTTCATAGGCAAAAGAGTTCCCTTGCCACAGAAATAAACTGATGAAAATACTATAAGTTGTGGTTGTTTTGTTCACAGCATTATTTTCTCCTTGCACCCAGAACATTGCCTGATACACAGAAGTTACTTAGTAAAAATTTGTTGGTGGGAAGAATGAAGTATTATGAAGAAAGAAAAGGGGTATAAGTGGGAAAAGTGAGTCATTATAGTCAGCTGTGATTGCTTTGTGCTGAGCTCTGGGGACAGGTGCTTTGAGATGACATTTTTACTCTTCATTAATGGGGAGAATTCAGATAACTTCCAAGTGTGTAGGTAAAGTGGGTTCCGCATTGGTAGACACCCTTGGTAGGGATCGTGGAGGTGGTGAGTGTAGAACGAACTTCCCAGGACCTAAGGAGGGGGAGAAAGTGAAGGTTTTAGAGCCTCTTTATATGTTCAAATGACCAGCCTGGCTGTGTAAAAGTGAGTTTAATTGGGGACTGAGCAACGGTGGGTATTGTGTTTGCAGATGGCCAGTCCGAGTTCAATCCCCAGCACTCTATATGGTCCCCTGAGCATCACAAGGAGTGATCTCTGAATGCAGGGCCAGGAGTAATCCCTGAGCACTGCCATATATGCCGTTCCTCTGGAAAAAAGGGGGGGGGGAGTTTAAGTGAAGAAATAGTTCAATAAGACTTAGAGAGGTTATTATAGACACAGAACAAAACCATAAACTGTGTGTGTGCTAGAGATAGAGAAAGAGAGAGAGAGGTGGTATGAAGAAATTACACCTTGTGATTAAATAGATGGACAAGAAGACTTTATTTTGGCCCTAATGCAGGAGAACAGAAGGAGGAAGCATTTAAGAATGAGTCTCAGATGACCTCACTTATAGAGGGATTAGGCATTCTGTGCTAGAAATAAACCAGATAGGGCCCGGAGAGATAGCACAGTGGCGTTTGCCTTGCAAGCAGCCAATTCAGGACCAAAGGTAGTTGGTTCAAATCCCGGCGTCCCATATGGTCTCCCGTGCCTGCCAGGAGCTATTTCTGAGCAGACAGCCAGGAGTGACCCCTGAGCACTGCCGGGTGTGGCCCAAAAACCAAAAAAAATATATATATAAACCAGATATATGGTAATAGAATTATAATCTGAGGATGCTTGGGGGCCAGGAGGGAAGGGGCCTGGGAATAATTGTGGAGGGATCTCGACACTGTTGGGAGGCCTGGTGTGGTACCATTGCAGATATAAAGCTATTAATAATATAGGTACTACTGTTAACTATATGGCAGATGGCCACGAGAGGCCAGAGAGAGTTCATGTTAGTATCACTCTGGGGTAGCACTGAGGCCAGAGTCAAGACTCAGCCTGCCCTCCCAGGGCCAATTGCTGTCTCCCTAGTCATCTGTGAGTGAGTGATCTGCTCGCTGGGCCTCTATTTCCTCACCTGGAAAGGACTTGTCATAGCTTTTTCTATATCTGTGTGAGGATGAACTGACACAACTTACTTAAAATGCTAATAAAAGCAACTTTTACAATGTCACATAGTCAGTAAATTATTTTATTACTTATTTCAATACTGAAATTGTAAAGTGAACAACATTCCATTTTGACGAATAAGTGAAAGCCCCAGTTGGATGCTTTCTAATGCTGGGACTTAGCCATTATGACATTGTCATTAAAAGCACAGATTTAGGAGCTAAGTTGCCTGAGTTAAAGTACTAGTCCTGGCTTTTTTTCTATTTGTTTGTTTGTTTCTTGGGCCACACCTGGCAATGCTCAGGGGCTACTCCTACCTATCTGCTCAGAAATAGCTCCTGGCAGGCACGGGGGACCATATGGGATGCCGGGATTCGAACCAACCACCTTTGGTCCTGGATCGGCTGCTTGCAAGGCAAACGCCACTGTGCTATCTCTCCAGCCCTAGTCCTGGCTTTTTACTAAAGTATATAACCTTGTCAAATTTGCTCTTTCTCAGTGTCCCCTTCTCTAGAGTGACCATAACAATAGCACAGATCTCCAAAGACAATCTATGAAAATCTAGCGTATTAATAATCACTGAATATATGTTGAACATGGGATTAACATTTATTTTAGACATGTTACATATTTGCATTTTCTCATTCAATATTTATAACATCCCTATGGCTAGATGTTACTCTTATCCCCATGTTACAGTTTTGGGGGCCACACTAGGGATTAAAGTTTAGTACCTAAGTAGCCTTGGTCTACTTAAGGCCAAGTAGACCTAAAAGACTCCCCCTATCTCCGCAAAGTTCATGTTTAACTTTTGACTCACAATTTTGTTTTGTTTGGGGGCCATACAGTGCAGGAGATTCAACAGCAATTGGCTGCATGGAAGACAAACTCATTGACCCCATAACATCTCCCCTGCTCCCAAACCACCTTCTTCTTTTATTTTTATTTTTATTTTATTTTTTTATTTTGGGCTACACCTGGTGATGCTCAGGGGTTACTCCTGTCACTGCACTCAGAAATGCTCCTGGCTTGGGGGACCATATGGAACACTGAGGATTGAAACGGGTCTGTCCTGGGTTAGCCGTGTGCAAGGCAAATGCCCTACCACTGTGCTATGGCTCCTGTCCCAAACGTTCTTTTTTTTTTTTTTTTTTTCTGCCCCTCCACCCCAAACCTACTTTTTAAGGTCACTAGTACCTAGTAAAAAATATTCTTCCAAGGAGTTTGAACGTATTTCTAATCCCTTAAAATTACTGTTGCTGGGGCCAGAGAGATAGCATGGAGGCAAGGCATTTGCCTTGCATGCAAAAAATGGTGGTTCGAATTCCGGTATTCCATCTGGTCCCCGGAGCCTACCAGGAGTGATTTCTGAGCATAGAGCCAGGAGTAACCCTGAGCGCTGCTGAGTGTGTCCCCCCCAAAAAAAAATTACTGTTGCTATTTTTTTCTGGTAGAATACTCCATTATCATTAGATAATTCTCATAGCCATGTGGTTAAACTAATTTTCTACTGTTTTATAATACTCACACTATCTTTTTACCTCTTATTTTTGCTTCCTGATTTTAGGTATGTCTCTGTAAAAAGCACAAATTCAGATTTATATTTTCTAAATCAAAAGACCTAAAGAGTACACTATCCTTTTCACTTAATTCACTTGCATTTCCAATGATTTCTTTTTTGATGAAACTTTTCCTTTGACAAATTAGTTTGTGGGGTTGATTTTTGTTCTGTTTCGCTATGTTTTGCAGCCACATCTGATGGTGCTCAGGAGTTACTCCTGGCTCTTCCCTCAGAAATATCTCCTAGTTCAGGGAACCATATGTGATGCCAGGAACCGAACCCAGGTTCATCCGAGGTTGGCTGTGTGCAAGGCAGACACCCTGATACTGTACTATATTGCTCCAGCTCCTGTTTGTGTTTTTTAATTATAACACTTCTTTTATTATTTCCCCATATTTTTATTTCTGTAATAATGTCGATTGAGTTTTCATTGTTCCTCTCTTGGGCTCCTTGATTACTATGAAGTTCTATGTTCTATTTCTAACAGTTTCTCTTAAAACTTTAATAAGCTTACCTAACTAATCAAATTTTATCTTCCAAGCAAGAATATGGTGTTGAAACACATGAATTCTACTACTGCCCCTCATATAGGTATAACATTATTAACATATTTCTTTAAAAAAAATCTCTCTCTACTAGTTTTTTTTTTTTTTTTTTTGAAAATGTAGAATTTTTCAGGCAGAAGTCAGGCTGAATTTTTTGGTTAGGACCTAACACAGAGACTGGCAAACTCTTTTTCCCCATAACAACTACAGAGCCAGACAAAATTGACAAAAAGAACTATTTCAGCACTTTGGAAACTGATCAAAGGAATAACAACAATCTCAGAAGCTTTTGTGCTTGAAAAGCTTCTGGAGTTAGGGTGGAGGTGTGTGGTGGTGGTGGTGTCTGCGGTGAGCTGGTAGAGAACTGTCCCCTCTCTCAGTTCAGGGAGGGTCTGGGGTGGGGAGGAGCTCGCCCCTTGGCCCTACTTCCATCTCCAACACTGCAGGCCCAAGCAGCATCACATTCTCAGGTCCTTGTATAGAACTAAGTGTCTAAGTAACTCTGGTCTCTGAAGCACCACTTGAAGGCCTCTCCTCTCTGCCAAAGTTCACCTATAACTTTTGACCCACAAAATTTTTTTTTGTTTTTGGGCCACACCCGGCAGTGCTCAGGGGTTACTCCTGGCTATCTGCTCAGAATAGCTCCTGGCAGGCACGTGAGACCATATGGGATGCCGGGATTCGAACCAACCACCTTAGGTCCTGGATCAGCTGCTTGTAAGGCAAACGCCGCTGTGCTATTTCTCTGGCCCCTGACCCACAATTTTGTTTTGTTTCAGAGCCACAGGGCTCAGGGATTATTCCTGTACATGTTCTCAGGGATCACTTTTGGTGATATTCATAGGGTGCTGGGGATTAAACCCTAGATTGAACCCTGCATATAAGGTAAAGCTTTACCCACTGCACTATTGCTCTGTTCTCAGCTGACTCACAATTTTACTAGTAATAATTTGTTGTTAGTTGGAAGTCTCACTGATAACAGAAATTGTCAATAGACACATTTTTCTGTTATATGTATAACTTATTCAAGTCTCATAATAAAGTAAGATGGAGAAAAGAGGTGATTAAGAAGAGTAAGGAATGGGGGCCAGAGCATAGCAATAGGTCATTTATTTGCCTTGCACCAAGCTGAACTGGGAAGGACCTGGATTTGATTCCTGGCATCCCATGTGGTCCCTCCAGCCTGCTAGGAGCAATTTCTGAGTGCAGAGCCAGGATAACCCCTGAGTGATACCAGGTGTGGCCCAAAAACAAATCCCTCAAAAAGGAGTAAGGAAGAGAACATGGGGTTTTAGGGCTCTCATCTTTTTATGGACTCTCCACTTAATTCTGTCTCCAAAATAAATTTTCTGCCTTCTTCAGTATTGTCTTAGATGATACAAAACACTACATGAAAATGATGAATACTAAACATCAAAAGTAGGAATGTATATGCAAAAAACTAATAATTATTGGCAGCCTTAACCATTCAAATATTGATCGATTGAAGGAATGTGGCCTGCAGTTGGATGGATCCATCAGTTCAAACCCTTCAGACTACGCATCTACAGGAGATACAGGTCTCTCAGTTTGGGAACAGACAAGGACTCTTACAAATAAGCTAAAGACTTTACAGAAAAGGATGGATAGAATGAGTCCAGAATTACATGGCACATTTCAGAAAAGAAATAAAAATGCTAGTGTGAAACTCAACGACAATTCTAGAACTCAAAATAAATCATGCAAAATCATCTCCATAGTTTGGACTCAAGGCAAATAGTGTCAGAGTGGCAAATAGAGAGGAGAGACTGAACTTGGAGATGGCACAATGGAAATTCAACAAATTGAAGATTACAAACAAAAAATGAGCAGATGAGCAGATCACCGGTGCCGCTGGAAATAATCTCAAGTCTATCCATATGTCATGGGAGTCAGAGAAAAATGACTGCAATAGGAAAATCTTAAAGAAATGACCAGATTTCACCAGACTGGATGGAAAGGTCAATACAAAGATTGATCTAACATGTTCTAACAGATCTAACAGTTCAGCATAAAGGCGGAGCAATCAGGGAGCTTAGCTACAACTTTGAGCAGAGGTGAGTTATGAACCCTCTTTCCTTCTCTCTGTTCGGTTGCTGATGAGATGCCTGCAGTTTGCACACCTGCTTGGTTGTGTTGCTCAGACACTCTTGTGGAGCTGGGGGTTGCTGTGCTGTGGCTGGAGAATGTGTATGGTTGTGTGGGGACACCAGTGGCAGAGTTGTTTGGCATAGCCCACAGAATTGTGGGATCTTGCTTGGTACATGCCAGCAGCACCAGGGACCAAACTCAAGACCTCACACTTGCAAGACAGGTGCTTTAGCCACTAATCCTTCTCCTGGTCTCCCTGAATTATAATTTTTCAAGTTAGAAATAATGTAATTCAGAAGTCTAAAAAGCAAATTCTTTTATTTTAGTTTATTAATTATTATTAATATTGACACACCTAGTGATACTCAAGGCTTACTCCTGGTTCTACACTCAGGGATCACTCCTGATGGGGTTCATGGGACCATATGGGGTGCTGGGTATAGAAACCGGGTCAACTATGCGCTAAGTAAGTGCTCTGCCAGTTGTATCACTCTGCATCCCCAATGAATAATTTCTAAAGCAATAAAAGAGAAAAGACAATCTTAAATTTTTTTCAAATGAAACTTATGTTTATTTAGGCTACTACTTTCTTGCATCCTGTTCAAGAAATCTTTGCTTATATCAAATGTCCTCATAATATTCATAATTAGGTTTGCTACTAGAAAACTGACTGTCTTGTATTTTGTTTTTTTTTGTTTTTTTGTTTTTTTTTTTTTTGTCTAGGGCTCCCTTCAGTGATGCGCAGGGCCTATTCCTGACTCATTCTGTGCTCGGGAATGACCCCTGGTGGTGTCAGGAGGCTGTACAGTGGAGGTAGTGAGCCTTGCTTATAAGGCTACCACAATGTAAGGCTAGTGCCTAATCTCCTGCACTATCTCTCTTGCCTTTCTTTTTACTTTTTAATAGTTAAATCAAGTGGCTGCTGAGAGTGAGCCCAACAAGTTAAGAGAGCTGGGTTTGATTTCTGGTACCACATTGTCCTCTGAGCACTACTGAGGACGCTCCCTCAACACAGAGCTGTGAACAGCTCCCTAGTACTGCTGGGTCAGTCTCTCCCTTCAAAAATAGTTAAAAATGATGATAAATCACAGATGAATATCTTTGTTGTGTTTGAAATAATGACTCATAGTTGATCCCTCCCCCCATATGGGCATGCCAAGTTGCAGTACCAATTTCTGAATGGATTTTTTTTTTTAATTTTTACTGTGGTCACAGTGAAATACAAATCTTTCACAGTAATATTTAATGCTCATAGTGACAATGAATGAGGGGCATTCCCACCATCAGTGTTGTCCTCTACCCCTGTTCCCAGATGCATCCCATATCTCCCTCCTTTACCCCCTATAATGCTATTGTAACTGTTCCCCACTTGCACAGCTTGTTAGAGATTGGGTATCATTTCTGTTGTCATTGACTTTGGATTTAGTGTTCAAGTCTGATCATTTTTTATTTCCACCAGAATGATCATACAAATGTCTAGTCTTGGTAACATCCATTTTTTTCCCCTCGAATTATAGGCTGATTAAAGTGATTCCAGTAATGTGGTTCTGTTGAAGATAGAAGAAAAGATATAGGAGAAGAAAAGAAAAAACAAAGAAACAAAACAAAAAACAACAACAAATAACCCAAAAGACAAAAAAAAAAAAGAAAAGAAAAACTAGGAGGAATTTGTCTAGGTGTTATAAATATCCATTTAGAAGAAGAAAAAGGTAACAAAACAAAACAAAAACAAAAAATAAGGCAGTAACAACTAACATACAAAAAGAATAAATTAGAAACCAAAACATCAACTACGAAGAAACAAAAACAAAAAATAAACATAGAAAAATCAGACCAGCAACGACTTAAAAAGGGTTGTTTCTTCTTCTTCTTCTTTTTTGCAAAGGCACAGTAAATATTGGGGAAATTAGAACAGGAATTCCCTTGGCCTAAGCGAAACAGGGTTTCCCAGCCCTTGAAGCATACTGCCATGGGAACAATTATAGGCTCCATACTCACTCAATTTCGCACCCCAAGGTCTTTTTATGGTGCCAGGAAACTTTTCACTCAGATGTGGATGATGACATCCCACCTCTGTAGCTAGAGATCTTGTTATTTGAGTGAAGGCTAAGAGAGAGTTTTTCTTTATGGTTCTAGGAGTTCTGTTCCATCACTGTTGTTGTAATCAGTTTTCTGTAATTAGTGGTCTTGTTTTTTTGCTCAGATCCTAGGGCAGAGCCTAGGATATAGTCTTTCAGCATGGTTCCAACAGTTCTGCTCAGTCACAGTTGTCAAAGTCAGACCTCTGGTATTAGAGATCTTGGTTTTTGTACAAATCCTAGGCCAAGGCCTAGGCTAAGAACTTCCTCATTGGTCCCTCGATAGGTTCTGTCCAGTCCATGTTTGTCAAAGTCAGTCTTCTGTAGATAGCGATTTTGGTTTTTGCTTAGGGCAAAGGATGACATGTCTACTGATTGCATCATACTGTCAGGTGATGAGATAGGGCAACCTTCTCTTAGATCAAGTTGTTGCCATTTCCTCATGTTAGGATGTTGCAAATGTTGGTGCTGGGCGATAAATAGCACATATTTTTTTTAAATTTAAAAATTTGTGTTTGTTTTTGGATGGCACCCAGCAAAACTTACTTCTGCTCTGCACTTGGTGATCATTTCTAGTTGGCCTCGGGGGACTGTATTGGATGCCAGAGGTTAGGGTTTTTATACTTTGTTTTTATAATGTTGGTCTATTTATTCATCAGCACAACTCTGCCTAAATGGCCAGATCATCCATCTTTGTCAGACAAAGTCTACTAGTGCAAATTCTCTACTTTTTAAAAATTATTTATTTATTTTTTTAATTATGAGAACAATGATGCAAAGAAAGAGGACAAGGTAAAGTTACTGTGAAAGGACAATCACCAATAAACAGAGTTCTCAGAAGAAAATCCCTTGCTGACACCTTAATTTTGAACATAAAGTCAAGGAACATTAAGACGAAATAAAACAGAACCCATGTACAATTACTTTGTCCCTCAAGTCTTCAGATATACATTATAACATTTCTTTTTTTTTTTTTTTTAAATTTTTTTTTTATTTAAACACCTTGATTACATACATGATTGTGTTTGGGTTTCAGTCATAAAAGGAACACCACCCATCACCAGTGCAACATTCCCATCACCCAAGTCCCAAATCTCCCTCCTCCCCACCCAACCCCCGCCTGTACCCTAAACAGGCTCTACATTTCCCTCATACATTCTCAATATTAGGACAGTTCAAAATGTAGTTATTTCTCTAACTAAACTCATCACTCTTTGTGGTGAGCTTCCTGAGGTGAGCTGGAACTTCCAGCTCTTTTCTCTTTTGTGTCTGAAAAATTATTATTACAAGGGTGTCTTTCATTTTTCTTAAAACCCATAGATGAGTGAGACCATTCTGCGTTTTTCTCTCTCTCTCTGACTTATTTCACTCAGCATAATAGATTCCATGTACATCCATGTATAGGAAAATTTCATGACTTCATCTCTCCTGACAGCTGCATAATATTCCATTGTGTATATGTACCACAGTTTCTTTAGCCATTCGTCTGTTGAAGGGCATCTTGGTTGTTTCCAGAGTCTTGCTATGGTAAATAGAGCTGCAATGAATATAGGTGTAAGGAAGGGGTTTTTGTATTGTATTTTTGTGTTCCTAGGGTATATTCCTAGGAGTGGTATAGCTGGATCGTATGGGAGCTCGATTTCCAGTTTTTGGAGGAATCTCCATATCGCTTTCCATAAAGGTTGAACTAGACAGCATTCCCACCAGCAGTGGATAAGAGTTCCTTTCTCTCCACATCCCCGCCAACACTGTTTATTCTCATTCTTTGTGATGTGTGCCATTCTCTGGGGTGTGAGGTGGTATCTCATCGTTGTTTTGATTTGCATCTCCCTGATGATTAGTGATGTGGAACATTTTTTCATGTGTCTTTTGGCCATGCGTATTTCTTCTTTGTCAAAGTGTCTGTTCATTTCTTCTCCCCATTTTTTGATGGGGTTAGATGTTTTTTTCTTGTAAAGTTCTGTCAGTGCCTTGTATATTTTGGAGATTAGCCCCTTATCTGATGGGTATTGGGTGAATAGTTTCTCCCACTCAGTGGGTGGCTCTTGTATCCTGGGCACTATTTCCTTTGAGGTGCAGAAGCTTCTCAGCTTAATATATTCCCATCTGTTAATCTCTGCTTTCACTTGCTTGGAGAGTGCAGTTTCCTCCTTGAAGATGCCTGTAATGTCCTGTAGTGTTTTGCCTATGTGCTGTTCTATATATCTTATGGTTTTGGGGCTGATATCGACATTATAACATTTCTTAGTGGTACACAAAGCAATTTAAAGCCATAATATTTGTGTAACTCCTGAAACATTGAAGACATAGTATTTTTTACATTTTCATGCATATGCATATTAGTTTATGTTAACCTCAAAAGTTTAAGTAGGTTTTTTTTTTCTTTAATTTAAGGTTTAGAGTCAAAGGAACAAAGTAAAAACGGTGTTAGAGTGGCAATTATTGTTTGCATAGGCCCACCAAAACATGGGTGACATGGAAAGGAAAAGCCTTGGCATAAATACAAGGAGACCCTACCCCTGAAATTTCCTGGCATAAGACCAGCTCTAGGTTCTGGCAGAATAGTTTGTCTAATCCAAGTCCTTGTCTATAGTGCCAATACAGTTTTACTTTTTAAACAGTCTTTGTTGTTGGCAAAAGATCCTAGAATCTGCATATCCTACATTGAAGTCAGGCTGGTGTTGAGCATCCTCTAGTTTCACCTTACAATTAAAGGGCAATGCAGAGATCCCTGTCCAGTAAGTAGGACATTATTGTTGTTAAGTCTTCTCAGTGTTAAGGGAAGTCTCTTTTGAGTAGGTCGATGTCAGAGCAACGGTAGGGTCTTCCCTGGTAGAGGATTGCTTCCAGGTAATGTTATAGACAATGTTGGATGTTTCCTACGTGGTTTTCCTAGTTCAGGGGTGAATGGAGAATGCCCATTCTTCTGAGGCCTGTGCCAGGTCATTATGTCAATGTTCAGGGTGTAAAGTCCAATTGCACTACAAGTTTTGTGTGTTCCCATCTCTATTAGATAAGAACTTACTTGTATGTATAGAATTTCACCATTTTAATGTGCTTATGCAAACAAGAAATAATACCACGTGACATTATTGGTACATATAGGGGCTGCAAGAACAAGTCCTACAATCCCTGTGACTTGGTTCATACATAAGCAATAAACTGAGGGAATCTTTCACCAAATTTCTTATTGATCAGTTCACAAAGAGAAGAAAAGATAAAAAGTAGGGGAAATCGTCACTATATAAGAGAATATTAAGTAAGAGATATAGCTGTCAAAGAAAATAGATATAAAAAATTCAAAGGGCATATTTGCTTTTTTTTTTTTTTTAAATAGTTGGGTGGGTGTTAAATCCAGTGCACCATGTTGGTCTGTGATTTTGGATGGTGCAGTGCTGAAGTTAAAAAGGGTAAATGTGGAGTAATGGTAGTTTGGGGTGAGAGAGTTAAAGAGTAAAAATGAGTTTTTTAGGGGTGTGATAAAGAGCAGAATACAAACTGGACATTCTGCATACATAAAAACATATCTTAAGGATATGGAATACTATTAATATATATTGTGCATGCGGGGGCACGAGCCCCCGTGCGATTAGGAACATGTAGACTGGTATGAAATTACCAGTGACTGCCTGAGTACAGCTGAGCAACTATCTGCCACCCCCAGTTAAGCTCCTCCAAGTGTAAAAAAGGCCTTTGGCACAACAGAGGTCTGCCAAAACCCATGCTGGCCGAGACTCCCGGCTCCCAGAAAGGAAGGAAATCCTTCCCAAGCTGGAAGGCTGGAAGTTCAAAGCCTGCACCCTAAGCCTCCCTCTGGAGCCGGCTTGGGAGTGGGGAAAGCCTAGGGTACCGCATTAGCTCCTCCCAGGAACCCACCTTGCTGGCTTGCCCAGGCATGTAGCCCAAGGAAAGCCCTGGAGATCCGGAGGAAAGAGGTAAAGGGGTGCTGAGGTGACCCAAGTCCCGCACCCCAGCCCTAGGCCAGGTTATAAAGGCCTTTGGCACAACGGAGGTCTGCCGAAACCCATGCTGGCCGAGACTCCCAGCTCCCAGGAAGGAAGGAGATCCTTCCCGAGCCAGAAGCAAATTCTCTACTTTTGTGTTTCAAATTTATCTTTACAAAATTATTGTATGTTCCTTGCTTTTTCTTGTAAAATTTAGAATTAACTTATCAGTTTCAATAACTTTAAACTTCCTGGACTTTAATTGGTGTTTCATTGAATTTACATATCAGTTCAAAGAGAATTAATTAACGCTTTAATTATCTTGAGTCATCATATCAATGATCATGCATTGTAAGGAAACAGACTCTTGTGGCCCCTGGTCAGCCATAAGTGGGGTGCTGTATCTTTAAGGGTGAAGATGTCAGTTCCCAGATGCCTGTCCCTTGTAACTGATGCTGGAGGGCAGTTGGTGGGGGGGGGGGGTGCTTTATATAAAGCCAGGTTGAAGTACTAGCTGCTGCTGCTGCTGCCCCTGCCTGATTGCTTCTGCTGCATGGTCTCTGCAGAATTGCTGGAGAAATTTTACTGGATTCTGCTCCAGCTGCCTTTTTACTGCCTCCCCTACTGGTTCCATTTCTCTGGTCCTCTCCCTGCCTGACTCCTTGCCCTGGTTCCAAACTTGGCCCTCTCTCTCCTCTCAGACTAGGAGCTGGTTGTAAGGCCTCTGGCCTTCCTGCTTTGCCTCTTCCTCAATTAAAACCTGTTTCTAACCCTCTATTGTTGGGGTTTTGACAATGCATGCCTCTTATACTGAGCTCCTTTTCAATTTCTACTAATAAATTGTTGTGTTTTTAATGTATTGCACATGATTTGTTACATTTATCAGCATCTATTTTAAATTTTAAACGAGATTCTATTTATAGGGTTTTAAATTTTTATTTTACAATTTTTGTGACTATTTTATAGAAATAGAACTCTAGATTTTCATAGAGTTCTAATGGTTTGTTAAGCTTCTGGAATTTCTATTAATATATTTTGGCAGCTGCAAATGAAGATAGTTTTACTTTCTTTCCACTTTCTATGGTCTTTTATTTATTTTTCCTTTCAAAATGACTTCCAAATAATCACTCTGTAGAATGATGATACTAATTCAATTCATATGTAAAATGAGCTATTAAAAGTGTCAGGACAAGGAAGGCTTAGTTGCAAAGAATATTGGATAATTTAATTGAAGCAATGATCTGAATGTGATTTCTTATTGAATATCCCTATTGACATAAAATATTTACAAGCACAAAAATGTATACAATACTCATGCATAATAAATAACTCATATCACAGCCATCTGGTGAATCCCTTCATAAGAAAAAATGTTTTGCCTGAAGGAAGAATTTTTATTTAATCACCACAAAATGCTCAAGAGCTTGCCTGCAGAGGTTTAAAACAAAATTTGCTTCTTGATCTTTGGGGGCATTTTTTGGAAAACAAAAGTTCCTCTATTTATTTACCTAAACACAAGATAAAGACAAGTTTTCTTTTTTATCAGTTCTAATCTTTCCCAATGAGATATTCCATTGATGTTGCTTAAGTGAGTAAATGTATGAACATATGGAAGGGGAAAGGGAGTAAAATAATGAATGAGAGAGGCTGACTCTAACCTGTAGTCATTTTTGATAATCTGCCTTGTTAAATTTGGCATTTATTTTTTTTTTTATTTCGCTGGCTGTTCTGTCTTGTTTCCCATTTGGTACTTGGTTCCATTAAAGCATTATTCTCATCCATAGATGGTTTTCAAAGAAACCACAATCATCTCTTACCTATCAACACTTAATCCCATTTCTTGTCCTTGGTAAAAGTCAAGCTGTAAAGTAGAAAAAGAGGATGGTGAAACTGGACTTTTTTTTTTGAAAAAGCTGAATTTTGTTGCCTCAACCTTGTGTGTGCGTCATATAAAAACAGTCGTGCAAGAAACACCTTAATTGTTCAACTTCAATATGCTTCAATCTATCATCTGTCAGCTCTCCTGGGGAAGAGAAAATGGCCCTTCTAATCAGTGCTCCACGCCGAACTGAGACAAATGCCTATATACTGTCCACACTCACCACCTCTGCCAATATTTTCACTGTGCACAGTTGACTCACTTATGAATATGTCTGTCTCTGTACACAACTTCCCCAGACCCTGGGGTGCCTAGTACAGTGCTATGCAAAAAGTAGGTCCAAGGAAAAATAGTTGCAATATGCTCAAAATGGGAAAGAGAATGAGAAGTAGACAGCAAAAATCAGATGCAACTATTACATACTGAATGTTACATATCTTCATGGTAGAGTTACATCGGATTGCTTTCTAGTAATTAAGATCCTGGTCTTAAAATTTTTTTCAAGAGGCATAAGAAATTCTGATATCAGTCCAATCACAGTGTTTAGTTTTCTTTTGGAAGGTATCTTATTTATTTTAATGTCACAATACTAAAATCATTCCATTCTGCAGTGTTCAATAAACAGAAAAAAACCACATCTATATTAAATTGTTGTTAACAAAGTAAACATTTCTTCTCCTGTTTTTTTTTTTTCCAAGTTGATTAAGCACCAGTATATTTAAAAACATTTTCCCAGCCTGAGAAAGGCTTTCCTCTGAACATTCAACTATTCAGTGTAGAATGTTTTTCCTACCACTTGATTACAATTTGGCAGTAGTTTTTGAAAAATTTACAAATTTTAAATTTCTGTGCCCCAAACACACATGTGTTTGTAGCTAAACATACTTGAAAGAATATGCAAATTGCACTTTTATGTCAAAAATGAGTGAATGCAGCTTCGTGCAGAAAAAATAAAAAAGTTCACTGTCACCCTTGTGTTTTTGTTTAGACTAATCTGTGTGCTGTCGCCCCCACATCAGACTACACCAACATTTTCTTTGGGATATTAGACGTAAATGTTTATAGCTGCAGATAGCCTAGGAGGGATTGGCACTTATTAAAAACGACCCTGAGGTATTTTTTTTGGTTTCCACATAAATATCCCAGGGAAATGTTCAATCAAACAAGGCTGCCAGGTAGAGGGAAATGAGCACTGAGCAGCACATGGGGGTCTCCCAGGCCCTGTTGAGTGGGAGGCCCTGTCGAAGAATGTCGTAAAAAGACTGAGCCCAGAGAATCCGGTGGAGCCAGCTTTCCAGTCCTGAAAATTATGTTGCTTTGCTGACTGGATCTGAATCTCTTTGAGGCCAGGAATCCACCCCTCCCCACAAAAATCCAGCTCTTCATTTTTTAGAATCATTAAAATACTAGATACCATATGTGGGTTGCATCCCTAGCTGGGCTGGGTTATCAAGATGGAGAACCTTCAGGGCCCTTTTTGTGTCGGTCATGGCTAGAGGTCCATGGACTCTACCAGTTCATATTGGGCAGGAAGCAGCTTCTGAGCTGTGGTCTGGAAATGTCCCACTTCTTATTCTAGAATTCAGACATCCTACCCCTTTCCTGCTTTAGCCAAATACCATCTTGGCTCTGCTGGATAAAAGACAAATCAGTTTCTAGAAGCTGTCAATTCAATGGAATGGCCTTCTAGCATTTGCTCTTAAGCTCCTTCCTTGAAATCTAGAATTTGTCAACTCATTCTCAGTGATCTTTGATCTCCTGGCCTCCTATTGTTAGAAAGATCATTATGCCCACAGTCTCCAGTCTCTCCAAACAAATTTTAAAAAAGCATTTTTTTTAATCTTTAAACTGAATAAACTCTTTTTTTTAAGCTCCTATTATACCACAGTAACTTGGGTATTCTAGAGCTGGTAACTTTTATCTTCTTTTGAAGGCTCATTTCTCTCAGTTTTTGGAAGTCATTAGATACAAAACCACATGATCACCTTCAAGGCACAGGAAAAGCATTTGAGAAAATCTAGCACTCTCAGGCCAAAAATACTCAACAAAGAATTGCAGAGATAGTTTATAGTAAGGTGCTTATCTTGCTGCCCTGAGTTTGATTAGAGAACCCTTAGTTCTTACAAGAGAGATCCTGAGAACAAAGTCAGGAATAAGTCCTGGGTATAGGCAGGTGTGGTCCAAAAACCAAAAACCCAATCAACAACAACAACAACAACAACAAACCAACTTAAAACACCCTCCACTCAATAAGCTATGAAGGAGTGAGAATAACTTGAAATCATGTAACTTGAAAAATGTTAAAAAATACGACGAAACATACAAATTTGCATATAAAATTTTTGAAACTGGGACAGAGGCTGACAGAATTTTGATGTTTGCTTTAGTTGATCACCCGTGTGAAATATGGGTGTCAATATCTTTGCAAATGAGGACATAGAAAAAATTAAGAAGCCCAGTAGAGAAAACACAAATTGCCTTAGATTATAGCTAAATCAAAGGAAATACAGAACATAACATTAGAGACTGGAGGAGAGGGAATTCAGGCTGTAGAATGACAAAAAGCTTAGCCAAATCTTGTCTGACAGTTATTGAACAATGAAGAATGACTAAATGATGAAACAGCATTCAGCTGAATTTTCTAAGGGAGGTTATGAAGATGGCCTAGTTTTTTCTGCTGCTTACATTGTACAAAGCAACTTGAAGCCAGAACTGCTTTTATTAACAGGCTACACTTGGGGGAACATATGAAAAATGGTGGTAGGGAAAGAAGAACCAGAGTGGGCCACTGGCAGGGAAAGAGTCTTAACCTCTTCCTGCCCCCACTTAAAAGAGTTAGTTCTTATTTGGGGAATATTTTCATCTTATTCAGATCACAAAAGTCTCCAATCATAAGACATCACAGTGGCTGTGCAGAGGGAAATTGTTGAGGGTGTGGTTGGACAACCTCTTGTATCATGATAACCTACCAAAAATGAGAGTATTCAGTTATGCATAAGACTTTCAGAAATTAAGTATGCCTAACTCAATTATAAATGACTTTTATTACTTCTAGATCCCCTCAGCCATCTCAGAAGATGGGCAAGTAGAAATGGGATTACTGGGATAAAAGTTTACAGAGATCTCTGGTCTGTTGGAAGAATTTTGTCATATAGCAGAAACTCCCAGTTTAATCAGACCAAGAGGGACAAAGAGAGAAATACAATAAAATTAAGTGTCTCCAATGTCCCTTTTCTGCAGGCAGGAAGCAAGCTGATAAAATTGCTCAGCTATAGACCAGGTTACCTTTGATGAACAAGGAAGAAAGGCTCAGAGATAGAGCCCACCCCCATCTAAAGGGTGGATTCATGAACACAAAAGGAATTGAGGTTCTCTCAGATTATTTTTGGACTGTGGTATCTAGTGTATCTTGCTGTTAGATGGTTACATTTGGAGGATCAGTGATTCTCTTTCCGGTTATTTTCTGCCCCTTATCCGAATGATCAAGCTTGTCCTTCTTTTACATTTGCATACACTTTACATTTTACCTTACAGTGGTTAACTCGCTTCTCCAGTACTCGTGGAAGGGGAGCAATGTTCTAGGATGAATTACTGAATTTGAGTCTCTCCATACTAAGTTGGATGATTTACATCAGGAGTCTCAAACTCGCGGCCCACGGGCCATTTGCTGCCCTCCGTACAACATTTTGTGGCCCGCGGCCAGCCTTCAAATATCGCAGTATTCGCGATTATTCACTTACTGACTAATCGCAATAAAAATCGCATTAGTAAGAAAAAATCGCATTAAACATTCGCATACCCCGAGCAGTTCCATTCAGGGTATGCAAATGTTTCATGCGATTTTTTGCGATTTTTTTCTTACTAATGCGATTTTTTATTGTGAATATCGGTAAGCGAATAATCGCGAATACTTTGTGCCTAGCGCAGACATCATTTCTGCTGCTCATGCCTGCTGTCCCTTGCATTATCAGAGGCCTAAGGGAGAGAAGGGAGAGAAGTTTATTACAGAAAAAAAATTTTTCAGGAAAAGTGGGAGACACAGTATTTCTTTGTTGAGCACAGGGGCATCCCCACATGTCTTATTTGCTCAGAGAAAGTTGCAGTGCACAAGGAATACAACTTGAAACGCCATTATTCAACTAAACATGCTGAGGAATGTGCAAAATATCAAGGAAATGAGAGAGCCAAGCGGGTTGCCAGTCTTCAAGCATGTCTTATGAGGCAACAAGATTTCTTCAAGAAAGTAACCAAAGAGTATGTTGCATCCGTCGAAGCTAGTTACATGGTTGGTGAGATGATTGCTAAGGCAGGGAAACCATTCACAGAAGGAGAGTTTGTTAAAAAAAAAAGCATGTTACAGGCTGCAAGTATTATCTGTTCAGAAAAGAAAGGTCAGTTTAGCAAAATCAGTCTTTCTGCCAACACTGTGGCAGAGTGCATTTCTGACATGTCAAGTGACATTTATCATCAACTGTGTGAGAAAGCCAAATGTTTTATGCATACTCAGTTGCTCTTGATGAGGGCACAGATATAACAGACACTGCGCAGCTCACAATTTATGTCGGTGGTATTGATTGCAATTTTGAATCGACAGAGGAGCTGCTCACAATAATTACAATGCATGGCCAGACCACTGCTAATGAGATATTTCGGCATCTGTGTGATGCCATTGAGAATGCAGGTTTGCCATGGAAGAGGTTTGTTGGAATAATAACCGATGGAGTGCCATTGATGACAGGGAGGAAAAATGGACTGGTGGCACTTGTTCAAAAAAAACTTGAAGAGGAGGGTGTAGAGAAGGCCATTGCTCTTCATTGCATTCTCCATCAGCGGGCCCTTTGCAGTAAATGCTGCCATGTGACAATGTGATGCCTGTTGTGAAATGCATCAACCAAATCAGATCCAGGATTAGCACAGGAGGTTCTGTGCTTTTTTAGAGGAAATGGAGTCAGCATATGGAGATGTGCTCTATTTCACCAAGGTACGTTGGCTCAGCAGGGGAAATGTCCTGAAAAGATGTTTTGAGTTGAGAGAAGAAGTGAAAGCCTTCATGGAGAAGGATGGGAATGCTGTTTCTGAGTTGAGTGATCACAAATGGCTCATGGACTTAGCTTTTCTTGTTGACATCACACATAAGCTGAATGTACTAAACAAGATGTTACAAAGCACGGGGCAGCTTATCAGTGCTGCCTATGACAACGTGAGAGCATTCTCCACAAAACTTGTGTTATGGAAATCCCAGCTCTCTCAGACAAATGCAATTTCCCAAAATGCAAGGAACTTGTGGATGCAGGCATACCATTCAGTGGTGAGAAATATGTTGATGCTATTTTTAAGCTAGAGAAGGAATTTGATCACAGATTTGCAGACTTCAAAAAGCACAGAGCCACTTTCCAAATTTTTGTGGGCCCCTTTTCCTTTGATGTGCAAGATGCCCCTCCTGTGCTTCAAATGGAGCTCATTGACCTGCAATGCAACTCTGATCTCAAAGCCAAGTTCAAGGAGATTAGTGGAAAAGCAGACATGCATGGGCAATTTTTGAGAGAATTGCCCCCTCCCAGCTTCCCTGAGCTTTTTCGAATGTTCAAGTGCACCATGTGCTTTTTGGGAGCACATATGTGTGTGAAAAGTTATTCTCCACATAGAACTTCAATAAGTCAAAGTACAGGTCTAGACTTAACGATGATCATCTTCAAACCATACTGAGGGTCTCAACTGCTTCCTCTCTAAAGCCAAATGTGGTTCAGATTTGTGAGAAGTGCTGTCAAGTCTCTGGCAGCAAGGAATAGGCAAAAGATGCCATGTTCAGAAGAACTGTTCATGATCTTCACTCAATGTTCTATTCATGTTCAGAAGAAATAATTAAAACTGTTAATAATGATGTCTGAGGACTTTTTTGTGTGTGTGAAATCCCTTATGCGGCCCTGCCTCACCCTGACTTTGCCTCCTGCAGCCCCCAGGAAAATGAGTTTGAGACTCCTGATTTAGATGGTGGTCATTGGAACTTTTGATATGATCTAAGGGAGGTGTTTTTTTTTTTTTTAACTTGATGGTATTAAAAACTTGCAGGCTCTTAAGAGGGGGTTAACCCATTTTTTTAATATAGGAAAGACATGAATCATTGGGGGTCAGAGAGTAGAGTAATGTCCTCTAAAGATATGACTGCTTAACCTCTGGAACCTATCAGTATGTTACTTTACATAAGAAAAGAGGCTTTGGGGCTGGAGAAATAGCATGGAGGTAAGGCGTTTGCCTTGAATGCAGAAGGACGGTGGTTCAAATCCTGGCATCTCATATGGTCCCCAAAGTGTGCCAGGAGCGATTTCTGAGTGTAGAGCCAGTAGGAAACCCTGAGCACTGCCGGATGTGACAAAAAAACAAAAAACAAAACAAAAAAAACAGAGACTTTGAGGAATGTGATTGAAGATAAAGATCTTTGAGGTGGAACCAATGTTCACTTGTATCCTTAAAATTGGGACTTTTCTAAAGGCGAGAGACAGATGCAGAAAGATCTCCTTTATATGTGTAATATAAACAATAGGGGAGAAACAAATAACCAAAGGCTCCAGGAGTGGAAAAGTTGCTCTACATAACTGAGTTTGGTGGAGTGGTACTTGGAACATGGTAGAGAGCACCAGCTGGAGGGGAATGTGTTAGAATGATGTATGCATAAAAGTCACATCATTAATAGTATGATACATCACAGTTCCTCAACACAAAATGTAAAATATTACCAAATATTACCAAAAACTTAAAATTCTTTCCTGTTTTCATTAGTCAAAGGAAGCAGTGTCTCTGGGAGAGGCTGTCATCAATGTTGTTGCTGATTTTAAAAACAGAGGGAAGAGACAAAGAGCCAAGAAATGTGGGTGTCCTTTAGAAACTAGAAGAGTAAAGTAATGGATCCTCTCCTGAATCTCCAGAGTCCCTCGAACACCTTGGATTTAGTGCTGGGCATCTCAGATTAGGCTTCTACACCACATAAGTGGGAGATAACAAATTTGTGCTAATTTAAGCCACCAAGTTTGTTATAATTAGTTAGAACAAAAACAGAAAACTGATAAAGCTATTTCTGGAAATCCACAATTTACATTAATTTGTTGGTGAGGGCTTTTCAACAACAAATTAATGTTAAAATTAAAAGCAAGGTGAGGAAGTTTATATTTTCCCCTTCTACTCTAATTTGTACCCAGTAGTTATGCCAGGGCCATTAGGCTGGAAGAACAAAGAAAGGGCAATAATAGTGGAAGAGGTAAAGTAAAACTAGTTTTATTCACATAAGACACAAACTAATAAGAAACCCTAAGGAACTATAAAGCAAGCAAGCAAGCAAAAAAAAAAAATAACTACAGCTAGACTAAATTAATGAGTTGAACATGATTGCAGGTTATAAGATCAATATGCAAAAAATAAATTCTTTTCTATATCTTATTGGTAACAAACAATAAGAAAAAAATTAAGAAAACAATTACATTAATAATAGCATCAAAATAAAGTGCTATCAATATAAAAGCGTCCAAAACACATTTAACAAAACATATACACTGAGAAATATAAAATGTTACTGAAAGAAATTAAAGAGACTTAATTTAATGATAGACTGGCAATAGTCTCCATACTGACTACAGGGATAATTGTGATTTTTACTCAAATCCCAGGTGACATTTTTTTTCAAATAAGCTTATATTAAAATGCATGTGAAAATTCAAGAAAACTTGAGTACCCCCCAAAAAACTCAAAAAATTATAAACTTGGAAGACATTACATTAAATTAAACTAATACTTTCCAATATCAAAACTTATTTAAAAAGTTGTAGTTATCAGAACTACAGTTTTGTCCATTTTTGTCTCTCTATTACTATGAAATATAACTAAGAACCCAGAAATAAACCCTTATATTGTTAGTAAATTAATTAATTAATTAGTTAACTTTCAGATTTTGAACCACACTTCGTGGTGCTCAGGTCTATTCCTAACTAGTGCTTAGGGAACCATGTGGTGCCAATGAACCTGGGTCTTATGCATGCAAAGATATGCTCCAGACCATTGAACTATTTAGACAGCCCAGTAAATTGATTGGACAAGAATGTCAAGACAGTTTATGGTGAAATGTCTTTTCAACAAATGGTATATCCACACAGAAAGAATAAATTTGGACTTTTATTTCCAGTGCATATATACAAGTTAACCAGATGAACCAGAGATCTAAATGTAAGTGATAAAACTAAAAACATCTAGAAGAAAATATAGGTTTAAAGGTTCACAGCCCCACATTGGACAATATCTTTTTTAGATATGATTCCAAAAGATATGACATAAATTACATGAAAATAGATTTCAATTAAAATTAAAGAACATCAATAAAGTGAAAAGATGAGTTAAATGGAATGAGAAATAAGTTTTGTAGTTATGTATATAATAAAGGAATTTAGTTCAGAATAAAAAAATCCCTGCACCTCTCCATAATAAAAAAACAACTCAGTTCCAAAATGGAAAACGATTTCAATGTACATTACTCTGAAGAAGATGTAAATGGTTGCCATGAAAGAAATGTTCAACATCACTAGAGGAACATAAATCAAAAGCACAACAAAATATCACTTCACACCTACTAGGATGGCTTTAAAAAAAAGACAGATAATAATCAGTGTTGACAAGGATGAGGGAAATTAACTTGCAAACATTGTTGGTGATAATGTAAAATAATCCAATTATTTTATAAAAACAATTTGGCAGATTCTCAGATAGTTAACAAAATTTTCATATGACCCAGCAAGTTAACTTCTGGGTATATAAATAATTTAAAATATATGTTCATCATTATTAACAAAAAGTATTATTCTTATTAATGGTAAATGCAAAAGGGAAACAAACCACATAGCTATAAACTGGTGAGTGGCTAAACAAAATGTGGCGTATCTGTACAACAAACTATTATTCGGCAATGAAAAGCCCAGGACTGTATTACAATCTTGAATAAACCTCAAAAACATTTTGCTGAGTAAAAGATGCAAGACACAAGTCGTTCAGAATAGACAAATCCGTAGAGACAGCGGGTAGTTTAGTGCTCGTCAGAGATTGGGAAGGAGGTATGGTATTTCTTTTAAATATAAAATGCTGAATTTTAGGCATGTGAATCATGTATCATTAAAGCTTCTCTATTCTTTGTAAAAAATTTCTTCAACAGCTATTGCAGAACATGTTAACCTCACGTTTATCTCTGGTCTTTTGAACTTCCCACCTGAAACTTTCAAAATTAAGTTTTTAATTTCCATGATCAGGAATAAAATTTTGCTTTTCTCTTTACCACCAAAGCTTGGTCTTCCATCAGCATTATCTGTTTGGAAAAATGAAACCCATATTCTCTGAGCTGGAAATAGAATGGGTTGAGAAAGTCCAGTAAATGACAATCAGATTCCTCTGCTCAAGTCAATATCCTCATATGTCAGAGTGATGCAAACAAGGATCTCAGTATCAGTTTTATGACTGACAAAGTGAATACTGGAAATGTTTCTGAGCTTCACTTGCCTTATCAGGTGATTTCTTAACACCAAACCCCAGGTGGAGCAAACTATAACTAATTCACAAGCAGAACCAATTACCTCAGATGCTCCGCAGAACGCCTGCCTTGCCTCTGCAAGACTCAGGACCAAAAGGTTCAAAAGTCCAACAGACAAGAAGTCAGAGGAGAGATTTGGGTAATGAGATAAATTTGAGGCTCTTAGCACCTCAAATCTAGTTGATTCTTTGATAAAAGAGATTGCCTGGCTAGCGGCAGGGTGTGTGTGTGTGTGTGTGTGTGTGTGTGTGTGTGTGTGTGTGTGTGTGTGTATGAGCCACTGTTAGCATGTGGCAGTGTCACATTACAGAGCCTGAGTAGAGCCTAAACATGGAGATGAAACAAGTCGGTCCTGGAAATCTGGAAAAGAAGGTTCAAGATAGAGACAGGGGCTGATTTAGCACCTTTGGGAGATTTTCTGTTGGACTTTTCTTTTATTTATTTATTTTTGGAGGAGTTGGGTCACACCCAGCAGCGCTCAGGGGTTCCTCCTGGCTCTCCGCTCAGAAATTGCTCCTGGTGGTCTCGGGGAACCATATGGGATGCCGGGATTCAAACCACTGTCCTTCTGCATGCAAGGCAAACACTTTACCTCCATGCTATCTCTCTGGCTTCTGGACTCTCCTTTTTTGACTAAAAAAAATGTATTGAAAGAAAAGTGTAATTGCCAGAGAGAGAGAGAGAGAGAGAGAGAGAGAGTATGGAGAGGTAAGGCCTTGCATGCAGAAGGTCGATGGTTCAAATCCCGGCATCCCATATGGTCCCCTGAGTCCAGAGTAACCTCTGAGCGCTGCCGGGTGTGACCCCCACCCCCCAAAAAAAAGAAAGAAAAGTGTAATGGAATTTGTTCTGAAAGCTTAAAAGAAAGGGGTGGCATATTTCAATGCTTCCCCTTGGGCATGGGTCCTGGTGCTGGGTGGGTTCTGGATGTTGTGGCCAGACAGGCTTGCCCATCTCCCAGGTGTTTCTTTGCAAAGATAAGCCTTACTGGTCTGTGGAACTGTCCTCCTGGTCTTGTGTCTTGGCCTTGACATTCTTGATCAGTGCTCAAAATAAAGCGACAATGCTGCAAAGAACAGTCCAGCAAGATCAGGCGAGGATGTCCCCAGAGGCTGATTTTTGTTGGGGGACAGTGATAATCAAGCCTCAAGCTCCAAAGCCAGGACACTGGAGAGACACAGATCTGGAAGCAAACACCAATGCAGGAAATAATTTACATACACTAAAGGGGAATCCCAATACTCAAGAAGCAGGCAGCTCAGTGGGCAAATCTGGAAACACAGAGAATGTTTTTTCTGAGGCCCAGAATCAGGCCACACCCTGGGGTGGAGATCTAAACACCAATCCAAGGTTCTACATTCAAAAGATGTTTCCAGCCAATGAGTCTCATTGGTTGGAACAAGGTGTATATTGAGTAGGGTGGCATCCGGTTAATTCAACAGGACAGATGGAAGATGGACACACCCTGTCCAACTGTAAAATATAGAAGGGATCCTGCACATAGGGATCCTATGCAGTTGTCTGTAATTAGCTTGGCTCATAAGACCTTGTAGGCTGAACGCAATGACTGATCCAGTCTCTTTCTAAATTACATCCCTTCAGAGAATCCTTCTCCCAACCCCCAACCACTGGCCTAGGTCAATCTCTCAACTTTATCACAGTTGTGTTGCTTGAAACCCTACTCATGTAATTGTCTTTATTGAAATGTAGCTGCATGCGTTAGCATCTAATCATGGTTCCACTTTACAATGCTGTCTGTCACTGTCCCATTCATCTCTCCAATCTTTGTCCAAAAGCATGACTGGGTCTTTGAACCAACAAGGGGATTAGTATAACAGTTCCAGAGGTGAGGGAGTCATTTTTGGAGACAGTGACTTGCAGAAGAAAAGGAACTTATTTATTAAATACATTTCCTTTTAAGAAAGGCAGGGAATAAACTGTGCTTTATCTTGGAACTTAAACTGGAATAAATTTTCTTTCCACAAGGCACCATGGAGATGATTTTGCCATGATGATGGAACTTCCTGGATGATTTTGAAAACCTGCCCCTACCAATGGGATGGCCCTTGGTGTTCCTGAGTGCTAGGTGAGTGTTGCTGAGTAGATGACTGTGGGAGGTCTGGGCTCTCTTCTGTAAAAAGTTTATGGCATTTACGACAGATGAGAAAATCAAAGGCTTCCTCAGGCCTCTCCTCCACTTGCAGTGATAAGTCTGTCTTGACCGGCCCTGCTAACTTTAGGGCAGGATACCTTTCACTTATTGTGGTTTCACAGTCAGTCTTCCAGGGAAGGCCATCAATTGTGGCTGATCTTGTGAGATGCCTATAGACATAAGAGACATCAGCACCAAAACCCTACTGAGGTTTGCAGACCTCTCCTGTGTGTGTAGGGGTCAGATTGCAGATCTAGGTGTGTATACTTACCCTGAGACCACAACTGAGATATCTTCTATGTGCTTGGTCTTTGTCTTGGTCTTAGATGAATCTTGGACTTGGCCTCCCTTAGTCAGCTGTTTCATGCACTACCATTGCTTGTCCTCAGGCTTTAGCCATCCATAGGTTGGAGAATGGAGGATGAATTTTGAAGTTGGCTTCTAGAGCACTCACTACTAAGATGAACTCAGGGACAAAGAGCTGAGATCTGGGCTGATGAGTGAGGAGCCAGCTGAGGGCCATGGTGAGGTTGTCCAAAGAAAAGGGTGGAGAGGGGTGTGAAAAGGGAAAGGAAGCTCTTAGGTGGAGTAAATGGAAGAAGTTAATCTGGCAAAGTGACCAAATCCAGATCCCCTATTACTAGAGAAGAGGTGCCCTGCTAGAGGCAAGTGAATATATCTCCAAATATACTCTCTGTTTGGAGAGAGGAGTGGACGCTTGCCTTGTCTGATCAGTGCTTAGGGTGATCAGATGAAAGGCACCAGACATTTGCTTTCCAATTTGATCCAGTTTCTTTTTTTTTTTGTGGGTTTTTTTTTTTTTTTTTTTGGGTCACACCCGGCAGTGCTCAGGGGTTATTCCTGGCTCCAGGCTCAGAAATTGCTCCTGGCAGGCACAGGGGACCATATGGGGTGCCGGGATTCGAACCGATGACCTCCTGCATGAAAGGCAAACGCCTTACCTCCATGCTAACTCTCCGGCCCCTGATCCAGTTTCTTAATGGGCTGATTAGCTTTAGTGGGGGGGAATCCCTGAAACCTGGTATGACTAACCGTCTTTGGAAGTCCTGTGGGTAGAGGTGACTCCTCATGGCCAGGTGAAGTTCCTAAAGCCGAGATGGATTTTTTCTTGGCTGTGTTTGCTAGGCAGTTTGTAGGCCCCTGTTCCTTGACCAAAACAATGCCTTTGTAAGTGCTCACCGACTTCTTGAATGAGAAAGGGGTTTCTCAGGCACTAGGCAAGCCCCCATGGCTTCCAAAGGGCCCCAGTGAGTCTCACGGAATATAGATAAGAAAATAAATCAAGCCAGGCCATGAGATTCCATCCCAGAGTGGAAGCAGATGATTGGTCATTATTGTGTTCCTTATACTGTGTGGAGTCTAACTGAGGAAAGGGTCAGGAATTGACGTTTGGGTGCTTTGGCTCAAGTCCCAGGTCTACCTATCCAGGTTCTGTTGACTTGGACAAGTCCTCTGACTTCTTTGCCCTAGCTTCCTCATCTGTAAAAAGAGCAAGAAACACTGCCTGGCAATGTAGAGGAAAGAAGAGAGTGAGATTATCTGTAGTGACACCATATATATATATAATATTACATGTAAATATGTTTATATGTAAATCATATGTATTCCAATCCAGTAGATGAAGATTAGTATAATTTATAATCTTATATTTTTATTATTAATAATATATTTATTTAAGCACCATGATTATAAACATGTTTGTAGTTGCTTTTCAGTTATAAAAAACAACACCTCCTCACCAGTGCAATATTCCCACCACCAATGTCCCCAATGCTTGTCTTTGAGAGAGGCATTCTGTTTTGATTACTCATTACCATTGTCATGATACTTGTTAATGTAGTTATTTCTCTAACTGCACTCACCACTCTTTGTGGTAAGCTTCATATCATGTGTCGGTCCTTCCAGACCTCATCTCTATTGTCTCTGGGTATTATTACAATAATATAATATTTCAAAAATAATTTATTGGTCTTAAATCCCATAAATGAGACTATTTTTGTATCTATCTTTTTTTCCTCTGACATTTTACTCAGCATAATAGTTTTCAAGTGCAACTATGTATAGGAAATTTTCATGACTTCATCTCTCCTTATAGCTGCATGGTACTTCATTGTGTTTATGTACCACAGTTTCTTCAGCCACTCATCTGTTGTTGCCAGGCCTCTGGATTGTTCTCATATTCTGGCTATTGTAAATAGCACTGCAATGAATATAGGTGTGCAGAAGACATTTTTGTATTGTGTTTTTGTGTTCCTAGGGTATATCCCTGAGTAGTATAGCTCAATTTCCAGTTTTTTTGGAAGTCTCCATATTGTTTTCCAGAAAGGCTGGACTAGATGCATTCCCACCAGCAGTGAATGAAAGTTCCTTTCTTCCCACATCCCTACCAGCACTGATTTTTTTTTTTGTAATGTGTGCCAGTCTCTGTGGTGTGAGATGGGACCTCATTGTTGTTTTGATTTGCATCTCCCTGATAAGTGATATGAATCATTTTTTTCATTTGCCTTTTGGCCATTTGTATTTCTTCTTTGACAAAGAGTTTGTTCATTTCTTCTCCTCATTTTTTTGATGAGATTAGATTTTTTTTCTTGTTCAGTTCTGTCTTGTATATCATAAATATTAGCCCCTTAACTGATGAGTATTGGGTGAATAGTTTCTCCCATTTTATGGGTGAGTTTTGTATGCTAGTTACTATTTCCTTTGAGGTACAGAAGCTTCTTAGTTTAATATAGTCCCATTTGTTAATCCCTACTTCCACTTGTTTGCACAGTTCTGTTCCTCCTTGAAGATGCCTTTAGTCTCAATGTCATGGAATGTTTTAACTACATGCTCCTCTGTATTCCTTATGGTTCCGAGTCTGATATCAAGGTCTTTAATCCACTTGGAATTTTATATTTTAAATAAAGTAAAATGTGTTGAAATACAATAAATTTTGTGAAATATTTTTTCCACAGGGCCCTCCAGTTTTTCAGAGGTCAAACAGGCAAGAATATGACAAGATACTTCAAGCCTTTTTTTTTTTTTTTTTTTTTTGGTTTTTCGGGCCACACCTGTTTGATGCTCAGGGGTTACTCCTGGCTAAGCGCTCAGAAATTGCCCCTGGCTTGGGGGGACCATCTGGGATGCCAGGGGATCGAACTGTGGTTCTTCCTTGGCTAGCGCTTGCAAGGCAGACACCTTACCTTTAGTGCCACCTCGCCGGCCTCACAAGCCTTTTTTAAATAGAGAAATTAAGGGCCTTATAACAAACCCCTAGGCTGGAAGAGGAAGAGAGAGAGGAAGAGAGAACTGGGTTTGGGACCAGGGTAGGGCTAAATTGAGGGCTAGGTAAAAGGAACAGGCATACAAAGCAAAGGATAAGCAGTCCAAAAACGTACAGCTGAGGGTCTGTCAAAATTAGGGAGAAAAGCCATAGCCAGGAGTAGAAACAGTTTACCAGTTTGCTGCTGTAACTGCCACAACTCCATACCCAGCCTCACTGGGGATGGGGGTGATGGCATTTATAGCTCCAGCTAGCCAATGACAGTTGGAGCTGATATTTCTTAAAGGGGTGGACCCCTCTTATGGCTGTCACTGTAACGTGGAGTAAAGTCATCTAATCCCAGAGAGGTGACCATGCAAACATGCATGGTGCAAACCATACAAGAACACAATTCCTTCTCTCCAGTTTCCACCCAAGACAGCCCCAGACAGATATGATGGGACCAGAGTTGAGTAGACACATGCAGATTAGCCTGGGCGGGTGAGTCCCAGATGTGGCTGAAGTGACCAGGATGAAGCATGATTCCACAGGTGTCTTGTTTCTCCCCAACATTTGTGTGGCTCCCAGAAGCACTGCTTTTTATTCCATGGCTTTGGGAAAACACAGTATGCATGGCTTCACATGGAAACTAGACCAAACACAACCACACACGCCTCCAATGATTCAGAAAACATTCCAGGGTGTTGCAGGGCCTTGGGGACTTCATTAGGAAAATCAATTACCAGTCAAGATTGAAAGAAATTGCAACCTCATGAAATGGGTTGCCTGATGATTGAGTCTAGGATAAAGAAGTGATTTTCAGTCATTAAGAATTAGCAATTCCTGCCAGATGGGAAAAGGAAAACTCAGGGTGAATGCTGGGCCCTACCCAGCTCTGGGGTTGTCTTGGGTGAAGAGTAGAGGCAGCTTCCCTCCTTGACTCCTCTCAGCTCAGCCATTCATGAGCTTTGTGGGTCTTTCAGTGTCTTATCTACAAAGGGAGGGGACAGTTATCATACTTTGTTTGCTTTATTACATTCCTTGAAAGTATTACATAGGAAGAATTGCAATATCAACGTCAAAGAATACATGAATAATTGCCAATAAAGAACAATAATACAATCTATCATGTGAAATAGAGGAGCTAGAAATAAAGGGGTGATTTTTTTCTTTCTTCATGTTTGCAGAGTAACACAAAATCCAGGATGGTGCTTATTTCTGTGGTGGAGTTAGGAGAAAAGAACAGGAGAAGCAGTAACTATAGTGGTTAGTTGTAAGTCACGGGTTTTATGATGGCGGTGCTGTATGATTTACTTGGATGTTATTTGGTACTTGTTACCTAATTGGTAACATTTGGTAATGTTACCTAATTAAAGCAGCATGTGTAAATAAGTAAATCAGGAACATGGTCTTTGAGTAGAATAACTTTTTTCAATTTGAACATTGTCTATTCTGCAAGTCTTAGGTCATCAGTTGCTGGGAGACCTTTGGTGGTGGAAATCACTGGAACATCAGCAATAGTCCAGGCTGCCCAGTCCCACAGCTAAGAAAGAGAAAATCCATCTACGTTGGTTCTTATTAGCCCCAGTCCTACCTGAAGCTCTATGTACAAGAGAGAAACTATTTCCTGTTTAGAGCTATGGGAAGTGTAGAAAAAATTATTAGGATTCCACCACATGGAAGAAAACACTTAGCATTAACTCCAGGTTTACTATATGAATTTGGGAAAAGCCATTGAGCCTCCCTAAGCTGATTCCCCTTCTCAAGAGGGAGATACACCCAGGGCAATTGTAATGAATCTTTGCACAAGTGAGTTTCTACTTGCTTTCTGATGTGGAGCAGAGAAGCCATGTAACAGAGTGGCTTGTACAGTCCAATAAAGTGTTTGACTCTAACTTGCACTGTTGATAGGATGAGTGAACTTTTCTCCATCTTCATTGCCTTCTGTCATGTGGTGGTGCTAATACGCTCCTTCCAATGGCATGCTGGGTGGTTTCAATTAAGCCATGTGTATGATGAACTGACTCACAAGGCACTCAATACAATTCATCCCCTTCCCTGTCTGTTTCTAGCCTCTCCAGGGCTACTTTCTGTCTATGGCCCCATGAAAGTGGAGGAGAGAGATAAGTCCATGGCCGGGTTTCTCAGAAGTTGAGTGTAGATGTCAAAACCAGCGTCTTGTGCTTAAGTGGTGGGATACTTCAGGTGTGGGTCTTGGGAGGGGACTTGCATCCAGGGAGGGATGATGGTTTCCATTATCCAAACATCTCCAATTTCAGTCTCCAATTTTGGGAAGCAAAATCAATTTGGCCCCCCACATTGTATCAGTCTCTGGAACTGATTATCTGCTTAGTTAAGTTCAGAGACATTCTGATAAGGATAATTGAATTAAGCTTCTCTGGGCTCCTACAAGCAAGCCTGATGCCACAGTCTGGGGTCTCTGGTCCGGACCCCCTTAGCAGCAGGCCCTCTCTCCAGCTCTGCTTTGGAGCATGCCCTCCTGGGGTGCTTGTATGCCTTAGGCTTTGTCTTTGAAGATCTTTGTGATCACAGCGAAGCCTTTCCACCCTTCCAAGGCCTTCATACTTCCTGGGGTTCTGCCTTGAATCTGTTCCCAGTTGGCTCTTAGGGGAAGAGTCTTCCCTGGAGGCAGAGGAATTTCTGCAGGTCAAGAAAATGTCTGACAAGACACAAGAGCAGGAGGTCAAGGTTCAAATGATGTTGGGCTTGATTTTTCCCAATTCCAGACAGTTTCATTCTTAGGAAAGTTTTAGTTTCCTCTCATCCTCTCCTCCAAACCTTGACATGACAACTCTGACATACTTCAGGTCAGGGATTTAAGGGTGTTACCAGAAAAGCAGACCCCCTCCAGTTTTCAAGATCCAGCAAGAAAAGAAGCCAATTCACACCCTGAATTATGGGCAAACACCCCCTTGTCTCCATTTCTCACACTTTGCCATTGCCTTCACATAGTCATCCCTAACCCCTATTTTCTGGGGGAAAAACCAGGGGTTCTGTTCACCTCACATCTCTAAGGTGTAGCATATGAAAAAGTTTCCATAAGATGATTCTTGGAATTGTATATAAAAGTGTTTCCTTAGGATTGTTCTGTGACTTTTGCCCCACCTAACCCTTCCAGGTGGGGCGCTGTGGAGTTGGGAATAAATAGCTTGAGGGAGAGGAGTGAGGGGTCCTTCTGTGAAAAAACTGCTGGCTGCAGGAGGATTCTCTGGCTCTCCTTGCCCGATCTTTTAAACCCTATCGTTCTTGTCTGTGTGGATTATTATTTGCTGCGGATAAATATTACCAAGGTCTTCCCCCGAAAGGGGACAAGGGGATGGGAAGTAATTTCTCATTCTGGGGACTGTTCTTGGATTCACAAATACCCAGCAAAGTTAACAGCGAAGAACCACTGCATAAGGGACTTCATTTTTTTTTTGATATTCATTGGAACCAGCCCTCTCTGCCATGTGTTTTCTCTTTTCTGTGCTCTCTCTCCAGCCCAAAGCCTGCTAGCACTTCTTTCTTTATTCAAACCAACTCCCAATCCCAGGTGGGGGAAGGTCAAGTAAGATACAAAAGCAACTATCCAGTGGGCTTCTACATCTCAAAGGAAAAGGTTAGGGAAAAAGGAAGTTGGGGAAAACCTTTGTTTAGGCTTTTACCTAGGATCACCTTACATTTTTAACTTCTGTGTTTTAAACAAAACAAAAAAAAATGAGAAAAGTTACAAAATATTTGTTCTATTTTTCTCCATCAAAGGCTAGAATCCCAGATCGTGACTCAAAGCATCAAAGTTCAAATTGCATACATCATTCTCAAAACAATCAGCCTTTTCCATGTCTTATTCATTCACAATTTTTATAGACTTCTCTGAACATACACATTAGAACCTTTCTGCAGATACACTTAATTTGAAAATTCTTAAATATTATTACATCAAGCACTGTAATGCAAGTTTGGAACATTCGAGTTCCTTTTCATAAATTTCTCTAAACAAAATCACAAGAACATTTCTGCAGAAATAATTTAAGAATAAGTTGTTACATAATAATACACAACAAAATATCAGAGAATTGGGCAACATTCACTAGGATAGCTGAGAACTTTTTAAAACTCTAACAACATTATGCATTTCCCTAGAATTGTGCAAACAACATTAAACCACTAAAGTTAGATATAAAATTTTCTGTTTGCAGTGTGGCTTAGAACAAAACAAAAAGATCCATACAAACAAAACACAATTTAACTAGCAATATACTGACTGATGCAAATAGGGTCAAAAGATTAACCTAAGAGAAAGTTATAAGAGGTTCTAAAAGCAGCTTTTCCTCTGTTGAGCATTGGCTGGGCTCAGATCCTTCATCTTCTCCATCTTCTGTGGAGGCTGTGTTTTCTCTATAAGCTGCTGCAGGTCAGGGGCTGTGGACCTGGCAAAAAATGTATCCACTAGAGAAAAGATGATAAGCATTGGCATCTGAGACACTGCCAAAAGTCTTTAGCTCTCTCCCCTTCACTGCCTGCTTCTGTCCCGCCAGAGAAGGCCTCTGCCATCATAGATGGTGGGGTAGCTAAGTGAAGCAAGGGGGTGCATTGGTAGAACCTACGTCAATTGGGGGCATGTATGTTATCTTTCAGTGGCATTCCATCAGGTCTAGATACATTAGCACCTTTTGGACCCCTCTCTCCTTTCACAACATCAAACTTCACTGTCTCCCCATCTCCAATGCTACACAGAAACTTCCTAGGATTGTTTCTCTTAATAGCTGTCCAGTGAACAAAGACATTTCTGTTGATAAATCCATAACCATTCCAGATATTGAATCATTCAACAGTGCTCAGGACTTGGGTTGCCAGCACTGGTTTGTCCACCTGATTCAGTGCTTTGGGGCTCAGGGGTATCTTAGGTTGATCTGTTTTCAGACTCTGAGTCTGCAGAGATGGCATTCAGCTCAGCATCTTTGGTGGGAGATGGGGATCTCTCTGGTTAAGTGCCAACAGTAAATGATAAGTTATCAGCCCTGGGAAGAAGGCCTTTAGATCGAAAACTCATCACCACTGGGCAGGCATTCTTCCACTCTTGAGGCACGTGTTAAGGAAACTATCTAGGGAGCCTGGCATGTAATATCCAGAGTGAGAAATACAGATAGATGGGTCAGAGCAACGTCAAGTCATTCAGAACATGAGCCATTACTCTAATGTTACAGTGAAAGGCACAGCATTCAGTCCAGCTTGAGGGAGCTGTCATGGTGACAGACAAGTCCACCAGAGCACCCTCTGGTGAAGTCACTCTTCATCATTGCAGTCTTCTTGGGTCTCAGGGTCCTGTGTCACTGTTCAGGCACAAGTTGTAAAAGAAAAATATAAATACACGAGTTGGTGAGACCACCCCAGGCACTATGTTTCTATTTCCTTAGGCACATGAGTCTGATGAAGTAGGGTAGTGGCAGAGAAATAATGCCAAGCAGTCAGAAAAGATATTCATTGCTGTCAGCGCTCTCTGTTATGTGTTATGTGTTATGTGTTATGTCTCTTCTTCATGCTCTTTCTCTCACTCTCTCTTTCTCTCTCAGGGACTCTCTCCTTTATTCTATAAGACCAGGGCCTATGGAAACCTGCACAAGTAAGAGGGACAAAGAGCAGAGTTGAGGTAGAGAAGGAGTATTGAAAATTACTGAGAAGATCAAAATGCTTAAAACCAACATTCTCGTAATTTTTGTTTCTGATAATAATAGCATGCAGAAGAACTAGTTCTTTTTTTATTTTTGGTATTTAGTTTTTATTTTATTTTTTTACAATTTTATTTAAAGAAAATGCATCACGTAGTTAACATAACTGATCCTTAATACATTTGTTTCAAGATGACAGAAAGCAAAGTTATTAAAACATAGAAAGAAAATAGAAAGAAAAAACTAAAAAATAAAGTGGAAGAGAAGAAAAAAGAAAGAGGAAAATGTTCAGTAACAAGTTTACTTGTGAAAATTATTGTATCTCCAATAAAGTCATTAATACAATAGCAGAAGGTTTAGTAAACTTTTTTTTTAAAGATAAAACCTTAAAAATACAATAAAATGAAGTGTGTGTGTGTGTGTGTGTGTGTGTGTGTGTGTGTGTGGCAGTTGTTGTTGTTGTTTGCATAGGCCACAACAAAATATGGGAGAAATAGAAAGGAAAAATCTTTGGCCATAAAACAGGGAGATCTTACCCATAAAGTATGCTGGTATAACTCCAGGCTCCAGACATACTAGGTGTCCAAACCCCAAAGTTATTCTCTGTGGTCCCAGTATAAGCTCTTCACAATCATGGTTGTTGCTGTCAGGTTTCTGTAGATAGAGATCCTGATTTCTTTTTTTTTTTTTTTTTTTGGTTTTTGGGCCACACCCGGTGACGCTCAGGGGTTACTCCTGGCTATGCGCTCAGAAGTCGCTCCTGGCTTGGGGGACCATATGGGACGCCGGGGGATCGAACCGCGGTCCGTCTCCTAGGCTAGCGCAGGTAAGGCAGGCACCTTACCTCGAGCGCCACCGCCCGGCCCCAGAGATCCTGATTTCTATACAGATCCTATGTCAAAGTCAGGGTGATGTGGAGCATCTTCTGGTTTCATCTCACCATTAGGTGGCAATGCAGAGAATTCTGCTCTGAAAGCAGGTTTTTGCTGTTACTAAGTTGTCAGGGTATCATAAAAACCCTCTTTGGAGTAAGTTGATGCCAGGGCAGCAGTAGGGGCTTCCCTGGTAGAAGTTTGATTTTTGGTGATGGTGTAGTAAAACATGGTTGTTTCCACAGATTGTATACAAGGTTCCATGGTCAATGTCTGATCTTCTGAAGCCTAAGCCAAGTCACTATGACAACTGTTCAGGGTATAAGGCCCTACTGCAGTATAACATTTATGTGTTCCTTTCTCTATTAGATAAGAACTTGTTTGCACATGTAAGATTTTCCCATTTTAATGTGCCCATACAAAAAGGAACAATGCTATAAGGTATTACTGGTGCATATAGGGGTTGCATTAACAAGCCCACCAACCCCCATAACCTGGTCCTAATATAAACTCTAAACACTAGAGAAACTTACCTACTAGAATTCCCTACTAAACGAATCCCCAAAACGGGGGAAATTGCCACTACATAAGAAGATATTTAATAAGGGTTATAGTATTAAGGAAATACATCTAAAGAAATATTCAAAGTAGGGGCTGGAGCAGTGGCACAGGTGGTAGGGCATTTTTTGCACATGCTAACCTAGGACTGACCGCAGTTCAATCCCTGGCCTCTCATATGGTCCCCCAAGCCAGGAGCAATTTCTGAGTGCATATCCAGGAGTAACCTGTGAGTGTCACAGGGTGTGGCCCCAAAACAACAACAAAAAAGAAATATTCACAGTAGATATACATGTCCCCCTTTAAGTCTTTTTAAATAGTCTGTGGTGGGAATAAAATCCTGAGCACAGCTTTCACCTTTGGCTCCCAGCAATCACAAATCAGAAAATGTCCTTGAGCCGGGGCTTCTCAGAAACCAGCTCTGGTAGTATAAGTCCATAGTAAAGGGACTTTATATCATGAGCTGGTCCTTATTTTTTGGGTCACATGTGGCAGCACTCAGGGGTTAATCTTGACTCTGAAAATCTCTCCTGGCAGGCTCAGGGGACCATATGGGATGTCAGGTATTGAACCAGGGTTCGTCCTGTGTTGGCCACATGCAAGGCAAATACCCTACGGCTGTGCTATCATTCTGGCCCTTTGAGTCTAATATAATATAGCATTGCAATTTGAAACTGGGTGACCAACCTATATCAAAAAGATAAATGAGTTACTATAGACACAGTGAAATTAAGACTACTTATAGTGAGCACTATACTGAGTCTAAGGCTTTCACATTCTGCACCTGTTTCTGTGGATAAAAGCATTAGAACATTATTCTAGACATCTATAAAAAGGCAGTTGATTGGAAACTTGCTCAAACTAAACCGCCGTATCATTCTTGATGGGAGAATTTAATCCATTGACATTTAAAGAAACTATTGACAGAAAGGGCTATTGTGCCATTATATTGTGTAGGGTTGTTGTTGTTACAATTTGTGTAATTTGTTGTTGTTACAGTTTGTGTAATTGCTCTTTGAATAACTCATTAGGGTCAGTTTGGTTAGCATAAATATTACGAGTTCTTTTTGTCTGAGAATGTTTTTAGCCCTCAGTCCCATGTAAATGAGAGTTTTGCTGGGTAGTGGACTCTAGGTTGAAAGTTTCTTTCTTTTAGTATGTCAGTCCATTCTTTTCTTGCCTGGATTGTTTCAATGGAAGATCTGATATGATCTTATGTTTTTTCCTTTATACTTGAGACTTTTTTCTCCCTACAGCTTTAGAGTTGATCTCTCTCCTTGATTTTTGCCATTTGGATTACCAAATGTCTTAGTGTTGTGCTGTTATGGGCTATTTTGTTTGGCACTCTTTTTGTCTCTTGGATTTGTAGAGAAATCTCTTGCCCAAGAGTGGGAAAGTTCTCTGCTATTATCTCCCTCACTACTTGTTTCTCCCCTTTCCCATTTTATTCCCCTTCTGAAATTCCTATAATTAGGAGATTATTTCTCCTGTATTTGTTTATTAAGTACCTTATATTTTCTTCAAGGTATTTTTTTCTCTCCTTTCTTTTTTGACTTCTTTATCTCAGCTGGATTGTAATTTGTCTTCGAGTTCATCTATGCGATTTTCCACCTGTGGAATTCTATTATTATGGCTTGCTAATGTGCTTTTTAGTTCCTTCAGTTCCATTTATATGGATTCTCTCATCTTCTGAAAGAGTTCTTTGAGTTGGTTGAATTGTTCATCTATAGATTTCTTAATTTCACAGACTAGTGACTCCTTGATGTCCATTGTTAAACCATTAAGTGTTGATTTTAGGTCCTCATCTATAAGACTCAGGTGTTTGAGTGGACTTGGAGATTTGCCAGGATTTCTCTTCCTATCCCCCACATAGATGTCTTCTTTAGCTTCCCCATTGAACTTTGCAATTAGTGATTTGGAGTGCTGAATTTCTTCGACTGTTGAACGAAGTGCCTTTCTACCAGGAAATCTATGATATAAATTGAAACGATTTCGGTTTGGGAAAAGGAGGACTGATGGAAAGGAAGGAAGGCTGCTGTGAAAGACCCCAAAAGAAAGCCCTGTTTGTGTTTTGTGGAAAGGATTAAGAAATTAGGCTCCCTATTCCCTCCCTGGCACCAACCTGGCTGACCCTAAAGGGTTGATGTACAGTGCTGGCCCTGGAACCCAGAAGGAGACTGAGGGAAGGCTGGAGAGGAGAAGAGGCCCCATTCATTCAAGCTCAGTAGAGGGATTAGGACTGGAGCCTCCCTATTCCCCACCCAGATACAGGCCTCACTCAGTAGAAGTATTTTTAACTGATTACCCAGCATGCTCAAGGAAGCTCCATGAAAGTGAAATACATGCTAACTCTCATGTCCCTCATCCTACAGTGGATGCTAATGATACACATGATATGTGAACTAGCCTGTAATCTCAGTACACCTGTGTGACCCAACACTGCCAAGTCTATTCCACCTCTTCATGAATAGTTCACACTATACTTTACTTGCCCTATAAAAACCCTAAAATGGCTGGCAAGACTGTTATTCCCTGGGAGCACTCACACCCATGCCTAGGTGTGCTCTAAAAAATAAATCCTTTTTATTTATAAATCTGTACTGTCTTGTTCTTGAATTCTTTCTCTCACAAAGAGAAAGAATCTGGTGACCAGCTTGAGGTCTCTTTTTTCAATAAGAGAGTCAAGTTAGAATTCAAGTTCTGTGGTTCCCTGTGTTCTAGTGTCCAGGATGGCGTGGAGAAGCCTCCAGATTAATAAAGTGTAGCCTAAAATCTACTTTGCAGGACTAGCAGACAGTTGGATGTGCTTGGTACAAACTCTCCAGATTTATCTTTAAATACTCCAAACAGCAACCTCCAAACACTGATCTATCCCCCAGTCACAGAGAAAATAGATCATATGCCCCATGAGGCCTCATTCAAGTCTTATGTTTCTCAACTTTTTTGCCCTAATGTGCCTTTCTACCTCCTCAGGAGCCCACTCGGTGTGCGTCAATGTAAGTACAAGTGTGTGGTTGTAGGGCCACTGGGTTTAAATTGTGACTCTGATACTTTCTCTCCGGGGGGGGGGGGATATTTAGCCAGATAGTAACTTGGAAAATTAACAGGAATCTCCCAAGCTTTTTCAGTGAATGATGCTCTTAGTTGTACAGAAATTGTTAAGGATATCTTTAGGCCTTAAGAAACACAGAAGTGGGAACTTTTTGTTGTTGTTGTCCTGGGAATAGGGAGGCTTTTGCCAGCATGGGGAACTGAGAGGCTTCAAGCCAAATGCCTTCTATCTAGGTTAAATAGGACTACAGGGCTTCTGCTTTCCCAATAGCCTTCCCTCTTTTTTAGTAAAGTTTACCATCACTAACCATGATTCGTCTAATAGGTGTCCTCAAACTTTTTAAACAGGGGACCAGTTCACTGTCCCTCAGACCATTGGAGGGTCTGACTATAGTAAAAACAAAACTTATGAACGAATTCTTATGCACACTGCATATATCTTATTTTGCAATGAAGAAACAAAACAGATACAAATACAATATGTGGCCCGCGGGCCATAGTTTGAGGACCACTGGTAGAAAATGGAAAACCTTTACACCAGACCAGCTGGCTTTATATATACTTTATATATACTTATATATATGTATATATATACTTTTATATATACTTTTTATATACTTTCTTTTTCTTTTCTTTACTCTTTTTAAAGCATCCTCTCTCACTGCATCTGGGTCAGTTTTTCAACTGTAACCCATAGATTTATGCTTAGTCTATGCCGAGATAAGTGCATGAGTATATGTGTTTGTCAAACCAATGTCTGTCCAATGTCCTCTGTGACATATGTCTATTTCATGGTATTGACTTTACATAAGTGCTCATTACCATTTCACTTAGCTTTCTAGACTCAAATACTATGATTTTTTTCTAGAAAGGCCCTATACACAATCTCATCCTCTCTTCAGTATAGTCTATCTTCACCAAGCATGACTGGCCTAGAAAATGGAAAACCTTTATGTCAGACTTGCTGGCTTTATATTATTTTCTTTTCTTTTTAATCATTCTGTCCCATTTCACTTGAGTTAGCTTTTCAACTGTAATCCATTGGTTGATCCTTAGCATCTGATGATGTATGCGCATGAGCATATAGGTCCTCCATACCTATGTCTGTTTAATGTACGTTTGCAATATACAGAATGCCTGTGTTGTATACTGTCCTTCTCCCTTTTGCTCACCACCTTACAAACTCGTTTCTAGCCCTTTACTTCCTCACATCTACCTGTTATTACCCCACTTTTAACTCTTTTTATCCTTAGTTCTTGGCTTCTCCTGAAGCAAATCATCCCCACTCCAGCCAGCTGCCAACCAGACCCCAAAGTGAAAAGATAGACTCCCAGCCTGAGAAGAAACCAATACTTTGCTGCTATTGATTTACTTTTAGTAACCATCTTTCCTCCACCTCCCTTCACTGTGAACCTTTGCTTGCTACCAGACTCGGTTCTGAGAAGTCCCTCGCTCAAGGACATTTCCTGATATGGGACTGCTGGGAACCATTTTTCAGACTCCACAAGGCCAAAATCACAGATCAAAACGATGCTCCAGATTTTACATTCCAAACCCCTCCTGACTATTTCTAAATACTTAAAAGGAGTATGTATATCTCCTTTGAATATTTCCTTAGAGGCATTCCCTTAACAAGTATAATCCTTAGTAAATATCCTTTTTTTTTTTACCTTTTTTTCTTTATTTAAACATCTTGATTACAAATATGATTGTGATTAGGTTTCAGTCATGTAAAGAACACCCTTCACCAGTGCAACATTTCCACCACCAATGTCCCAAATCTCCCTCCATCCCACCCCATCCCCACCTGTACTCTAGACAGGCTTTCCAGTTCCCTCATTCATTCACATGATTATGGTAGTTCTCAGTGTAGTTATTTCTATAACTGCACTCACCACTCTTTGTGGTGAGCTTCATGGAGTGAGCTGGAAGTTCCAGCTCTCCTCTCATTGTCTCTGAGGATTGTTGCAAAAATGACTTTTATTTTTCTTAAAACCCATAGATGAGTGAGACTATTCTATGTCTATCTCTCTCCCTCTGACTTATTTCACTCAGCATGATAGACTCTGTTGGGGGCTGCTTGAACCCTGAGCATAACCAAAACCTCTGAAACTTCAGACTCTACTACCGATACAACCAGAGGCACTCATGCCCTGAGGACAAAGGAAATAGCTAAACTCTAAAGTTATATTCAGAGCAGCCCATCCGCCCAGCCAGAGGGAAGTTACCCATATAGAACAACTTGCCTTTGTGTTAGCAAAAGATTAATGTGTTTACAGCTGATGCTTTATTTATGCTTGCTGAGTAAAATTTATAAGATCCAGTTTGGTAACATTTTACATGACTTGTGCTTTCAGTACAAACAAGATGTTTTTTGAAGATAATGATTAGCATTTTACATGTGCTCAAGTCTACCTCTTTACCCCTCCCTATTTCCTGCCCCCAGCTTATGCTGATAAGTGCTTGCAAGCTGTAATTGGTGGAAAGTTGAGTGATGTACTTGTAACACCCCCCATAACGTATTTTGCCTATAAATGCTAGTCTCCCCGGGCAATAAATCCTTTTGAACAGCGTGAGTTGTCTTAAGCCCTCTTCTTACTAACCTCTCAAGTTTACTTCACAGGTCGGCTCTGTTAGAGAGAACCCACAAATTATTAGCGACCTTCATTCCCACACCCCCACGGGTCGGGGGTCCCCCATCGGGGGTCACAAGACTCCACGTACATTCATGTATAGGAAAATTTTATGATTTCATCTCTCCTGACGGCTGTATAATATTCCATTGTATATATGTACCACAGTTTCTTTAGCCATTCGTCTGTTGAAGGGCATCTTGGTTATTTCCAGAGCCTGGCTATTGTGAATAGTGTTGCAATAAATATAGGTGTGAGAAAGGGGTTTTTGTATTATATTCTTGTGTTCCTAGGGTATATCCCTAGGAGTGGAATAGCTGGGTCGAATGGGAGCTCAATTTTCAGTTTTTGGAGGAATCTCCATACCGCTTTCCATAGAGGTTGGACTAGATGGCATTCCCACCAGCAGTGGATAAGAGTTCCTTTCTCTTCACATCCCCGCCACACTGATTGTTCTCATTCTTTGTGATGTGTGCCAATCTCTGTGGTGTGAGATGGTAACTCATAGTTGTTTTGATTTGCAACTCCCTGATGATCAGTGATGAGAAACATTTTTTCATATCCTCTTATATAGTGACAATTTCTCCCATTGCTTGTTTGTTTTTGTGATCTGTTAATAAGGAATTCTGGTAGAAAAGTCTCTCTGTTTAGAGTTCATGTTAGAACCAAGTTATGAGGATTGTTGGACTTGTTCCCTTGGCCCCCATATGCACCAATAATTCCTTGTGGCATTGTTCCTTTTTTGCATAGGCACATTAAAATGGGAAAATACTATATATGCAAAGAAGTTTTTATCTAATAGAAATAGGAACACATAAATTTTGTAATGCAGTGGGGCCTTACACCCTAAACATTGTCATAATGACTTGGCTTAGGCCTCAGAAGAATGAGCATTGTCCATTCACTCCTGAACCATGGATACTATCTACAGAAACAACCACAGTTGTCTATAACATCACCAGGAAGCAAACCTCTACCAGGGAAGACCCTACCATTGTCCTGGCATTGACTTACTCCAAAGAGGGTTTTATTATTATATAGATAACTTAGCAACAGCAATAACCTGTTTTCTGGGTAGGGCTCTCTGCATTGCCCTTTAATGGTGAAGTGAAACCAGAGGATGCTCCACAACATCCCGACTTCAATGTAGGATATGCACAGAAACCAGGATCTCTAACTATAGAAACCTGACATCAACAACAGCTTCTGTATGAAAAACTTTTACTGGGACCACAGAGAATGACTCAAGGGTTGGACAACCTAGTTTGCCTGGAGCCCAGAGTTGATCTTATGCCAGAATACTTCAGGGGTAAGGTCTCCTTGTATTTAGGCCAAGCTTTTCCTTTCTATTTTCCCCATATTTTTCTGGGCCTATGCAAACAATTGCCACTCTCACTTCTTTTTTTACTGTATTTCTTTAACTCTTATTCTTTAAAAAAAAAAGAATAGTTTACTAAACCTTCTGCTATTGCTTTAATGAGCTCATCAGTGATACAATAATTTTCACAAATATACTTGTTACTAAAATTTTTGTTCTTTCTTTACTCTTCATTTTTCTAGTTTTTTAAATTTTTTTAAATAACTTTGCTTTTGGTCATCTTGAAACAAATGTATTATGATCAGTTATGTTAATTATGTGATACATTTTCTTTAAATAAATCTATAAAAAAAGAAACAAATGTTTTGTTTTTTAAGTATTTTGTTTAAGGAGTTAGGGCTCCACATCTTTGCAATGCAAATATATAACTCACATATATTAACTGAAAAAAAAAAAAGAAATAGACTTACTTGTTCTTCAGTAGCAAGAGTTATTAATAAGATATATGTATCTCTTGGGCACTGTACAACTTCTTCGACTTTGTGATCTGATTGTATCCTGCTACCCTCTTCTTTGTTCTTTATTGATTTTCATATGGTTCTGGTTTAACTATGGCAGCCACAACCAAAGACCAGCCTATGGGATGTGAAGTCATTGGAAGGAATGCAGTGTGATCTCATGTTAAAACTGTGACCCACCTCAAGCTAGTGACTTGTACAGTGCATAGCAGATGTTGAGTATCATTATGTTTCATTTGACATGTAAAATAGCTCATAGAGCCCCTGTGATTTTGCTGTAGCACCCCAGAGAGAGAGAGAAAGAGAGAGAGAACTGTGGCAATAATGTTAGAAAATCACTTATGTGTTATGAATACTTAAACAATGGTAGCTCTTATTATTTCTCTTTGAACTTTTCTTTGTTTTTTGTTTTATTTTCAGGGCCACACCCATTTGACGCTCAGGGGTTACTCCTGGCTATGTGCTCAGAAATCGCCCCTGGCTTGGGGGGGACCATATGAGATGCCGGGCAATCGAACCGTGGTCTGTCCTACGCTAGTGCTTGCAAGGCAGACACCTTACCTCTAGCGCCACCTTCCCGGCCCTCTCTTTGAACTTTTAAAGTCACTGGTGGTTGCCTTCTGATGAAATTTCCATGCCACTAGACTAGACTACATTTATCCTTTATGATTGGCATATAATAGATATTCACTAAGTGTTTCTTCCTTTTTTATTTTTTAGTTTCTTAAATGGGTGAATGGATAGATGACTTTTGAACCACTTGTCAGTTTCTTGAGCCATACTTTCACACATTTATCCAGCCCTTCCTCACTTTACTCAATGAATAATAGAAAATTGACTTTGTTCTCAGTTGGAAATACCTCCCAACCCCTATGTCACTGTGATGAGGATATTGTCTCAGTCTCCCTTTCTTGTCAACTTCATATTGTTTTGAAGAATCATGCACCTTAGTTCTATTATTGTTTCTTTATCTGGAGGGGGGCGTCACACCTGAAGATGCTCAAGTATTACTCCTGGCTCTGTGCTCAGAAGTCACTCCTGGCAGGCTCTGGGATGGGATGCTGGGATTCGAACCAGTGTCCATCCTGTGTTGGCCATGTGCAAGGCAAACACATTACTGCTGTGCTGTCACACGGCCCTATTATTGTTTCTTATGTGACTTTCCCCTCCAAAGGTCTTTGCAAATTCCTCAAAGATAGAAGTAAGTCTAGTTACCCATAAATCTCCATACATCTTATAAAGTGAAACATTCTGTATAGAACTGAACATAAGGCAAATGCTTAACACAGAATTTCTAAATAAATGTTTTACATAGTATTGTAATATTAGTAATACTGTGTATTGTAATAGTATTGTAATTTCACATTTGTATGTAATAATTTGATGTATCATATGCACAAATCACTGTCAATATTGGGGTGAATTTGTCTAGTGAATCATGATGTGACACTATTGATAAAGTTATAAAAAAAAAGCAGCTAGTGACCAATACATATAAGAATAAGGTGTATTGAAATGGCTATGGTCAGTGAGGATTTCACTAAGAAGGGACCCCAAATTGTATTGAGTAGTAAGCAGGATTCAGAGAAGCTGAATGGAGGAGATAAGCACTATAGATTGTTTTGGGCAACACAGCATGAGAAACCAAAGAAGAAAGTGGGTCTGACTTGGTCTATGTGGAATCAATGAAAAAATAGAATGTGATGGATCCAGGAGGAATAAAGAGAGATAAGAACATTTTTGAAAAACAGGAAGGTAGGAAAATTAGGAAGAACAATTTAAAAATGGGAACACTAGTAATTAAGTGGTAGGTCCACCATAGAATCGGTGGTATAAACATGGTACACCATATTGAATCATTTTACCTCAAGAAGAGATTATTGGGAAATGAAAGTAATATGCCTCATTGCAGGAGATATCCACATGAAACTGTGCTGTTGGGTTCAAGCTGGCAATAGGTCTGAAGGTTTTTTTATCTACCACACAAGTAAATAGCTCAAAGGCAGACTGCTCAACAGCATAAATCTTTGTGTGGAAAATACTGCCAATGTGGCTATGGAAAATACCCTCTTGCTGACCATAATTATACAGAATGTGTGCAAATAAAAGCTGAAAGAAAACACTTTTTGCAGAGGTGTATTTTTTCTGACCTTATTTTGACAGAGTAAAAGCAAAATTCACAGACCATTTTCTCATTCTCCCAGTTGGGGTAGAATGAGCTCATGCCTCATGGTGAGGTGGAGGGTTGTGTTTCAATGAGAGACTCACAACTAGCTGCAACAACACAGACCTACATTTATGTGTCTCAGTTCTAAGATAGCCCCAAGACAGCTGGGGATATTTGGTGAGAGAAACCCGAAAAGACCTGGCATTGTTAAACTCTGGTCAACCAACTAGACAACTATTCAGGCAAAAGGTGTTGGGTTGTTTAAAGTCTGATTTCTAACTTTTTTTTTTATTATTTTATTTTATTGTTTTGGGGCCATATCTGGAGATACTCAGGGATCACTCCTAGTCCTGAACCCAGAAGAACTTGGGTACCAGTGAGAAGTTAGGTCGTGTTTGGGGAACCATATAGGATGTTGATGATAAAACCACGGTAGATGTACGCAAGGCAAGTGCCCTCCTCGTTGTACTATCTTCTTGGCCCTGATTCCTATCTTTTTAAGTTTAATCTTTTAAATTATTTTATTTAACTACCATGATGACAAGCTAATTCATAATACAGTTGGTATTTTTATTCACAGTTACAAAGTTGTTCATGATTGAGTTTCAGTCATACCCTTCACCAATACCCTTCACCAGTGCACATTTTCCACCACCAATGTCCTCAGTAACCCTCCTGTCCACCCCTGCCTTCTCCCCTGCCTGCCATCATGACAGACATTTTCCTCTCTCTCTTTCTCTTTCTCTCTCTCTTTCACACACACACACACACACACACACACACACACACACACACACGCCTGTAGATTGAGTTAAAAAACACGCACTTGGGGCCAACAGTAGTTGACCCAGTTTTATTTTTAGTATGAACTCTGCAAGAAGTCAGCTCACACACTGCATTTCAGGCCCCCACTCGCCCTGCATGATGAAATGTACACAGAGACCCTCAAAATTGGTGTTAAAAGCACATAAACCTCTTGGCTTGTTGAGATTCTGGGCCAAGCAGGGTGTATGCATAATATCACTAAAAGCAGGTATGATGGATAAAAATGAATGATGGCCTCTTCCCAACGTAAACTGAGCTGCTCATCCCTCAGGGTTGTTTATAAATAGAGAGAAGTCCATTTGCCCAGCGCCTGGGGACAGGCCGGCACTCCATTTAGATAACGGCCATGTTTTGTGCCCAGTCATCACTCTTCAGCTTGCAAGGTGGTGATTCATCACCAGTGTTTTGGTTTGTCCTGATATACATCTAGTCCTTCCGGTCTGCAGTGGGCTCAGGAAGGCCTCCAGAGTTTACAGAAGGGCTGGGTTAGAACATTAGGAGGTGGGGAGGAGGAGGGTCTGCAGGGGGCCTATTGGACGGGACCTTTCAAGTGGAGTTTCTCAGTTCCAAGTGGCTTCATGGATGGGATTCCAATATTGAGTCAGATGGAGGCCTGGTCTTCTGGGGCCTTTCTGACTTACTATGTTCAATTCAGAGAGTGACTTGCTGTTGTTCTTAAGACATGTAGAGTTGAAGTAACACCAAAATTGGAGTATTTGAAAGGTTTTATTTTCCAATAAGGTAATCAGACACAAGCTAAGGGAAATGTAGTCTTTCCAGACTGCCTTAACTTCATCAGCAGAATTCGGTAGGGCTTTCGTAAAGCTCTGTGCCCCATGGTCTCTGTACCCCATGAAATTCATGGCCTTATGTCCATCATCTCCCCTAAGACCATTGAATTTATTTCATTATGCCTTTCATTCTAGATTGTGTCCACTATAGCAGGAAACCCAGAAATCACTGGAAAGTGAGCTCCCCTATGAGCCAGCTTTAACACTCCTAAGAACACAAAAACACAAACAAAAATGCCTTCCTCACATCTATATTTATTGCAGCAATAATTACAGTATTCAGAATTTGGAAACAATCAAGATGCCCTTCAACAGATGAATGGCTAAAGAAACTGTGGTACATATACACAATGGAATATTATGCAGCCCTCAGGAGAGATGAAGTCATGAAATTTTTCTATACATGGATGCACATGGAAACTATTATGCTGAGTGAAATAAGCCAGAGGGAGAGAGATAGACACAGAATAGTCTCACTAATCTATGGGTTTTAAGAAAAATAAAATACATTATTGTGATAATGCTCAGAGCCAATAGAGATGAGGGCTGAAGGACCAGCTCATGATATGAAGCTCACCACAAAGAGTGGTAAGTGCAGTTAGAGAAATAACTATACTAACAACTATCATGACAATGTTAATGAGTGAGAGAAGTAGAATGCCTGCCACAGGCAGGGGTGGGGGAGGAGGGAGATAGGGGGGCATTGGTGGTGGGAATGTTGCACTGGTGAAGGGGACGTTCTGTTTATGACTAAAGCCCAATTACAATCATGCTTGTAATAATGGTGCTTAAATAAAGATATTGTTTTTAAAAAAATCACCCTTGAGCACTAACATTTGAACACTAACTCTCACTTCCAAACAATTTCAAGAATCCCTCTTTTACTTTTTATTTCTTTCTTTTCCTTAACTTTCTTCCCCTTCCCTCCCATCCACCTCCATCCCTTCCCCTTTCCTTCCTTTACATTGTCTTGTCTTATCTTGTTTTATCTTGTCTTCTCTCATCTCCTCTCCTCTCCTCCCACCCTTTTCTTTTTTTTTTCCTTTGGTAATATCTAGAAGTCAAACCCAACTCTCACTCATTTAGGCATGTGCTTTGTCACCAAGTCACATTCCCAGTTCCATTCCTGAATCTTCACTCCTTCACTTGTCCAAACCCTCTAGACCTCATGTTGATAAGCAAATCCACTACAGCCTCCATTTCTTTCTGGAATCCTTCTTCGTGCTTGAATCAAATGCTGTCTTTTGGTGAATTTAACTCCTTCACAGCCCACAGGTGGGTGATCTTTCCTTGATATCGTGTGTCACTGGACCTGGAGCTGGGGTGTGGGTTTAAGGCTCTAGGTTGATCCTTAGTGCCATTTGGGAGTACATGTGGACCCAAACAACCCTCCCTTAAATGCCAGTCTTGACACAAATGCCATTAGCCCAGACCAGTTTCACAGCACTATTCTCCATAGACTCCAGTTGTAATGTTTGGGGGTTCCACTATCTGAGAAGACAGTGTTTCTAATACCTGGACCTTTCCTCCTGAATAGCTTGTCTTCTACCCTTCCCAGAACTTCACACCCCATAATCTTCTTAAAAATTTTTAAAACCGTTTTCTTCCTCGCTTCGAGATTTGGGGCCCTGCTGGTGCTGCTGTCGCTTAGTCCAGTCACGAGGGACATACTACAGCTGAGTGGGCGAAGAATCGCCAGCAGCATTCGCCCTGAGTCGCGATGAGTTTACCCCTTAATCCTAAACCATTCCTCAATGGATTAACAGGAAAACCAGTAATGGTGAAACTGAAGTGGGGAATGGAGTACAAAGGGTACCTGGTCTCTGTAGATGGCTATATGAATATGCAGCTAGCAAATACAGAAGAATATATAGATGGAGCATTATCGGGACATCTGGGTGAAGTTTTAATAAGGTGTAATAATGTCCTTTATATTAGAGGTATTGAAGAAGAAGAAGATGGGGAAATGAGAGAGTAGCAGCTTTGGGTTTTTTTTTATATATGTATTTCTAGACAATAAAGATGTGCTTGTTAAAAAAAATTTTTTTTAAAACCATTTAGTTGATTGAGATTCTGTGACTACAATACTATTAATTATGGTCTCCTATGCACCTAATCCCAACAGAAAATGTATCATCAGTGTACCCACTTCCCTCTCCCATGTACCCCAAAATTTCTCCTTTTCAATTCTTTCAGTGGTGTGAATCAGCTCTCCCATTGCCAAACCTCAGAATCTTCCCATCACCAATGATGGTAACCTCAGTTTCATCCTCTCACACTAAGATCACTATCGATTGACTTAAAATTTTTTTGCTTGGGGCCGGAGCAGTGGCGCAAGTGGTAGGGCGTCTACCTTGCACACGCTAACTTAGGACAGATTGAGGTTTGATTCCCTTGGCGTCCCATATGGTCCCCCAAGCCAGGAGTGATTTCTGAGCACATAGCCAGGAGTAACCCTGAGGGTCACAGGGTGTGCCCTACCACAAAAAAAAATTCTCTGATACTTGGCACAAATAATCCTTTGACCCAGAACTGTCTCATACAACTGTGTTTGTTGGACACTGCACAAAACACCTTGGCCAAGGTGGGAGGGGGTGGTGGCAAATGGGCCCTAAAACTGACACTATTTATACCCTGACACATGACTTTATCCACCCAGGGGAAGGAGCAGCTTATTTATTTATTTATTTATTGCTCACTTCTGTAATTGTATCTCAAAGAGAGGAAGCATTTATCTAATTCACTGTGGTCATTCCTTGGACTAGTGCCAGCTCTGGTTTCTTACCCCTGGGACATATAATTCAGGGCTCATGACTTTTCAAAAGCCCCATGTACCTTTTCTTTTTTTATAAACTTGGATTCCACCTTCTGTGACTATAATCCTCCCTCTGCTTCTTTGTTCATTTTCTCTCTCCATTGCATCCCTGGAAAAATGTAAACCCTTGGAAAAAATGGAGTTTTCCAACTCTGAACTCACGCAGTTGCCTACCTGGAGTGTGACACCTCGTGTTCAAGTCCATGAAGAAGTGGATACTTTGTTCTGCCCGATCTTCACCTTGTAGTCACTGTCCCTCTCTTAGACGTCCCCTCTACCCACTGAGAGCTTTGCTTCCCATTTCTCTGCAAAGAATCAAAGAGAAATACCTCATGTTCCCCACATTCACTCATTTCTTTGCTTTTGCTTTTTCTCTCTTTTTTTTTTTTTTTTTTTTTTTTTTTTTTTTTTTTATCTTTATTTAAACACCGTGATTACAAACATGATTATAGTTGTATGATTACAGTCATGTAAAGAGCACCCCCCCTTCACCGGTGTAACATTCCCACCACCAATTTCCCAGATCTCCCTCCTCCCCACCCCCCTACACCTGTACTCGAGACAGGCTTTCTACTTCCCTCATTCATTCACATTTTATGATAGTTTTCAGTGTAGTCATCTCTGCAACTGCACTCATCACTCTATGTGATGAGCTGCATGTCCTGAGCTGCACCTACCAGCCCTCATCTCTCTTGTCTCTGAGATATTGTTAAAAATGTCCTTCATTTTTCTTAAAGCCCATAGATGAGTGAAACCATTCTGCGTCTTTCTCTCTCCCTCTGACTTACTTCACTCAGCATAATAGATTCCATGTACATCCATGTATTGGAAAATTTCATGACTTCATCTCTCCTGATGGCTGCATAGTATTCCATTGTGTATATGTACCACAGTTTCTTCAGCCACTCATCTGTTGAAGGGCATCTTGGTTGTTTCCAGAGTCTGGCTATTGTAAATAGCGCTGCAATGAATATAGGAGTAAGGAAGGGTTTTTTGTATTGTATTTTTGTGCTTCTTGGGTATATTCCTAGGAGTGGTATAGCTGGATCGTATGGAAGCTCAATTTCCAGTTTGTGAAGGAATCTCCATATCGCTTTCCATAAAGGTTGTACTAGACGGCATTCCCACCAGCAGTGAAAAAGAGTTCCTTTCTCTCCACATCCCCGCCAGCACTGCTTGTTTTCCTTTTTTGTGATGTGTGCCAATCTCAGTGGCGTGAGGTGGTACCTCATAGTAGTTTTGATTTGCATCTCCCTGACGATTAGTGATGTTGAACATCTTTTCATGTGCCTTTTGGCCATTTGCCTTTCTTCTTTTTCAAAGTGTCTGTTCATTTCTTCTCCCCATTTTTTGATGGGGTTAGTTGTTTTTTTCTTGTATAGTTCTGTCAGTACCTTGTAAATTTTGGATATTAGCCCTTTATCTGATGTGTATTGGGTGAATAATTTCTCCCACTCAGTGGGTGGCCTTTGTATTCTGGGCACTATTTCCTTTGAGATGCAGAAGCTTTTCAGCTTAATATAGTCCCATCTGTTTATCTCTGCTTCCACTTGCTTGGAAAGTGCTGTCTCCTCCTTAAAGATGCCTTTAGTCTCAATGTCCTGGAGTGTTTCACCTACATGTTGTTCTATATACCTTATAGTTTCAGTTCTGATATCAAGGTCTTTAATCCATTTGGATTTTACCTTTGTATATGGTGTTAGCTGGGGGTCTGAGTTCGCTTTTTTGCAAGTGGTTAACCAGTTGTGCCAACACCACTTGTTGAATAGGCTTTCCCTGCTCCATTTAGGATTTTTTGCTCCTTTATCAAAAACAAGGTGGTTATATGTCTGAGGAACCTTCTCTGAGTACTCAAGCCTATTCCACTGATCTGAGGGTCTGTTTTTATTCCAATACCATGCTGTTTTTATAACTGCTGCTTTGTAATACAACTTAAAATTGGGGAAAGTAATGCCTCCCATATTCCTTTTCCCAAGGAGTGCTTTAGCTATTCGAGGTTGTTTGTTGTTCCAGATGAATTTCAGAAGTATTTGATCCACTTCTTTGAAAAATGTCATGGGTATCTTTAGAGGAATCGCGTTAAATCTGTACAATGCTTTTGGAAGTATTGCCATTTTAATGATGTTGATCCTGCCAATCCATGAGCATGGTATGTGTTTCCATTTCCGCGTGTCCTCTCTTATTTCTTGGAGCAGTGTTTTGTAGTTTTCTTTGTATAGATCCTTCACATCTTTAGTCAGGTTGACTCCAAGATATTTGAGTTTGTGTGGAACTAATGTGAATGGGATTGTTCTCTTAATGTCCATTTCTTCCCTATCATTATTCGTGTATAAAAAGGCCATTGATTTTTGTGTGTTAATTTTGTATCCTGCCACTTTGCTATACCAATCTATTATTTCTAGAAGCTTTTTGGTAGAGTCTTTAGGGTTTTCTAAGTAGAGTATCATGTCATCTGCAAACAGTGAGAGCTTGACTTCTTCCTTTCCTATCTGAATTCCCTTGATATCTTTTTCTTGCCTAATCGCTATAGCAAGTACTTCCAGTGCTATGTTGAATAGGAGTGGTGAGAGAGGACAGCCTTGTCTTGTACCAGAATTTAGAGGAAAGGATTTTAGTTTTTCTCCATTGAGGATAATATTTGCCACTGGCTTCTGGTAGATGGCTTTGACTATATTGAGAAAGGTTCCTTTTATTCCTATCTTGCTGAGAGTTTTAATCAAGAATGGGTGTTGAACCTTATCAAATGCTTTTTCTGCATCTATTGATATGACCATGTGATTTTTATTTTTGTTGTTGTTTATGTTGTGTATTATATTAATAGATTTACGGATGTTAAACCATCCTTGCATTCCTGGGATGAAACCTACTTGATCAAAGTGAATGATCTTCTTGATGAGGCACTGGATCCTGTTCGCCAGGATTTTGTTGAGGATCTTTGCATCTGTGTTCATCAGGGATATTGGTCTGTAATTTTCTTTTTTGGCAGCATCTCTATCAGGTTTTGGTATTAAGGTGATGTTGGCTTCATAAAAGCTATTTGGAAGTATTCCTGTTTTTTCGATTTCATAAAAGAGCCTGGCCAGAATTGGTAGTAGTTCCTCTTGAAAGGTTTGAAAGAATTCATTCGTGAATCCATCAGGGCCTGGGCTTTTGTTTTTGGGTAAATTTTTGATTACAGTTTTAATTTCCTCAATAGTTATGGGGGTGTTTAGATATGCTACCTCTTCTTTATTCAACCGTGGAAGGTTATATGAGTTCAGAAATTTATCCATTTCTTCCAGGTTCTCATATTTAGTGGCATAGAGTTTCTTAAAGTATTCTCTGAATACCCTTTGAATCTCTGCAGTATCTGTAGTGATCTCCCCCTTCTCATTTCTAATACGCGTTATCAAGTTTCTCTCTTTCTTTTGCTTTGTGAGTTTTGCCAATGGTCTATCAATCTTGTTTATTTTTTCAAAGAACCAACTTCTGCTTTCGTTGATCTTTCGGATTGTTTTTTGGGTTTCCACTTCGTTGATTTCTGCTCTCAGCTTTGTTATTTCCTTCTGTCTCCCTATTTTTGGGTCCTTTTGTTGAGCACTTTCTAGTTCTATTAGCTGTGTCATTAAGCTACTCAGGTAAGCTCCTTCTTCCTTCCTGATGTGTGCTTGCAAAGCTATAAATTTTCCTCTCAGTACTGCTTTTGCTGTGTCCCATAAGTTCTGATAGTTTGTGTCTTTATTGTCATTTGTTTCCAGGAACCTTTTGATTTCCTCCTTGATTTCATCTCGGACCCACTGGTTATTGAGTATGAGGCTGTTTAACTTCCAGGTGTTAAATTTTTTCTTCTGTGTCCCTTTGCAGTTCACATCTAACTTCAGAGCCTTGTGGTCAGCAAAGGCAGCCTGCAAAATGTCTATCTTTTTTATTTTATGGAGGTATGTTTTATGTGCCAGCACATGATCTATCCTGGAGAATGATCCATGTACATTGGAAAAGAATGTGTATCCAGGTTTCTGAGGATAGAGTGCCCTATATATATCTACTAGGCCTCTTTCATCCATTTCTTTTTGCAGGTCTAGTATATTTTTGTTGGGTTTCCATTTGGTTGACCTATCAAGTGTTGACAAGCCTGTGTTGAGGTCTCCCACAATTATTGTGTTATTATTGATATCCTTCTTCAGATTTGTCAACAATTGTATTAAATACTTTGCTGGACCCTCATTCGGTGCGTATATGTTTAGGAGAGTGATTTCTTCTTGCTGTACAAATCCCTTGATTAGTACATAATATCCATCTTTGTCCCTTACAATTTTTCTGAGTATAAAGTTTGTGTCATCTGATATTAGTATGGCCACCCCCGCTTTTTTAAGGGTGTTGTTTGCTTGAATGATTTTCCTCCAGCCTTTGATTTTGAGTCTATGTTTATTCTGACTATTCAGGTGTGTTTCTTGTAGACAGCAGAAGGTTGGCTTCAGTTTTTTGATCCATTTCGCCACTCTGTGCCTCTTAACTGGTGCATTTAGTCCATTGACATTGAGAGAAATAATTGTCATGGGATTTATTGCCATCTTTGTGTAGAAGTTTGGTGTGTTTTTTGTTCTGTCTTGTTTTTAGAGTAGATCTTTCAGTTTTTCTTTTAAGGCTGGTTTTGAGTCTGCAAAGATTTTGAGCTGTTGTTTATCTGTGAAGCCGTGTATACATCCGTCAAACCTGAAACTTAGTTTTGCTGGGTGCAATATTCTTGGCGAAGCATTTATTTCATTGAGTTTTGCCACTACGTCCCACCACTGCCTTCTGGCCTTGAGTGTTTCTGGTGACAGGTCTGCTGTAAATTTCAAGGATGCTCCGTGGAATGTAATTTCCCTTTTCGATCTTGCTGCTTGCAGTATTCTATCTCTATCGGTGGGTTTCATCATGGTGACTAGGATGTGTCTTGGGGTGTTTCTACTGGGGTCTTTTTTAGCTGGTACTCTTCGGGCATGCAGGATTTGGTCACATGTTTTCTTTAGCTCTGGTAGTTTCTCTGTGATGATGTTCTTAACCATTGATTCTTCCTGAAGATTTTCTTCTTGGGTCTCTGGAACTCCAATGATTCTGAAGTTGTTTCTGTTGAGCTTATCAAAGACTTCTATTTTCATCTTCTCATATTCTTTGAGTAAATTTTCCATTGTCTGATCATTTGATTTGAGGTTTTTTTCTAATCTCTTCTGCTGTGTAAAGTTGTTATGCATCTCATCTTCTAAAGCACTAATTCTATCCTCAGCTGCTGTTAACCTGTTGGAAAACTCATCCATTATGTTCTTCAATTCGTCTATTGAGTTTTTCAGACCTGTTATCTGATCTGATATTTCAGTTTGGAGTTTTCTGATTTCTGTCTTCATATTCTCTTGATTTTTATTAGTGCTCTGATTTATACTTTCTTTGATATCTGATAGCAACCTCCATATTTCGTCTCTAAACTCCATTTCTGAAAGACTGCTTAGGTAGTTGGTCGTTGTTGGGTCATCAGAGTTTCCATCTTCATTCTCTATGGTTGAAGTTGGTCTGCGTAGTCTCCCCATTGTCTCGCTTACGCTGTGGGTTTTTCTACGTGTTGTGGTGGTACTCATTGGCGAGGTGGAGTGCGCGGCCGCGAAGCGCAGCGGAGCGGCCGCGCTCCGGCCCCCAAACACTCACCTCAGCCGAGGCAAGCCGTCAGGGGATGCCTGGGGAGGCCCCCAAGTGTCTGCCAAGCAAAGAAACCAGCACAATCCACAACTCCAACAGAAAACTCACAGCCCCAGCGAGACACGCCTTGAAGAGATTAATGCTGAATCAGGTCAAAGTTCCCAGGTTGATGCAGGCTGGGGGAGGTCCCAAAATGTCTGCCGGGCCTAGGGGTCCAGCAGTCAGCCTGATCTGCAACTCCGGCCCCCAAACACTCACCTCAGCCGAGGCAAGCCGTCAGGGGATGCCTGGGGAGGCCCCCAAGTGTCTGCCAAGCAAAGAAACCAGCACAATCCACAACTCCAACAGAAAACTCACAGCCCCAGCGAGACACGCCTCAGCCGAGGCAAGCCGTCAGGGGATGCCTGGGGAGGCCCCCAAGTGTCTGCCAAGCAAAGAAACCAGCACAATCCACAACTCCAACAGAAAACTCACAGCCCCAGCGAGACACGCCTTGAAGAGATTAATCTTTTTCTCTCTTTTCTGCCTTCCCTTTAATGAACTCATCCTGAATTCACCACCAATTCCAGAAGAAGCAGTTATGGAAGTATCTTCTTTACAAACATAAAACTGATCTCTACTTCTGTTGCTTCAGCTAGGGAAGTATGACCACTTGCAGGATAAACAGTCCAGTGTTGGACCAACAGTACCAATTATTTTGTTTTATTTTGTGCAGGGGAGTTGGCCCAGCCAGTGCTGTTCAGGAGTTACTTCTGGCTTTGAGATCAGAAATCGCTCCCAGCAGGGTCAGGGGACCATATAGAATGCCAGGAATTGAGCCCAGGTCTGTCCCTGCTTAGCCGCATGCAAGGCAAACTCCCCACTGTTGTGCTATCACTCTGTTTTTATTTTTGAATTTATGAGACACACCATATGGTTTAGGAGCTTCTCTTGGCACTGTTATGGAATGTTATTTCTGCAGTGCTCAGGGAATCAGATGGTTCCAGGGATCAGGCCTGGGCCACCTGCATGTGCTTCCGCTCACTGCTCTGCTATCCAGACAAGAGTCCCAGATTAATTCACAGATACAAAGAAAACATGGGTGATAAGATATAAGTCAGGCTGTGCAGTATTTAACTCAAATTAACCTTTCATCTTCACTACTCCACAATTTTTTTCTAGTTTTCTATTAAAATATAAAGATTAGTTGGATCTGGAGAATGAGGACTAATAAAAGAAATATGTGCACCCTACATTGGGTAATTTGAAAACAGCACTTTTTTAAAAAAATTGTTGGATGTATTCAAAGTGTCAAATTATGATAGCTGTTTCCTCATGTCTGAAGAGTAAGTCCCATTCTCTGCATGAGAAAAGAAATTCATGGAGACCACAGGACTTTTTTAAGTTTAACTAGTAAGCATAAAGAGAAGTTAAATTAATTCTGTGTGGCTCATTCCAAAATCTATCAGCCTTAAGCCTTATTAATCCCTTGTAAACTTTTTTGTCTGGGCACAGATACAGTTCTCATCTTTATCCTACTGAACTTACTACAACACAGCCTCCAGATGCTCAAACAGTTGGCCTGGCCCTTTTTCCCCTCCCATGGTCTTCTCTGATTAATTATGCAATAGCACAAAAGATATTGGACTGGACTGTGTGGTGTTCCCCATGTGTCTTCCTTTCTAGTTTGTGAGCTTCTTCAACTCAGTAACCATTAGGTACCTGTATGCCCTTAATGCAGAACTTGACCCTTAGAAAAAGGCAGTACAGCTGATCCCTGCCATTCACATTTCATCGTGGGTGCCTGCCACTGCTGCTGCCAGGAGCCACTTCACCCAGAAGAGCTCGATGATGGCATGTCAACTGGCGAGATGACCAACCCTAGAAGGGGCTGAGCAAAGAAATCTGGCCACTCCTCTCCACTCTGTGGTTGCACACAACTCCTAGCCAATGAACCCCAGCACCACACTTAGAAAACACCACACTACAACTGTGACAATGGAAAAATAATGCAGCACTTCACCATATACAGATAATTAATCTGCAGTTCTAATGATTTGAAAAGTGGCAACCAACTATTTAGCCTCTCAGATAAGGACTTTAGCAAAGAAATATAGAAGATCCTCATAGAACTTAAAGAATGCATGGAGCAAACTGAATAAACCACAAATAAAATTTAAGAAGATATGAAAATAGAAATGAGAAAACTCCAAACTGAAATTACAGGATAGGAAAATATGGTAGACAAAATTAAAACTTCACTGGAAAACCTCTTCAATAGAGTAACGGCAGCTGAGGAAAGATGAAAGATGAGATGTATAACAACTCTATACAACAGAAGAGATTGGAAAAGAACCTTAAAAGAAATGATCAGACAATGGAAAAAAATCCTCAAAGAATGTTAATAGATAAAAATAGAAGTCTTTCATAAACTCAACAGAAACAATGTAAGAATTATTGGAGTCCCAGAGACCCAGGAAGAAAATGCCCAAAAAGAAGCAATAGTCAAGGGCATCATTACAGAGAAACTTCCAGAGCTAAAAAGTGCATCCAACCCAATCTTGCATGCCCAAAGAAGGAATCTGAAGAAAAGCACCACAAAACACATCCTAGTCACAGTGACAAATCCCATAGATAAGGATAAACTACCAAAAGCAGCAAGATAAAAAAAGGTAAGTTACATTAAAAGAAGCATCCTTAAGATTTACAGCAAATCTGTCACAAGAAATCTTCAAGGACCAAAGGCAGTGCTGAGAAATTGTGACAAAACACCACAAAATGAATGCTTTGCCTAGAATACTTCACCAGCCAAACTTACATTCAAGTGTGAAGGAAGCATACATAGCTTCATGGATAAACAGCAGCTCAGAAACTTTACAGACTCAAACCAGCCTTAAAAGAAAAACTGAAAGATCTACTTTAAGACAAGACACACAAAACTCCTACATAAAGATGACACTAAATCTCATGAAAATTATCTCTCAATGTCAATGGACTAAATGCACCAGTTAAGAGACACAGAGTGAAAAAATGGATCAAAACCTAAATTCAATATTCTGCTGCTTACAAGGAACACATCTGAACAGTCAAAACAAACATAGACTCAAAATCAAAGATTGGAGGAAAATTATTCAAGCAAAGAACCCTCTTTAAAAAAAGCTGGGGGCTGGAGAGATAGCACAGCGGTAAGGCTTTTGCCTTAGATGCAGAAGGATGGTGGTTCGAATCCCGGCATCCCATATGGTCCCCTGAGCCTGCCAGGAGTGATTTCTGAGCATTGGGCCAGGAATAAGCCCTGAGTGCTGCCGGGTGTGACCCAAAAACAACAACAACAACCAAACAAACAAAAAACTGAAGTGGCATATTAATAATATCATATGACACAAATTTTAGACTTAAAAAGTTATAAGGGACAAAGATGAACATTTTGCAATAATAAAGGAATATGTACAACAGGAAGAAATCACACTCCCAAATATATATGCACCCACTGAGGAACCAGAAAAATACTTAAAACAATTGTTGACAAATCTGAAAAAAGACATCAATAGCAACACAAAATAGTGGGAGAACTCAATAACTTCCTGTCACCACTTGATAGGCCAATCATGCTGAAATCTAATAAGAATATACTATCTCTGAAAGAAGAAATGAAAGAAAGTGGCCTTGTAGATATATATATAGGGGTCTCCATATCTAGAAAACTGGATACACATTCTTCTTCAATGCATATGGGTCATTCTCCATGATAGACCACACACTATCCCATAAACATACCTCCATAAAATCAAGGGGATAGAAATTGTACCAACTACCTTCTCAGTTTACAAGGCACTTAAATTAAAAGTGAACCACAAAGAGACGCAGGGGAAAAACTTTAACACCTGGTAATTAAACAGCTCAATACTGAAGAATTAGTGGGTCACAGATGAAATCAAAGGAGTCAAGGATTCCTAGAAACAAATGAGGACAAAGACACAAATTATCAGGACTTGTGGGACATGACAAAAGAGGTACTAAGAGAAAAATTTATAGCTTTGCAAGCACACACCAGGAAGGAAGAAGGGCCTACATAAATACCTTAATGACACAACTTATAATATTGAAAAGTGATCAACAAAATGAACCAAAAATAGGTAGGCAGAAGGAAATAACAAAGCTTAGAGCAGAAATTAATGAAGCTCAAACCCAAAGGAGAATTCAAAAGATAATAGAAAGAAAAGGTCGGTTATTTGAAAAAAAAATCAACAAGATCAATAAATCGCTAGCAAAAACAACAAAAGGGAGAGAAACTTAATAAACCAAATTAGAAATGAAAAAGGGGAGATCACTACAGATATTACTGAGATTCAAAGGGTAATTAGAGACTACTTTGATAAACCTGATGACTCAAAACATGAGAGCCTCGAAGAAATGGGTAAAGATCTTGTAGCACATAAAACCTGACCTATCATTATTTTATGAAATTACAGTGGCAATTAAAAGTCTTCCAAAAAATAAAATCCCAGGCCCAGATTGATTCACTAATGAATTATTTTAAACCTTTCAAGAGGACATTTTTAGGTTTTCAGGCTCTTTCAGGAAACTGAAGAAATAGAAACACTCCCAAACAGTTTTGTTAAGCTAACATCACCCTGATACCAAAACCAGACAGAGATGCTGCAATAAAAGAAAATTACAGACCAATATCCCTGATAAACACAGATGCAAAGATTTTCAACAAAATCCTAGCAAATAGGATCCAACATCTCATCAAGGTCATATATCATGCACAAGTAGGTTTCATTCCAGAGATTCAAGGATTATTTAACATTCACAAATCAATCAACATAATACACCAAATCAACAAAAGAAAAAATAAAATTCATATGATCATATCAATAGATGCAGAAAAGGCATTCAATAAGATCCAAGACCCATTCATGTTAAAAACTCTCAATGAAATGAGAATGAAAGGAACTTTTCTCAATATAGTCAATGCTATCTATCATAAGCCAATGGCAAATAGTATACTCAATGGAGAAAAATTGAAAGTCTTTTGTCTAAGATTTGGCACAAAGCAAAACTGCCCTCTCTCCCCACTCCTATTTAACATTGTACTGCAAGTACTTGCCATAGCAATTAGGCAAGAAAAGGATATAAGGGGCATCCAGATAGAAAAGGAAGTAGTCAAGCTCTCACTGTTTGCAGGTAACATGATACTATATACCTAAAGACTCTACCAAAAGCTTCTAGAAACAATAGATTTATATAGCAAAGAGGCAGTCTTCAAAATTAATGCACAAAAATTAATGGCCTTCTTATACACAAATAATGGTAGAGAAAATGGACATTAAAAATTCCCATTCACATTAGTGCCACACAAACTCAAATACCTTGGAATTAACTTAAATAAAAAGGTGGCTCCCCCCTACACTAGGTAGGAGGAGCAAAGGGAGGGGCCAGGCAGATAGCTGGTTCCCGTGCCTTAATCCTGGAGGCCAGCTCTTCCCAGGTATGAGGTTAGGGAACACCCCATGCCGATGGCATTCTCCCTAGCTTGGGGGGGGGGGGTGCTGGGAGGCTTGGCAGGCCTCCAGCCGTTCCCCTATATCCCCCTGGACTCTAGGCCTGGCCTGAGTGCCACCTCGAGTGGCCTGCTGTGGGTTTCAGGTGGACTCCATTAGGGGTCTCCAGGCTTCCCCCCTCTCTACACTAGGGAGGAGGAGCAAAGGGAAGGGCCAGGCAGATAGCTGGCTTCCGGTGCCTTGATCCTGGAGGCCACCTCTTCCCAGGTATGGGGTTAGGGGACACCCCATGCCGGATGGCATTCTCCCTAGCTTGGGGGGTGCTGGGAGGCTTGGTAGGCCTCCAGCCGTTCCCCTATTCCCCCCCCCCCCTATTCCAGGCCTTCCCTGGTTGCTGGCCCAGGTGGACTCTATCGTGGTCCTCAGGCTTTCCCCCTTTCTCTCCCGACACTAAGAGGGGGACACATGAGGTGGATGGCGGCCGATGCAGCACTGGTGTATGTTGGGATATTACATCGTGACATTCACTGGTATTTTTTTTTTCTTCTCATTGGTCTCCATTTCAAAAACCACATGGGGGCATACCCTATATATTTAAAATAAGAATGAAAGGACTGACTCTCAGTTTAGGAAGAGACCAGTTCAGGTGGGGTACCATATATTTTCAAAATAAAAATGAGAGGATGAACTCTCAGGCTGGGAAGAGGCCAGTACTTTTTTCCTACTTGTTTAATCTCAGTAGCCTCTTACTTCTTTCATTGTGTAACTGTGGTTGCTACCATACTAGGTTTCTGATTAGTTCCCATGAACGGTGACAATTGAGTCCACTGTCTTAAGTTAGATTGTTTATTTTCCCCACTTTTTATTTTTTCTCCTCTTTGTGAACTGTTCAATAAGGTATTTTGGTGAAAGAGTCCCTCTCTATCTTTCCTTCCCTTTATTATTTGTTAAAGAAGGAAATTTGTAGAAGTGTCCCTCCATTTAACATTTATATAAGAACCAAGTCAATTGGATTGTTGGACTTGTTCTAGCATCCCCATAGGTACCAATCTCGCTGTGAACTGTTCAATAAGGAATTTTGGTGATAGAGTCCCTCAGTTTAATTCTTATGTTTGAACCAGGTCACCGGGATTATTGGACTTGTTCTTGAGTCCCCCTTATGTGCTGATAATGCCAGGTGGCATTATTCCTTGTTTGTATGGGCACATTAAAATGAAAAATACTATACATACAAATAAGTTCTTGTCTAATAGAGATAGGAACACACAAATCTTGTGGTGCAATAAAACCTTACAAACCCTGAACATTGACATGATGACCTGGCACAGGCCTCAGAGGTTTGGGCATTTTCCAGTCACTCCTGAACCAGGGAAGCCATCTATGAAACATCCAACGTTGTTTATGACATCACCTGGAAGCAATCCTCTACCAGGGAAGACCCTACGGCTGCTCTGACATCGATTTACTCAAAAGAGTCTTCCCTTAACACTGAGAAGATTTAAACAACAACAATGACCTGCTTACTGGACAAGGCTTTCTGCATTGCCATTAATTGAGAGTTGAAATTAGATGCCGCTCCGCACCATCCTGACTTCAATGTAAGATATACAGATTCCAGGACCTTCAATACAGAAACATGAGATCAACAACAGAGACTGAAAAATATAACCGTATGGGTACTACAAACAATGACCAGGATTGGACAAACTAGTTTGCCTGGAGCCTAGAAATGGTCTTATGTCAGGAAACTTCAGGGGTAGGGTCTCCTTATACTTAGGCCAAAGTTTTTCCTTTCCATGACCCCCATACTTTGGTGGGCCCATGCATACGATAATTGCCACACTAACATTGTTTTTACAGTGCTCCTTTGACTTCAAACCTTTAAAAAACCGCTAGTAGAAATATTTGGAACTGCAAAAAAAAAAAAAAAAAAAAGGTTTACATTAGTGTTAACATATATGCTTTTAGATGCACTAGCATTCTGGGAGATAAAGGAGGGAGATAAGGGATACATGCTTGAGAACAGGGATGAAGGGAGGACAACATTGCTGGTGGAAAGGCCCTCATTTATTGTCACCATATACCTTAAATATCACTGTGTAAGATTTACCATTGTGTATCTTAAATATCACTGTATAAAATTTGCCATTATATATTCTAATAAATGTCTGTCATTTAAATATAAAAAAGGTGAAGGACCTATACAAAGAAGACTACAAAGCACTGCTTCAAAAAACTAAAAGAGGACATAAGGAAATGGAGATATATACCCTGTTCATTAATTGGGAGTATCAACATAATTAAAATGGCAATACTACCCAAAGCATTGTATAGGTTTAATGCAATTCCTCTAAGGATATTCATGAATGTCTTCAAAGAAGTGAATCAAATACTCGTGAAATTCTTTTTTTTATTTTTTATTTAAACAAATTTAATACATATATGATTATGTTTGGGTTTCAGTCATGTAAAGAACACCACCCATCACCAGTGCAACATTCCCATCACCAATGTCCCAAATCTCCCTCCTCCCAACCCAACCCCCGCCTGTACTCTAGACAGGCTTTCTATTTCCCTCGTACATTCTCATTATTAGGATAGTTCTAAACTTAGTTATTTCTCTAATTAAACTCATCCCTATTTGTGGTGAAATACTCGTTAAATTCATTTGAAACAACAAAAATCCACGAATAGCTAAAGCAACCCTGAGGTAAAGAAGATGGGAGGCATCACTTTCCCTAACTTTAAATTGTACTACAAAGAAATAGTCATTAAAGCAGTGTGGTATTTGAATAAAGACAAACCCTTAGATCAATGGAATAGTCTTGAGTATTCAGAAAATGCCCCCTGACATGCAATCAATTAATCTTTAATAAAAGGTCAAGAAATGCAAAATGAGCAGGAAAAGCCTCTTCAACAAGTGGTGTTGGGACAATGGTCAGCCACATACAAAAAAAAAAAAAAAAACTTGGACCTCCATCTAACACAATGCACAAAGGTCAAATTTAAATGGATTAAAGACTTTGATATCAAAACAAACAAACAGAAATAAAATAAAAAACAAGAATAATAAGTTCTGGCTGGGATGTGGGGAGAAAGGAACTCTCATTCACTGCTGGTGAGAATGCCAACCCTTTATGGAAAACAATAATGGAGTTTCCTCAAAAAACTGGAAATTGAACTCCCATAGGATTCAGCTATATCACTCCTAGGGATATACCCTAGGAACACAAAAACACAATACAAAAATACCTTCTGCAAACTTATATTCATTGCAGTGTTATTTACAACAGCCAGAATAGCCAGAATTTACAATAGCCAGAGGGAGAGAGATAGACACAGAATAGTCTCACTCATCTATGGGATTTAAGGAAAATAAAAGACATTATTGTAATAATACCCAGAGACAATAGAGATTAGGGCTGGAAGGACTGGCCCATGATGTGAAGCTTACCACAAAGAGTGGTGAGTGCAGTTAGTTAGAGAAATAACTACATTAACAACTGCTGCTGAGGGCTTGTGTCCCTAAGCAAAACCTTAGTTGGGTCAGGAAATTCTTACTGGAAGAAAGCGGGTACACAAAATGGACGAATATGAAATATAAAATAATTGAGACCACACAAAATGCATTGTATGGGGACCCACGTCCATGAGACAAGAGACAAATTTTACTGTTCAGCCGATGACATTTTAAGCACAAACTCTGGTATGCAAGGTGTCTTCAGGGGAAACAGAGAGTAGGAGATCTTCCAGAGGGGCAGTACAATGAGACCGGGCCCTAGAATCTACATATCAAATAACTACCCAAAGTAGGTGAGAAAGAGCCCTGCTAGAGGGGCTGGGCAAAAACATGAGGTGAAGGTGTTTTTGGGTAAGCAAAAACAGGTTTTTCAAGAAACCAGGAGGAGAGAGACAGGTTTTGCGAGAGATGTTTATGATGTTTATGTAGTTGCCAGAAAATGGATTTTTGGGGGACAGAAATAATTGTTTACTATCATAAAGCTAGACTCAGAAAAACAAGCTGCTGGCACCAGGTTATACTTGAAGTAAGAGTCACAAATAAACTAGCCATCGGGGAGCTTTAGGTGGGCTTTTTTGGTACTGAAATTTCTTTGTGAGTGTAGAAAAGCTAAGGCCGAATTTTTGTAGTAAAAAAGGAGACAAAAATCAAATAAAAGAAAAAGAGAAAATGTAATGTCACAGCTGTGTCAGAATTATAGCCAGTAATTCATGCAAAGGGTCAATGATTGACTTCTCTAACGGTCCTTCTGGCAGATAATTCTTGGGAGGAAAATTAGGCACTGCACCAGGAAAGCCAAAAGCCATGTCTGGTGCATGCTTCCTTTTGTGGGTAGTGACAAACAACTATCATGGCAATGGTAATGAATGAGAGAAATAGAATGCATGTCTCAAAGACAGGCAGTGAGTAGGGGAGGAGAAAGGTAGGAAGCATTGGTGGTAGGAATGTTGCACTGGTGAAGGCGGGGTGTTCTTTTTTAAAACTGAAGTCCAACTACAATCATGTTTGTAATCATGATGCTTAAATAAAGATTATTATGAAAAATAAAACCCTAGAAATTAAGTTCCCATATGATATAGCTATACCACTACGAGGGATATACCCTAGGAGCACAAAAACACAAACAAAAATGCCTTCTGAACACATATTCATTGTAGTGCTATTTACAATAGCCAGAATCTGGAAACAACTCAGATGCCTGACAACAGTGAGTGGCTAAAGAAACCGTGGTACATATACATAGGAATAGTATGCAGCTGTCAGTAAAATGATGTCATGACAGTTTTCTATACATGGATGGACATGAAAACTATTATGCTGAGTGAAATAAGCCAGAGGTAGAGAGATAGATACATAATAGTCTCACTCATCTGTGGGATTTATGAAAAAATAAGACACTATGGTAATTATATATAGAGACAATAGAGATGAGGTTTGAAAGGACCAGCCTACTATATGGAGCTTACCACAAAGAGTTAGAGAAATAAATACACTAACAACTATCATGACAATGGTAATGAGTGAGATAAATAGAATGCCTCGAATACAGACAGGAGGTGGGAGAGAAGGGATACGAGGAAGCATTGGTGGCAGAATGGTTGCACTAGTGAAGAGGGTGTACCTTTTATGACTAAAACCTTACTACAAACATGCTTGTAACCATGGTGCTTAAATAATTTTTTAAAGAAAAGACAGTACATTTTCTCTCTCAGAGTGAATGTATGTGAATATGTGTACCCCCTACTTGTTGTTAAACAGTCATCATGTAGTCGGGTATCTCAGCCTTCTGTCGAGATCATCTGCTCTTGCTCTAGGTGAGGCCCCCTCGAAGCCGTTGTGATAAATCAAGTGAAAATTCAGTGACTTCAGTCTTAACCATAATGGCAGAGTTGATGAAAGTACCTGGATTCTGTTTCAGTGTTGGAAGGAAGATTGAGAGACTTTGCTGCTAAGTTGTAAGTAGATAGAAACATGGAGTTACATTAAGGAAGACCCCAAGACTTTAGTTGCAAGCACTGGACAATAGGAGCAGCTATTTTCTGAGATGGGAAAGTCTGGAGGAGGTGTGCGACTGGGTAGATGACAGAGATATCCAAGTGGAGTTCTATGTTTGCTCAAATATGTAGGCCTAGAGCACAAGGTTATGGAAAGAGAAACTTGCCATCAGTCACAGAGCCATGTGTATGGCCCAGCAGGATCCTGGCAGTTCTCTTGTCTCTGATCCCAGCACTGTGAACCACATCACTCAGGCAGGTGTGTACTAGCTCAAAAACTACAGACTTCATGCTCTGGCAAGCATCATCAAAGAGCAGGAGTGCAGGCCCTTCCATATTCTAGCAAGCACAGGTGTGAGCACTGTAGCAAACCCTGAGAACATAAGATCCAGAATGTGTGTAAACACTTCACTCATAGACTGTGATTCCTGTTGAGCAAGTGCATGAGCAAAGGCAACCAGATGTGCAACCCCTCAAGGAAACCCTCAAGGGCTGTTGCTCTGGTAGCTGGGATGTCTATCAGATGAGATGGATACTCATCATACTATCAGTCATACTATCCTTGCTAGAGTAACAAGGAGTAGAGAGAAAAGAAAATGAAAGCCAATGATCTCTTTTTCATCTCATTTTTTGCTCATTTTTGGCCACAGAAAGAAGCAATACTTTTATGAAAGCATCAGTCAGTTTTAACAGATAGAATATGCCTTCGCAATGTTAGATCCAGATATGAGATCCTTCCCACAGAGAACAGAGGAGAGCTGAAATAGTAAAAGAGGGGCTTGGGCGTCCAGTGTGTGATCTTGGCATGAAGTTACGTTTTATTGACACCCCGACCCCCCCCCCCCCCCGTGTTGCTAGTTTATTTAACTGTTCTGGTAAATGCTGTTGAAGTTCCTGGAATTGGCTATTCTGCCCTAGTCCCTTCTGCCACATATCTGAAACATGTTTATGTCTAAAGCAAATCCAAATACAGAAGCAAAACATCAATTAGTTCCAAACTTAAATTCCCTTTTAGCTTCTAACAACAAAAAACAAGAAAACAATGAATGCTTCTTATTACTTGAACTTTTGAACATGTATCAGTCCTAAGATGACTCTCCTTCAGTGAAAGAAAGAAAATGAATACTACTTTTGCATTACTCAATTCAGTGGTGTATACCCTCTCCTGTCACACAGAGGAACCAAGAAAATTTTTGAAAGTATAGACTTTGTCAAAAAGTATAAAGGCTCCCTATCTTGAAATTTATTTAGACTTCTAAAATGTACTCATGTAACATTTCTTTTTTTTGTTTGTTTTTGGGCAACACCCAGAGCCATTCAGGGATTACTCCTGGCTCAGTGCTCAGAAATCATCACATGGCAGGCTCAGGGGTCCATATGGTATGCCCTACTTACTGTGCTATTGCTCCAGTCCCAACATGGGATATTAAAAAACAAAACAAAACAAAACAAAAAAACCGCTTCAGTCCCAAGTTATGGTAATTATTCTTTGACTTGTTGAGCACAGAGTCACCTGATAACTGCTGGTTCCAGGGTCAGGATGTTTTCAGCTTCTTCAAAGAGAACAGACTCAAATGACGGAATCTGGGAGTTGAAGGGCTGGGAGTCAACTAAGCCTTTGCACCTCAAGCTAGGATGCACAGCATTGGAGCTAGGGAGAGTGTCTTCACATCATCACACATTTGATTTCCCCCCAGCTATTTCTCCCAAGACTGCAACCTTCATTTAGCAAATGAAGTGCCAGCCAGAGCCTAAATCTGTTAGGCCAGTGCCATCAAAGGGCCTGGCCCACATGTTTTGAGGATTACCATCATTCTTATTTAACAATCTAATTAATGTTTTGGTAATTGAACAATTGCATATGCTTTCTTGAGGGGAGTGACCTTGGCAAATAAAGTTACATTTTAGTTCCTTCTTAGATGCATTTTCTGATTCTAATAATGAGAAACACCCTTCTTTTCTAGACGAGAGAGACAGAGAGAGAGAGAAAGAGAGAGAGAGAGAATTTTTGTTGTTTGTAGGGAAGGAAGGCCCCTTAGTTTAGTCCCTGAGGAGTGGGGACTGTGAGGAGGACAGAATGAGGCAGAGTGGCATCGGCCCAGTCATCCCATTTCCAGTCCAGCTCCTATTTCCATTCTGGCTTTAGCGGTCAGATAAAGTGGCACTGACAAAGGAATTCTGGTACCCTGTTCAGCTTTCTGCATTGGCTTCCTCCTTCCTCTGAGGCTCTATTTCTTTCTGTGGCAACCGACGGGCATGATGGTCAGTCTTGTCTTCCCAGACTCCGTGGAAAATAAGCCAAGTCACTCCTGCATACTCAGTAGAGCAATCATGGGCATAAAAAAAAAGGGTGTTTAAATTAGATTGAAGCCAAAGACCCTACGTAACTAAATACTATTATGGCATGATAAGGCTGCAAAGGCTCTTCTCTGGGATGAAGTAAAGGATGTCTTGGGAAAAACACACCAAGCCCTCTTTCCAAAGCAACGTTCTTGAGTTTGGTAGTCAAGAGAACTACTCAAGCAGTTCTACTTTATTGAGTGCTCCTGGGAGCAAGTTAATGTCTTCCTAAGACTCTTTGTTTATAGAAGGGTAGGATAATGGTAATCCCTTATTCTTTATAAAGCTACAGTGAGAATTTAGTGAGATGATATCTGAGCAGGCCTTATGTTGCAGGGTACAAATAGTTCTGAATGTCTATCACCAGCATTTAGTTCAATAACACTTGTCCCCAGCTCCGATTCCAGTCATCATGTGTATTGACTGTCAGTAACTGCAGAAAGAAAAACTTTAATCCTCACATCTCAATGTAATCTACAGAGGCATTTCATGGTCAGTGGCCAAGTGCGCCACTTCTTTCTAAGTGAGACTGTTCACTCACTGCACATCAGTTATTCTGTTCAAAAGAGGACAACAAAGTGTTGAGTTACACTGCTTCCTTTTCTTCCAGAACCCACAGGATAATCAAAAGAGGAAGCTGGAGGAGAAGGAGAATATAGTGCAGTATAGATACTAAAGTGATAATGCTAAAGGTGAAATTCAAATGTAACCGATATGGAGTTAAGAGGAAAGGAGCTGACCATGGGAATAGTGGCAATGTCACTGATCAAGAGGAGGAGGTAATACCCTGGAGGAAGACAAACCAGCCAAACATGTCATGTGAACGGACTCTCATCCACAACATTGGAAACATGAAGAATAAAATGTTCAAAGCCGATCCAGCCATGAAAAGGAGTAAGATAATTTGCCAAAGCACAGAAAAGATGCATGTTCTACATCATACAGAAAGCCAACACTAAATTTATACAGTTCCACTAATCATCCATTTCAACACAATGTTGATGACAGTAAGAGACTTTTTAATGTTTTGATTAAAACATTTTGGTAACTTTTTTTCCTTTAGTTCACCTTAGTTTATTTTTATTGTGGTGACTTTGGTTTACAAGACTATATTGGTTATAGGGGTTTAATTTCACACCTCTTCAAATGTAAGTTATCATGCCAACCACCAAAATACCAATATCTTTCCACCATAATCCATTTGATCACTCCTCTACTCTCCCACACTCCAACTATCTCTAAACTCAGTTCTGTGGTCAGAGTCTAAAGTTTGCTTTTATTTGGCGTTGTTCCCTTGCCTTGTTTCTCTATATCCCACACATAAGTGAAATCATCTGGTATTTTGGACAAAACCATTTGAAGGTCACAGAGCAATTCCAACTTCCCTCTAAAATGATTAAGATTGCTTTACAAGATGGTCCAGCAGGGAGAACCTGTCTTCACTTCATCTATGGTCACTGAAAAATATACAACAAAACTTGGATGACTCACAGACCCATACCAAAAACCCTCTGAGAAGGGGCAGCTTCACGCATTGGCTTAAGAATGCCTGAGGCTCTGATGAGCAAGAGGCAGAGGGAGGTTTCCCAGGCAGATTATAGAGAGAGACGAAGACCATCCCCAGAACAGAGGCTTCTGCACAGGACTACAAGCCTCATCTGATTATATTTCTGGAGGCCACTGGTAAGTGTAGCCTGACCAAGTTGCAGACTCAGATGTAGCCACTAGGAATTCACTGGCAGGAAAATACTCAATTGACTTGTACAGAGAAAAAAATTTTTTTCACAAAAGAAGAAACCATTCTGGGAAACTGCAATTAAGATGATGTTTCTAAATTCTTCCATAATACCAGGTAGCTTGAGAAACTACGGTATGTATATGAGTCAGCTATAAAAAAGATAAAATGATGACATTCATTGCTCTGTGGATGGAACTAGAGTGTATCATTCATGCTGAGCAAAGATAGGGACAGAATATAGTCATTATTTTATATGTGGAATATAAAGAAACATATTGTGGCAATAATAAATGGCCAAAGGCAACACAACCTGAGAATCGATTTATAGAACTGAGTGTAGTGAATATGAAAAGGATTTGTGGATTAACGGGGGGCAGTATGGTTGGAGAGTATGGTATTGGGATGTTGTATTCCTAAGACCTTTCCATTGGCAGTATTGTAAGGTGATTTCTGAGCACAGAGCCAGGAGTAAGCTCTAAACACTGCCAGGTGTAGCACCTAAACCAAAAAAAAAAAAAAAAAAAAATCAAATCCCAAAAAGATTATAAAAGTATTTGGGGGAGGGAGAATCACTCCTGACTTACTCAGATACCACCAAGGTCATACCCTGCAGTGCTCAGGGGATCATATGTCCTGGAGCTTTGCATGTGAAAAACATGGTTTCTAAAAGATTTTGGGGGGGAATCACTCCTGGCTTACTCAGGAACTACCAAGGTCATACCCTGCAGTGCTCAGGGAATCATGTGTCCTGGAGCTTTGTATGTGAAAAACATGGTTTCTAAATGATTTTGGGGGGGGGGGAATCACTCCTGGCTCACTCAGGAACCACTAAGGTCATACCCTGCAGTGCTCAGGGGATCATGTGTCCTGGAGCTTTGCATGTGAAAGACATGGTTTCTACAACTTGAACCACATGAACAGTCTGTAAAAAATTCTGATGGCAGCAGAGCAGTGAACTAAGTGTGAACTTGTTAGGCATGTGGCCCACAAGAGTGAGGACTTTTACCACTGAGCTCATTGGACAGAGCTCCATTAGGTCACTGCCAACACTGCCTGGGTTTGGGTTTAGGAGCAAGGGAGGAAGTGGTGGGACTGCCTCTGCCCCTGACTGAGAAAAGGGAAGGGAATAAGAAAAGTTGGCAAGACTGGCATATTGTCCTCCTGAAAGGCCCCATAAACAAACACCCATTATCATGTGGCATGACGTAGGTCCACCTACAGCTTTCCTTTATGTATTCACAGGAGAAAGCACAGCCTCAAGGTCAATATTTGCTTCACTGATGTGAGTCCTAAAGTCAGAGAATGGCAGGGTTCCCTCCACACCACCAGATCTTCTGATGACCAGTTTAATTTGCTTCCTGAGAATGTTCTTGTTAAGCCAAGAATGGTTCCTAGTAGACTGGAGATAGGACTTAGAAGTAAAGCACTTGCCTGACATGTGTGAGGCCAACACAATATCCAACACTATTATTTTGGGGAGACCTTTCAGCTCTTACTATGACCAGGAATGGAGAGTCAGTTTAGTTTGTCTACCACCACTTTACTTCAGGGTATGTGTTTATTTCCCTCTGAGCTCTTTAAGACAAGAGCAATGTTTATAGCGCCTCTCACCTCTGCTCCCCTATTCTCTCTACTTCTAGGAAGGTGCTTGAAAACTGGAGGGGAGAGGAAAACTAGGTGTCTCAGAGCAGGTTGGATGTGGCACTGAAGGAGAAAGAAGAGAAGCTGATCCTCTGGGGTGTCTCATCCTCAGCTCCCCGGGGCAGACCATGCTGAATGGAAGGAATTCAATGTTGACTTTGCCAAAATACTTTAAGAGCAACGAACACTTAGCTGCTTTGTGAAGTGCTTCTTAGAAGCACAAAGTTTTCCTAAGGATTTAATCTGTCGTGAGTGTATAATGCCTAAGAAAACTGTGCTTTTGAGAGCGATGTTCCAGAAAAGCTTGATAATATCATGGAGATGAGCCTCCAGTTGTCAGGAGTCTAGGAATCGGGGCATCCCTTTGCTTTATATGGAGGTGTCTTCTGTTCTCCTTACTCTGGTGACAGTGTTTCCTGTGGCTTCATTTCCTACCGTCAGATCTGTCAACTTAAAGTATTAGACTCACTGCCTTGCTTTAGCTTTTGTCTGAGGAACAGAAGTTGATATATCAAGCTAATCTAAAGTAGAAACACAGGCAAAGTAATTGGTTACAATGAAAGCACTCTTATTTTATTATCTGTAATACATATGTGTATTGCATGTGTTATATATGATATGCTCATGTGATGCTATACATAGATGGAGATAGATAAATAGATATGTAATTCTGTTGGCTTAGGTTACTTTAGATAATTGAAAATTCCTTTATTCTGGATTATTTTAGATTTTTAAAAGTCATTTTAAAATTTTAATTTAAAAATTTCAATTAAAAATTAAATTAATTTGGGGGGGTTTTGGGGCCACATCGGTGATGCTCAGGAATGAGACCCAAACTGAGTACATGCACCTTAATTTCTGTACATCTCTTTGCCCTTCTAATTTGTTAGAAAGACTCTGGGAAGGATGGCATCTACTTTAAATGTTAGCTATGACGCTTCTGCTTTGAGGCTTTTCTTTTTCTTTTTCTTTCTTTCTTTCTTTCTTTCTTTCTTTCTTTCTTTCTTTCTTTCTTTCTTTCTTTCTTTCTTTCTTTCTTTCTTTCTTTCTTTCTTTCTTTCTTTCTTTCTTTCTTTCTTTCTTTCTTTCTTTCTTTCTTTTTCTTTTGGATTTTGGGCCACACCCAATGATGCTCAGGGGTTACTCTGGCTATGCGCTCAGAAATCGCTCCTGGCTTGGGGGACCATATGGGATTCTGGGGATACAACCTAGGTTGATCCTGGGACAGCCACTTGCGAGGCAAACATCCTACCACTACACTAACACTTTGGCCCCTAAATTGAAGATTTTAATTTAATTTAATTTTTAATTTTTTAGGTTACTTAGAGATAATTCAGGATTCTTTTTTCCTAGATTTTTTTTTCAGATTTTTTAATTCAATTTTTTATTTTTTTCAGATTTTCAACTACCTGGATCTTTCCATTCTAATTAGTTCAGATATTGCATATTCTTGAATTCACGGAAGAGACTTGCAGCTGATAGCTTCATCAGCCTCTAGATATCTTTTCTCTGCAAACGAGTCACAACTGTATGCCCTATATTGTTCTTTGCTCTTCAATTTTTGCAAGTTGTCTACTACTATAATTTCCATTGCAAGCAACATTTATTGCACTCCAGTTCATGTTGTCACAAGGCTGGGCAGATCATGGACTACACGTACTCAGCAGTCACTATCTTAAGGGTGACCAGGATGACTGCAACTTTTCCCAATTGTTTGAGCCTAATTATAGACCTAAGTCATAAATAGAACTGGCCTCAAGGTCAACATGATCCTCTACTGCTTTTTTTCATGACTTTACTTTTAAAAGGCAAGTCTGCAGGTGTTCAGAGAAGGTTTTCCAAATTAGCCTTTGGTATTCATAATTCCTAGCCTATCTTCCACCATACAACTTGTGATACCCCCCCCCCCCAACACACATACATACACTCTTTTTTTTTTTTTTTGTTTTTGGGCCATACCCGGTGGTGCTCAGGGGTTACTCCTGGCAGCTGTCTGCTCAGAAATAGCTCCTGGCAGGCACGGGGGACCACATGGGACACCGGGATTTGAACCAACCACCTTTGGTCCTGAATCGGCTGCTTGCAAGGCAAACCCCGCTGTGCTATCTCTCCGGGCCCACATACATACACTCTTAATACTCATCATTTAGAGTTCCTAACACACAGATAAAGTGATATACACTTGGTGACCTCTCCCGTATTAACCTTCTATTGTTTCCTGGTTCACCGGGACTATCTCCTCTGGTGTGGACCTGGGTATTGACTCAGTTCTGACCAATTTTGTGAACAATTTTACTGTGAAAGATTTTTTCTTTTCAAGAGAGGACCAAAAAGAAAATTTCAATTTCTGAGTTTGGGAGTGTAGTATGATGAGCAAAATCATGTGTGGAGGATGGTGAAGCAGAACTGGAAGAGTCTCTCTCTTCTTTTTTTATCTTTTCATAATGGGGGAGCCCTGTACTGTTCAGTGCTGTACCTTTACTGCCTCTCAGCATACACTGGATGCTTTGAGTTTTGTATTTTGTTGTGAGTTTCTGAGAACTCATAACAAACAAATTGCATCAATTAACAACCCCTGTGGTAGACAATGACCTCTGCTTAGGCACTAGTAGGACAAGCAAAAGAAACATAAATATGTGTTTCTTCCTTTGAGTAAGTGAAAATCTAGTTAAATATAAATAAAAAAGTTCCCACAAGCTCAATTTGAGGTTTCTGCCCAGTATACCTATAAAACATGATGGTATAAGCTAAATGCAAATTGCAAAAATGTCTACTATTTGTGCTTAACCTGTTTTCAACAAGATGTTTTCATAGTATTAAAAAAGAACCAAAGCAAAATAAGTTTCTCCTTTCCTTCATGAATTTCTTAGAAGTTGGCATTGCTGTCTTTGAAAGGTATGCACTCTGATGTTATTTTGGAAAACACTGAGACATAAAATATTTCTTAGAAATAGGATCTTACCTATGGAGCCTGCTACTCACATATTGCTTCTCAGGTCTGAGCTGGAATATGCAAGCCATTTGCTGTTTTAAGATTTATTACCATCAGGTTAATAATATTTACCTGACATTTATAGAGTAAATCATGGGCACCCTCATGTTTTTTTAAACTCCATTGGTGGTTGAACAGTTGGTCGATGTTAGCATAAACGCCAATTTGGTGGTCAAAAATAGTCATTCTGAAAAATATCATTCTGCAGCTTTCTGTCTTTCTGAAGTCCCTTCCATTACGATAGTCACAGATGGAGCCAGAGCAGTGGAGCAAGTGGTAAGGCATCTGCCTTGCACACTCAAGCCTAGGACGGACTGCAGTTTGATCCCCCAGTGTCCCATATGGTTCCCCCCACCCAAGCCAGGAGTGATTTCTGAATGCATAGCCAGGAGTAACCCCTGAGCATCATTGGGTGTGTCTGAAAAACCAAAAAAAAAAGATAGTCACAGAATTACCTCACAGCAATGGTTATGGTGGCCATGTATGTGGCAGTAGAGAGCCTCATTTGAAAGATAAACTGGTTACCCAGTTATCAGTTATCACATCATCTTCCCATGAAATAATGCCCTACTTAAATTCACCTACAGGCATTGCACCTAAGAGTAGAGGGTGGGGCCTCTACCTCTTATTTGAGAGGAGCCCATATGTCTAGTGGAGGAGGCAGTGAATAAGAGGAGGTTTTATGGGCATTAGTATTTCTGCTCCATTGTGGAATTGGGATACAAATCCAGAGCTTCCTGCCTCCTTTTGTGCCACCTCCAGCACAAGCTCCTCACTGGGTTCTCAATCCCTCTGTCCCACATTGGTCCCATTTATCTTCCATAGTCATTTTTCACTGAAGTGGACACTGTCATTCCTGTGTCCCTACATTTGCTTATATAATGCCCAATCTCCTCAGCTGACCTCCGTGGCTGTCTTCTCTTCAATTGCAGTTCAAGCCCCATACTTTACAATCAAGTCTCTTCTGATGCTAGTAGTGCTCACCATGTGTTGGGCATCAGCAGGTACCAGACAACTTACATTCATGATGCTCATCTTTGCAAAATCTTTGAAGGAAAGCAAGTTGAGAAAATTGATATTCCATAACTTGCAAGAAACGATGCCAATAGGAATGTGGCTGAATGTGGATTCTAACTATGTCTAAGTGATGCCAATTTTTCACACTCTTATATCCTGCTTCAATTAGTGGCTCATACACAGTTAGCTTTGCATTCTTGGAGAGAGAATAAAAAGAACTTGTGCTTCTCGAAGGTCGATCTCTCTTAAGCTGCCAGTGCCATTGTCCTCTGGTGTGAAATGGGAGTACAGGTGTGGTCTGGATGTGCAAGCTACTGGGATGGGGAGGGTTTTCCTTTGTCCCACACACTATTTCCATTCCTCCCTCTTTGGGGACCATTTGCAAACTGGGAATAGGGCCTTTGGTAATGCAACTCAAGGAATTTGATCATTATAGCTCTTTGCAAAGTGGTGCTCCCATTAGTTTGAAGATCCTACCTTTGGAACTAAAGGACCCAGCCTACTCAGAATGGAATAAAATTGGAGCCAGCGAGATAGTCCAGCGGTGAAAGGGACAAGGATTGACTCTTCAAATGGTTTCATCAGCTCCTTCTTCTCAACATACTCTCCTTCCAAACAGTAGTTTCTAAAAGCAACGTCCTCTGCATCCTTTACGTTCTTCTCTCAAATGAGGATAAGCTCCTTGCCTGTGACTGCCAGTCTACCCCTTGACTAGACTTTGGGGTGAAAGGTAGAAATAGTCTTAGGGAGCCAAAGAGAACAAGGAAAAGTTTGTTGCTGTTGTTGTTCTTGTTATTATTCCCTTTCCCGTCTCTTTGTTGCTGTTATAAGGCCTGGGGAGAAAGATGGCCATGCTCTTGAGCTGTGGTATTTTCTCACACTGAGTTCTGCTCTGTGTGACACTTCAGTCTTTGGGGTCCCAACACCAGACATTTTGGTGCTTTTAGACATCATGGAGCCATTCCTGGGTCAATACCATAAAGTCTCCTGAAAAATCTCTTTTGCCTCTGAGCCTGCAATCTCTTATTTACTATTTTCTCTCCTGATTGAGCTTGTTTGAACATTTTCTGATGTTCAGCAAAGGATGCTCTTTCCAGGCATTGGGGGCGTCTCCTCTTGCTCTGCCACATTCCTGGCTTTCTCCTGGGCCTCTCCCTCTTATCCAAGGGAGCACAGTGTGGTTCCCCCAAATGTTTCTGTTTGACTGCAAAGTTAGCTTTACTGAAGCCAGAGATTCCGAAAAGCTCCCTGAATGGGCCTGTGATGGCTCATGCTTCCCATGGTTTTTGTCCAGTGTTCCCAGTTCTCGGTAGGCCATGTTAGGGGGCAGCTGTAACTCAGAGGTGCAGCAGGCAGGCTCTCTGGCCATCCTGACCCTGATTTGACAGCTGTTCTCACTTGGCCACAATTACCAGCTGTGGGAGCCCCTGTAGCAATGTGTGGAGGAGGAGGGAGCAGGGGCAGAGGAGCATTTTCAAGGGTCCCTGTCTGCCTGCCTTGGCCTAGCTCTGGGGGCCAGATGGGGCTCTTTGGGATGCCTTAGGCTCCTGGCTTTTTTCCTAAAATTTTCCCCTCTTGAGATTCTTTCATTCCTTTCTCCCTGCCCCCTCTCCTTCCCACAGAATACAGAAATGACCCCAGGAATAAAATGCAAGAGCTCAGGCAACATAAAGCAAAGGTTAGAAATTGAATGCCACCCTCCTGAAGCCAGGAAATTCCAGAGACGTGGTTCTCATGGCAAGGGGACTTCAAGTTACACAGTTGGCTGTCTGGCTGCCCTGGCTGTACTTTTCAGTATGCGGCATCAGACAGGGGCTGTCTGTGGCACGGGTGCCTCTGGGCCCTGGGGCCCGGATAAGATTGCATGCAGGCTGTACTTGGGATTAGCCGTGAGATTTGCAAATGTATAGTTTACAATGTGGTAAGAGCCTCCCTGGCCCCCAGGAGCCAGTTCCAAGCACAGGGACTGTGGCTATGCGGGCCTTGGGGAGGGGGGATTTGCTTTTCAAACCTCAAGGCTGCATGAAAATCATGGGATTCACAAAGAAGGAAGCCTCCTGCTGGAAGAAGTGGCATGTATGGTTCGGTTTTAATTTACAGGAGTTCTCTCTGGATAAAACCTTGAATGCAAAGGAAGTCTGGAGGAGTTGGGGTCCTGGTGGTTTTAGACTGGGGAGACTGGCTTCTGTTAATGGTAGATGAGTCTGGGTATATAGTGGCCGGTTTCAGGCTGATATGTAGATTCCCTGTGAGTGGGCATAGCGCCTCTTCTAGGGAATGTTTTGGATAACCACCAAAGCTCCTGCCGGCTGCTTTCCAGTGTCTGGGGCAACTCAGGGCTGCCATACCTGCCAGACTGTGGGCAGGCAGCTTGGATCCAGTCTTGGGATTCTGCCGAGTGAGACCAGAATCCAGTATCCTGCTGGAGTCTCACACTCACTGGCTTCCTGATGCTCCCCAGAGGTTCTTTTGGTGCCCCAGACAAGCTCTTTCCACCTCTAAGATCTTTGCAAAATACCAAAATTTAAAGGACTGATACTTTAAACAGCCTCCCTTCTAGCACTTTTCAATCCACTCCCTCATCCCAATCCCAGTTACAACACATTCAAGCTGCAGTTCTCAACCTCTTTGGTCTTAGGACTCTTTTCCATACTTGTAAAAATTATTAAGGGTCCCCCAGAATTCTTGTTGGTATAAATTCTATCTGTTGGTTTCCATTTTCACTGGGTTTTGGTGAGGAGCACATTGGGTGACACTGGGTGATGGTCAGTATTGGCTCTGTGCTCAGGGCTCACTCCTGACAGGGTTCAATGGATCTTATGGCATGCTGGGGATCAAACCCTGTCAGCTGTGTGCAAGTCAGTGCCCACCCTACCCACTGTATTATATCTCCTGCTACATTGGTTGGTGATTTTAAAGTAATTATTTATTCATTTATTTTAACATAGCAGAAACTCAAACTATATAACACAATAATAATCTTGTTAAAAATAATGATTTAGGACTGGAGTGATAGCACAGCAATAGGGTGTTTGTCTTACAAGCGGACTACCTGGGTTCAGACCCGGTTCAATCCCTGGCATCCCAGGGGTGACTTCTGAGAGCAGAGCCAGGAGTAAACCCTGAGTGCCACTGGGTGTGCCCCCCCCCCCAAATAATGACAGAGGGTTGGAGAGATCAAATAGTACAGGGGTAAGGTGCTTGCTTTTTATATCACCAACCTCAGTTCATTCCCTAGCACTGTATATGATCCCCTGAGCACACAGCCGAGAGTAAGTCATAAGCAGAGTGGGGGTGGCCTAAAAATTCAAGAAAAAAATACATTTAGAAGTAATCATCACAAACATAGTGAGAATGCCTGTTCTGAAAATACTTTTAATGTCTGGTTCATTAGAGGGATACCACATTAGAGCTAAGTTTTGACCTGTGGATCACATTGAGAGCCACTGCCTTCTAGCATTGAAGCTGTTAGACTTCCCAACATCAACTGTTTACCTTACAATGCACACATTCACACACATATGCACATATGAATACGCTTGATTTGTATTTTTCCCCTGGTGATATTTTAATGTTTTTGTGAACATAGAAACTTGGCATTGTGCAGGGTTAATAAGAAAGTAGAACTATGTTTTTCACCTTAGAGTTATTACACGTTATTACAAGTCTAGATCTTTGGTCTGCCACTGAGAAACCCTGGCCCAGGAAAAATGAGAACGTCTTAAAGCCTGAAGAGAATAAAGAGAATTTTTGAGAGAATTCAAGACACAATGTATGTAAAAGCAAGTAACATCCACGCTGTAAGGAGTGGTGACTTGTTTTACTGCTCAAACTCCAGAGTTCTAGCTAATATTCAAGAAATATAAATTTATAAATTTTTAGGCAAATACAACTTCCTTCAGATGCTCATGACCTGAGCATCATGATCCAAGTATTTGGGGGAACAGAAAATCCCTGTTCTTGGAAGCATAACAATGAGCGCAAAGCCTTGCGCTCGACAACCATCACACTTGTAAAGATGAGCGGTGAAGAGTCCAGGTGAGTAGAGACACTGGTGTTAATTGCAGTTGCTCATGAACAAAAAACTTGGAGCGTTTGGCATATTATTGGTGTCAATTCTGAGGACACACATTGTGTTGCTGCTGTGTTGATGCCTTTAGCTGTCCAGTTGCACAACCAGGCAACAGGATGGAGATAGTAGAGCTAGTAGAGAACATTGTCGTAGAGCGTTGACAAATGCTGACCCCATGGTCCCTTCTGCACACACTCTTCCTCTCACTGGGAGATAATTTCAGACTCTGCTCAAATGGCTGTCGTGCAGAGTACAAGACTCCAACCACCACAGAGCCTGCTCAGCACCACTGCATCTGGCTGGACCACTGAGCTGATTATTATAGGGAGTGACCCTAATGGATCCCTGATGGCTTCACAAAAGCTCCTATTCCCCCACCTCTCTCCTTGCAAAAAGACTTCTAGATTTTTTGAGTTGTCCTAGTTGTAAATAATGGGAAGATGATGTTTCAGAACTCTCAGTCATGGGCCTGAGAGAGGACACAAGGAATAAGTTATGGCTTACATATGGTTGACCCAGGCTTGGCCCTTGGCACTGAATATAATTCCTCAAGCACAATCAGGAGTGATCCCCAAGCTCAAAGTCAGGATAAAGTCTTAACTCTGCTGAGTGTGTCCCTATCAAATTCCCAGCTCCTCAATAGCCCTAAAACTCCCAAATACAAGCCTTCTAAAGTTGATTTTGCTTTCTTCTATCTGGAAGCCAAGGGACACATAAGAAATTTGGCCATCCTTTAACTTCCCTGCTGTGAGAAAGGCCGATGGGAGGAAGGCTACTATGAAGATGCAAGAAGGCATGAAGCCTTTCCTAACTTCCAACAGAGCCCATCTAGCAGCTAAAAGCAGCCAAGTGAGTGACCCCAGTTGATATTCTGTAGAGCAGCACGCTGATTTGCATCTAGCCACAGGGCAGAGTCTTGAGAGATAATATCTGTTATTTTAAGCCATTATGTTTGGGAGAGATTGATTATGCAGCACGAGAAACTATAAACAGGAAGACAAGAGCTGGAAAAGCAGAGAGAAATATGTAAAGCTGCTCAGAAGTTATGCTCTTCATCTCCATCCTCTGGGCTTAGAGCAGAACAAGAGACTACATTTGCCTTTGCTAATGTGTGCCTCAGTTTGCATTGATATGCTCCAAGGAAATGCCAAAGATAGTCGTGAAAGAGAAAAAACTGTGTAGCACAGAGCTGCCAGGCCAATTGCCTACTCCAGCCTACCAACGCTCATCTCTCTTGCTGGTAAGGGATTCTGCAATGATTTTTCTGGAAGAGATTTTCTTTGTTTTTTCCCCTTGCTGGGACCACTGATCCTCCTTCCAGTCTTTGGTCATATCTACCCTATAATAGACTGTCCTTTTTCTTCATTTCTAATCCATTCCAAGCACCCCTCAGCCCCATTGTAGAAGTTCCTGAAATCCAGTTCAGCATGGCTGCGCCATCCATGAAGACTCAAAGCCTTGGTTTTATGGCAGACACAAGTTTCCCCTTAGATTGAAGGGGTCAGAGCGATAAATAATAGTGGGAAGGGTGCTTGCCTTCCATGTGGCCAACCTGAGTACAATCCCTGGCAACTCATATGGTCTCTTGAGCATATGTGATTCCTGAGTGCAGAGAGAGAAGTAATCCCTGAACACTTATGGGTGTGGACCCCAAAAAATAAATAAGAAAAATTAAAGCAAGTGTCACAGAAACTTAGAGATGATGTGGGATTTCTGGGCTAAAGTCTAGGGTAGAAAGCTGAGGCTCAAGGCAGTACTTCCGCAAAGTCATGTGGTCTGGGTCTACGGAGCACAGAGCTTTGCTAGTGTAGATGGCCAGTTTCGGTATCCCAAATGCCAAAGAATATGAAAATGGAGACAGACCAAGCCCCATAAGAACAAGCAATGGAAAAATGGGCTTGTGTCTGTTGAACGCTGAAGAAGAGGCAATTGCAGAGTTGGCTCCTGAGAGGCCAGACTGGTGGTGATAAGATAGATGAGACAACACAGTGCCTTATGGGAGAAGGAATTTATCTCAAAACAATGTCTGGTTAGTCAATTATCTGTTCAGTTCTGTTGGAACGACCACGTTCCAAGCCATATAATCAAGTATGTGGCTCACCTGGGTCTGGACTTAGAAAACAAACCTCAGTCACTCACCCCCGTCACTTGATGGTCTTGAATCAAGACCAGCAAACTAGATTTGTAACCTTGATTGCCTAAGAAAGTAACAGATTCTGTAAGGTAGTCAAACAGAAGTCAAACCAAGGTGAGGTGCATAGAAGATATTTATAATTAGGACCAGAGCTAGTACAGAAGGTAATGTGTTTGCTTTTTATCCTGTTAACAGCAGTTAGAATCCTCTACACCATGCATGCTGGGGAACATGCCTGAGCACAAAGTCAGGAATAATAGTCCCTGAACAATATTGGATGGGGTCCCAAAACAAACGTAATGTTTATAATTAGAATTAAAAAAGAAAACTTCAGGGGTAAGGTCTTCTTGTATTTAGTCCAAAGCTTTTTCTTTCCATGTCTCCTATATTTTGCTGGGCCTATGCAAACAATTTCCACACTAACACAGTCTTTGCTCTGCTCCTTTGACTCGTTCTTAATGAACTATTGTATTATGATCAATTGTGTAACGATACTACAGCCTTTAATGTGAAAGGAGGTGCATAAATTTTGTGGCTTTGGATTGCTTTGTGTAAGAAATATTATAATATACAAAGAAAAAAAGACAAAAAGAAAAAAAAAGAATTAAAAAAGGGAAGAATCCGACTTGTCATGTTAGCCTTGTTGAAATAGATTTTCATGTAAGTGAACTGATGTTTTGTGCCATCAAAATATTGTTGCTTCATGTTGATAAGGTATTAAAAGCAATAGGAAGAATCTAATATATCAGCATTGAAAGACCATATAGGGTGGCAGGGATTAAATCCAGGTCTGCAGTGTGCAAGACAAATGTCCTACTCATTGTACTATCCCTCAGACTCTAAAAGACTTCAATTCTTAAGGATGCAGAAATATTTACTTAGGGAAAATCAGTTTAGCTGAGATTTTGAGTGTGAATGTCTCCAAATTGCTAGTTGTTTTAGAATTATTGATTGGCTACCAAACTAAGTAGAAATCATTGTAAATGCTTCCTTCCAACCCCTAAGACTCTCCACCCAAGACATAAAGGAGCCTAATGTTCTCTCTGGAAAGTCACAGCATCCCAGGCCAGTCCACCTCAGCCTCTAGAGTCTACAGATTTGGCCTGACTCTTTACTTTCTTCCTATGTGTTGGGATCAGAGATGGGGCATCTTCTCTTTTTTTCACCCAGCCCCCAGCCCCAGCTCAGAGTATCCCCAGATCATGTCCTCTTTAGCTTCGTTGGGTTAAATAGCCCTTGCTTGGAAGCACTGGAAACATACCACACAAATGTCAAGGGGTTTCTACATCTGGAAAGGGACAGCCTTGACACACTTATCTGGAATGCTTTATTTGCTTTGGTTAGTATCAGTGAGCAGTAGGTTATAAGCAGATCTCCCCAAAGTAATTCTGAAGAAGATTGTGGCAGCTGCCAGAACTGTGTTCTTGGAACAGCCGAAGCAGGAAGATGGGGTGAACCAAGGGAGGTAAAGCCTCTCTCTTCTTCCTCGGCCTCTGCAGCACCTGCCCTTTCCCTCAGGGACAGAAAGAGTCTCAGACTTATTTAGACAGAAGAGAAAGATAGAGCAGTTGGGTTGGATTACTCAACCCAATGAGCTGGGGTTGGGAGTAACACAAAGAGAAAAAGTTGGGAAAGTCTGTCTTTGAAAGAAGAGCTCTCAGGCGATCTGGTGCTCATGTTCCTAAATGTAAAAGGACAGAATTTCACTCCAAAGAGGCCGAGGCTGCAGCAAGAGCCTTGTAGCCACTATTGCATTGAGAGGAGAGATGCTGATGGCAGCCAGGGGCCAAGCAAGAGCAACAGATGCTCTTACAAGGTCTCACAGAGACAGTGGCAGACCCAGAAGTCCTTGCACCAGAACAAGAGGAGGCCCTGCTAGGCAATGAGTATGGAGAAGGCGAGGAAAGGTCACTGTGGGGAATCCCTTGACCACGAGGTTATTCAAAAGCAGAGATGAGTGAGAAAACTGCCTGGATAGGTGAGTCAAGATCGATGTGAGGAAAGGAATTTATTTGAATTGCTTACATAAAGCTAGTTAAAACTACCCAAGAAGGTTGGGTTTTATTTTGGTTTCCTTTTTAATTGGCCAATGTTGGCCAATTAGGATTTCTATACCCATTGCAAAACCTTAAAACATTAATCCTTTTTTGTCATAGAAAAAAAGCAGTTTTTTTCCCCATTGATGCAGTATTATTGGCACTAAGGGGTAAAGATGGAGAGATGAATTATCTGAAATTGGAGGAGCCTTCTGCACTGGTGGTGTGGAAGGGATCCGAATCCCAGTCAACAGATGTGTCACCAGTGCTTTGCATACACTTCATATTCATGGGAGATCATTGAACTACTTGCTCATGTCTTAGTGCTTTCAATTATACGTGAGGAATCTAAAACACAAGTTCAGTTATTTGCCCTGGGCCTCAGAAATGCCAGAAGCATAATTCAGGTCTGTAATGGTGGGATTAAGGGAAAGTATGGAGATGTGTGTGTGTGTGTGTGTGTGTGTGTGTGTGTGTGTGTGTGTGAGAGAGAGAGAGAGAGAGAGAGAGAGAGAGAGAGAGAGAGAGAGAGAGAAGGAGGGAGAGAGAGAAGGAGGGAGAGAAGAGAGAAAAAGACAGAGAGAGAAAGAGAAAGAGAAAAAGAAAACTGCTAACACACACACACAGCCAGGGACTACATCGCTCACTATTAACACATATTTCTTGTTCATTTGCTTTTATGGTTCTTTACATTTTCATATGATTATTTTTCATGACTTACAACTGGACTAATAGCTCCTCAAAGGGATATTGTCTTGTGGGTGTTTGAGAAACCTACAGTGGCACAGTCCTCTAGCTTCTGTTTCCACCCTCTTTACAAGAAGATCCATCAGTCTCATAGACTTTTTCATGTGGTAAACAAATTTTGTGAAAACTTAACACGGTAGGGCATATGGGTGTTAACATGGCACTAAATGCTGTTTTCAGACTGAAAAGTTGAATTTAAAAGTTTATATTCTCCAGACTTTTCCTCAATATTTCTCTGTCATTAAAATTTTTATTCTAGTTATCTTGAGTAAAACATGTTTCTGCCTCTCAAAATACCATTCTGGGGCTAGTAAAATGTCTTACAATGATTGTTTTGTTGTTGTTGTTGTTTGGTTGGTTGGTTTTTTTTTGTTTTTTTTTTTTTTTGGTTTTTTTTTTTTTTTTTTTTTTTGCTTTAAAGAAAAAGAATCTAGAGCTGTCATTGAGGTTTTTTCCCCTTAAAATAACATTGTGATGAGAAAGGCTGAGAAACAGTTGGGGGGTAAAGCGGAGGGGGGAAGAACACACACACTCTCTTTCTCTCTTTCTTTCTCTCTCTCTCTCTCTTTCTCTTTCTCTTTCACACACACACAAACACACACACACACACAGACTAGGACAAGCCTTCATTGCTGCACACTTGGGGATACACGATCTAAAGTTTTGTCTTCTGTCGACATGCAATGATTTTTTGATTGGATTCCACTTATTACTCTTTTTTGGATACAGGACCACAAATCTTCCTAGCTTTAGCCACAATGAAACCACATCTTCTTGGTTAAAGAAGAGAATTTCTTCTCCATGTCAAGGCCAATTTGGAATTCATAGAACAGCAAGTGTCTCTGGGCTCACGAGCAGAATTTTGCCTCTGCATTGTACAGTCTCAGAAGAGACCAAGGTTTCCTGTAGGAGGCTGGCAGTGGTGAATCAACTCTTGTCGTGGTGGACTCTCGGGAAGTCCAGCATTTGGAAAGGCTCTGTCTTGTGCAAACTGATTGACTACAGATGTTACTCAGGAATTAACCTTATTCACCATGACTTCACTGGAATTGAAAAGCAGACCACTGGTCAGTAGTGGGGTGAAGGCATGTTTGGGCAAGAGGTGTAAATGTATAAACAATTGACAGGTGTGGATGACACTAGAGAAACATCTCCTTTGTTGAGAAATATGTGTTTTAATCTTAAAAAATGTTCTATTTGGAAGATGTAGTAAATAACAATATTATAGCTGAGTATTTCACTTGGTCTCCCTCAAGCAAGTGGAATTCGGAGAAAGATGAAGGGGAAAATATTAAAAATGGGTTCAACCTTTTGTCTTCTTGAAATATCAGTTTTCATATAAAACTCATCAGTTGGGCAATGTATTAGACTTGATCAATGACAGGAAACCAGAGGATCAAATGCTAATAAATCAGAAACAGAAACCCTCTCTTGAGCCCAAAATATATCACCAAACTGAAAACAAAAAAAATCATCTGATGATTATTTAATGCATGTGCAAGGAGAGAAGGAGCCTTTTCAGAAGAGAATGCTACAATGGAAACAGTGACAACGGATGGGATTCTGAAACACCTTTGTCAGGCTTGCACTTGCTATGCAAAAAAAAAAAAAGATTTAGATCATAGAAAGGTCTGGATACTGAAGCATAAGTAGAATCTACTTTGTTGATAAAAAAAAATTAAGGGTTGTACCTTCATGAGGTAGATCAAGTAAACTTATTAAGCCTGGTAAATATTTTCTGGTGGTTTTAATGCATTTCTTCCACCTTTGAAACTATATCTTCACTTGCAAACTCCATCCTCTTGTCTTTTAAAAAATGGGTTGTTCCACAATCCTGTTTCCTTAGTGTTCTAGTCTCTTTTTTCTTCTACAGTTTCATTTTGTAAATGAGATGGAAAATTTTATGAGAGTAGAATGTATGTACAGAAAACTACACAGATCCCTAAGTTCATCAGTTGCTCAAAGCCTTTTACTGCCAGGGACACACCATATGCTCCCAGTACCACCAGAAGCTTCTCTGGTTCTTTTCTTGCCTCCAGGATGATCCCTATCCTGACTTGTAACATCAAAGATTCTAGTGTCTGTTGACTTTTACAGAAATAGAAGCACATATTCTAGCATCTGCTTTTTTTTTTTTTTTGCTCCAGGCTCTCTGTACTGATAAATACACAATTTTAAATGGCATTGTTTTCAGTAAACCATGCGAAGTACTCTCATTAATTCCATCTTAGAGGCATGGAATTATATCTCCATAAGTCAGTACTTTTCACTGACCACTTTCAACACTTCCAGTTCCGAATAGCAAATAGCAGTTCCAAATAGTTCCCTCAGCAGAAATCACAGTCTACAAGCTGTGATAAAATTCTGGAATAATAGGTCTGGACTAAAAGGCACAAGGTTGCTAAGTCTTTCAAAACTTTCTTGGTTTGCCTTTTTTTTTCCTTAAAAATAATATGCATGTCCACCAACCACCCTCTTACATACTTTGAACAAGTACCCAGAAGAGTTGTTCCTACTCTAAATGGGAGCTGCTTGCTTTTGTGAAAACAGAGAGCAAAATTAAATTAGAAAAAAATAAATCCTGGTATTCAGGAGGACAGAATTTCCCTTCCTTCCTACTTTCCCATTTCACAACCTATCACCTAGAATAATTAAGACCAGGGAGGTATCATCTTCACTGGATTAACCTTAAATAAGTTGTGCTCATTCAACATGTGCCCTTTTGATTAATCCGAGCCAGGCCTGCAGTCTTGGATACACCCACCTTGTAATTCTACACATGTAATTAATTTCAGATGAACAGCAGAGAGGATAAGTTAAATTCTCTGATTAATAAGCCCTAAGTCCTTATCTGTTCCAAAGCACTTCAAGATTTTCATTCTTTCTTTAGTTCTTTCTTTGCCCTCCTGAAAAGGCAAATGGAGATTGAAACTCGCGCCCACACGCTTGCACACACATATGCAAACACACACGAATCACATACACACGGCTTTACTATGTGTGAAGTTGGTAACAAAATCCTGTGTGGTCTGCGTCATTACGAAGAAAAACTTAAGAGAGGTAAAATTGCAATTGTTGGTAAAAGAAATCATTATATAACCAAGCATACTTTTGAAAATCTTTTCTACTGGACCTCACTTTCTAGTTTTTATTTCTTCAGATTTCCTATCTTAGACACATATCTTTTGTGATGTAACTTTAATATCTTCATGTTACAATATTTGTATTTTTGGTACACTTCTCCCAAAGTAAAACATTGTGATGTCAGAAACCTTCTTTGAAAAATGTTTTCAAATTAGTCACTTAATCATCAAATTTAACGACATTCAAATATATAATAAAAATTTACCCTTGTGGGTATCTCTGACAGGAAAGAAAATTATTTCCTTATAATGAAACAGATCCCTAGGATGTTTATATGCTATAATTTATCTCATATTAAATGATGACTAGAAAATTATACAAGACAGATTTACATCTTTACCTCAACCCAGAAAATTTATATGTGTAGTTATTAGTGACGTTAAAACTACTACTGATTTGCATAATTATACATAAAGCATTTTGCCAGTAGCTTTTATATCCTATAATTCAACTGAATGAGGTCAATTATATTTTGGGAATTTAAATTAATGAGACTAAGGGGATATGGTCAACATTGCTGTCAGTTTCTTATATTGGTATGCAAGGAATTTCCATTACATAAGACAAAACAAACTTAATGTAGACTGTTATACATCTGTTTCTTAAGCAGAAAGGCCACTATTTTATATAAAAAATATTAAAGAAATCAGATCCTCAACTAGTTTATTTCCTCAGAGGTTAGGATTTTTTTGATTCCTAAATTCAGTTTTCAATCAAAAAATGATGTAATGAATAATTCTGTTAGTAGGTACTAAACTAAAAATTTAACTGTGAAATTTCTGCATTTTTTTTAACCACATCATAATTCCTAAACTACTAAAGATTCCTACAAGTTGAAGTCTGGCTCCCTAATTTACCCATGGAAAGTTTCACCATTCTTACTAATTGGTCACTTGTAAAAATCCTCAGCATTGGACACCCTTTGGTTCATCGCAGATGTTCCATGATGTTTGATTTCACTGCACGCTGGAGGCTGCAGACTTTGCAGGAGGCATCAGCTTCGTGTATCAGGTTGGTGTTATCGCTTCCATCTGACGGTGGTGGGCAGTTGGGCACTTTAACTCATGTCAGGAAATCTTATTCTCTCTGCCTTCCCTAAAACCAGATTCTACATTTGACCTTTCAGGAAAAACACAAAAGCCAGTAATTGAAGTCGGCCCTCACCTGCACCATCTCCAAACGCTCCAACTCTGGACGCTGCTTGTTCCTTTCTCAGCACCTAGGCCAGTTGAAGGGGCCCCATTTATTCATCCCCTCCACCAACAAAATTCTGCCTCACACTGTGGTTTATCTGCTTCAAGTCAGAAAAATAAAAGAGAAAGAAAACAAAACAATAAAATGTTGAGATATTATTCATGAGCTAAGCTCAATCCCGGGCTAAAGGTTTATATTTGCCCTGTAAACCAACTGTGATTTCTGAACAATGGTACTGTAGTATTTGCATAAGATGCAGCTTTGATCAGTCTGTTTTAGGGTGTGCTGTTGGTGTTAACCCCATCGGAATTCTTGGAAATGAGACGATAATATCACTACGGATTCTCACAACGGAAAATTAATTATCTTCACTGGAACTGTTTGCTGTAGTTGTTTGATTGAACTTTGAGCATTAAAAGAAAGCTCACACAGACATACAGACGCACTTAAGAAGGGGGTCCGTACGGGAAAGCAGCGTAGCAACTCGCATGGCGATGGCCCGAGTCTCCTCTTGCACTCTTTGACAGGACTAGGACCTATGATAGAAATTCAAGTGTTTGTTCTCTGCAGACAATCGGTATTTCCATTCGATCCACGAAAGGAACCGGGGTTCTGGGGAGAAATTGTTGATCACTGTCTCAAGACCCCCTTCGCTTTCTCGGTGCACCGGGCAATTCACCCACTGCCGCCTCTCAGCCCGGAGATGGGCGCCTCGACGCCGGTGGTGCCCGCGGTACCCCCTTTCCTCTTTTTGATACCCGTTCGTTCCTGTCATTAAGGTTTCCGCGCTCCGACTGACTCCAGGGCCAGAAGGAAGGAACGCAGGTGCCCAGAGGCTGCGAGCGGGCGCGGCGCGCGGACCGGGGCGCGGAGCCTCTTTCCCGCGGGGCTGCGGGCAGCTGGGATCCCGGTCGGCAGCGGCGGTGTGCGGCTCGCCGGCGGCCCTCGGAGCCGCGGAGCCAGAACTCGCAGGACTGGGGTGACCCGGGTGCGGTACCGGTGCGGGCGCGTCCCGCTCGGGCACCTTTGCGCGCGCTGCACTGCTGGGGAAGAGCGACTCGCGGACCGCGCAGCCCCGGGACTCGCCTTTGCGCAGGGTCTAGGCTAGCCAGACCCGCGGGGAAGGAGGTGTTTAGAGGCCGGGGGAGAGGAGGCGCGGGATCCGGGGGCCTCCGGTACGTAGGAGGCGGCTGGGAGCCTGCGGGTAGCGGGGTAGCGCGGGGGGAAAGGCCCTGGGCCGGGGCGGCCGCCGCCCTTTAGTCCAAAGGCTCCAGGGCGCAGGGGTTGGCGCGGTTGGGGCGCGGGGAAATGGAAAAGCAAGGATCCTGGGGACCTGGGAAGGGAATGGTGAGGTCCCTCATTCCTCCGACCAGGCGCTACTCCAGGCGGCTGAGATGGGCCGCTACCTTCCTTGGGCAGGGGAATGGCACGAGAGACAGCGGGGAGAGGCGAACTGGGGGGTCATTGCTGGGACCCCAATGAGTTTAGGCCGGATGTGACCGTAGCTGAGGGTCTTACGGGCTGAGAGGGCTGAGAGTCACGGGACCGGACCGCACTCGATTCGTGGAGCTTCCCAGAATGGGGTAGGTTGGCTGTGAATATTCTAAAGAAATATTGGGGTTCGTGCTGACAAAACACCCAGATCCCCCCCCTCAAAAAACCCCGCCAGCAAGTACCCCCAGACCAGACTTAACTTTCCCGCTAGCAAGTATTTCTTATCTATTCCCCCCACCCCGCTAGCAGGTACTCCCAGACCAGCCCGCAGACACGGAACTCCCAGCCAGGCCTGCAGCGGAGTGGGGGCTCCGCGACGGTTGGCCACCAAGATGCTCTCCGTGTCTGGGCGCCCCCTGCACCTCCTCCCCAGTTCCCCGAACCCGGGATGCTCAGCTTTCGCCCCAGCTTGGGGACTGACCCGGGATTGACCTCGACCACCGCCTCCGCCCACAATAGGACCTCACACCGCGCCCTCCCAGGAGCCCTTTTGTCTCGGGGCACCGGGTTCTGGGCTCCGAGCTCTGGCACCAGGCTTGGGGCGCACGCGGGAAGGTGCGTTTCCGCGAGGGCTGGGGCTGTGGGGAGAGTCGGGGAGCCGACCCAGCCTCTCCAGGAACCAAGCGCCCGGCAGTCCCGGCCCCCCTGTTAGCCAGGCACCGGGACCTGCGGGGCCTGTGGACTCGGGGGCGCACTGCGACAATGCGACTCTTGCAGCCACTTTTGGGGAAGAAACTCCGGGTGGGTCCTAGCGAGTGGGAGCCGCGCGCTCCGTCCTCCGGGACTTAGTGCCCAGAGCCGGCGAGGGCGCCCTGTGCGCACAGCCACGACCTGTGGCCGAGCGCACCCGCCTGAGTCCGGAGGGCGGCGTGGGGCGGAGGGGCCACCTCTGGGGTCTCCTGTCACATCTGCACTTATTTAAAGCTCGGCTGGTGGTCCGTACTCTCTGGAATGCCAATTTCGGGCCTGCTCCGCTACGATATTTGCATTGATTAGCGAGCCGGTGTGTGTGTGGGGGGGTGGGTGGTGGATTGGGTGGGTGGGCAAAGGCGAGGGAGGCCGAGTGGGGTGGGGGTGGGGGTGAGGGTGAGAGTTTGGAGACACCGCAGGCCTCCTCCCTGGCCCGGTTCAGCGAGCTAGTCCAGAGCTCAGCTATTCCCACGCACCAGAACGCACAGGAGATCTGTGACATTGGTGATGGGAATGTTGCACTGGTGAAGGGTCGTGTTCTTTGCATGGCTGAAACCCAACTACAATCATAATCAAGTTGTTTAAATAAAGATATATATATTTATATATATGAATATATATCTTTATTTCATATATATATATATATATATATATATATATATATATATATATATATATATATATATATATATATATGAAACAGAACCGAACCTGGAGCGTTCCGGGGCCATATAGCGCGCCCACCGCCCTAAAACCCCAACACTGAGTTAGGCGAAAAATAATAATAAAAAAAAATCAATAAAAGAGGGGCCCGGGAGTCGAGCAGAACACACTGGCTTGTCTGCAAGGTCTGTTTTCGTGCAAGCTCTTCAATGCCCAGGAGGAAAAGGAAATATTCACTGGTGCCAGCTCTAAGCGCAGGGACCCGCCTTGCCCAACACAAGCATTCGAAGGGCGCGAGCACCCTGCGCGGGAGTCCAGCTCTGGAGTGAGAACCCAGCCGCATTTCCTCCATCTCCGCTAGCACCGTGCTGCGCCAAGGCAGAGTCCAGAAGAGCCCTTTTCCCTCCACTCCTTAAGCTTGAAAAAAGTTGGTTCTGACTCCGAACTTGCCTTTGGACTTGGCCTAATTAAGGGCGAAAAGAAGGGCCCTGTGTTTTCCTACCAGCTTTCCTTGCCGTGAAGCCAGTACGCCAGAGGGAAGTAGTTTTAGCAACCTGGAAAGAAAACCAGGCGCTGAGTCAGCGAAAACGCGGCACCTTCCAGTTCAGCTCAACAATACAGCCGTGTGTCACCAACACACACTATTCCCCTTTGTGCAGCTAATGGGGGTAAAGGATATTAGACTTTTCAAGGCTTAGAAATGCCCACTGTCTGTTGACAGTTGCAAGACTGCTGAAATGCTGTCTTGTCATAAAAAAATTTTTTTTGGTTCTACCACTATCTTTGGAACAAGGGTTAGGGTCCAATTCCACTAAATGTGAGAAAAAAGATAAATACTATTCTTAAAAGAACACACATTTTGAAACATTAAAAAAATTACCCAAAATTCTGGTCCAAATGTTTAAACTTTCTGCCTCTGTTCTGGATACAAATGTTTGAGGTGCTATTTTTTTGGTGCTAATTGTTAAAAGCACTTCTCAAAAATGCAGTTTTTAAAAGGCCTGAAAGTTTTGAAAATCTTGCCTAGAACCTTGTAACCACTGATTCTGTATATTCATTGTGTGCAAGGAATACATGAATGAAATGTCAATTAAGCAACTACTTTTAAAAATGACTTATCTTTTTGTGGTTCAAGTTTACCTGAGTGTGCAGAATATGAGTGTCTCAGACTGAACAAAAATCCAAATCATATTTTTAATGGCACACTATTTCTGGGATATTTCTCCATCACTATTTTAATCTCAACAATTGATTTGCAAAATGCAACTAAATTGTGTGTGTGTTTGTTTAGTAGCTGGTTTTTATTAAAGGAACCGTGTGTGTGTATGTGTGTGTGTGTGTGTGTGTGTGTGTGTGTCTTTGAGTAGTTGGTTTTTCTAAAGGTCCAACCTCAAACCTCGAGATTTTATTCCTATTTTCTACTGCAAAAGCTAAACAAATGGAATTAGTACATCATTTACGCTTGTACCATTTCAATCCTTAAAGCTATTGCTCCTTTAAATTGTTTCAGTGTAATGCAAAAACATCTGGATATGAAGTGAAAAATTCAGTCTGTCACCCTGGTTCCAGATGTTTGGGTCTATGTAGACAAAACATCAGGACAAATGACTGAAGTTTTTCTCTCCAATCCAGATGGTTCAGTGCCTGTGCTTCTATAAGGAAGCAGATATTTCTTTCTCTAAACATCACATCCTACCGTAGCTCACGTAAGGCATGATTTACATTCTTTCATGGGCAAAATGATGTGCTATTTGGAGTGCAGCAAAGCAATCAGTAAACGAAACTCGAAGTATATGTTTTGGTGAATGTAGTCCAAGTACAAGTGTTAGTGTGTACTTAAGGGGGGCGTGATGGGGGTACTGGAGCCAGAAATGGAAGGAAGGTAGAAGAGAGAGGGGCTTGTTCAGTGGAGAATGACTTTACTGAAAGGAAACAGCTTTCTGAAACTCTGGTGGCTGGTGGCATCCCATGAACTAAAGTGGGCAAAACTCTGCAGTGAGTAGCTTGAACAGGACAGTGTTTGCTAGAGATGCCGCTGGTCTGAAAATGGTATGTAAAAAGTATGTAAAGGGTATGTAAAAGGTATGTAAAAAGTATGTAAAGGGTATGTAAAAAGTATGTGAAGAGTAAGTAAAAGATTTGTAAAGGGTATGTAAAAGGTTTGTAAAGGATATGTGAAAGGTTTGTAAAAAGTAAGTGAAGGGGTGGAGAGATAGCATGGAGGTAAGGTGTTTGCCTTGCATGCAGAAGGTTGGTGGTTTTGAATCACTACATCCCATATGATCCCCTGAGCCTACTAGGAGCGATTTCTGAGCATAGAGCCAGGAGTAACCCTTGAGCACTGCCAGGTGTGACCCCAAAACCAAAAAAAAAAAAAAAAGTAAGTGAAGAGTAAGTAAAATTTTTTTAAAAGGTTTATATAGGGTATGTAAAGGGTATGTAAAGGGTATGTAAAAATATGTAAAGAGTATGTTAAAAGTATGTAAGTTACATGTAAAATTTATGTAAAGGATATTTAAAGGTTATAGTCTATAAAGAGCATTCACCCTCAAACCCTTTACCCCACTTTTCCTCTTGGAATAAACAAATATAAAATCAAATGAGTAAAGGAAACATGTCATGTACACATGATTAAGAATTACCATCATTCCAGATTTAAAAAATCTATTTGAAAAGCAAGAAAGCAATATGGCAATATTACTTCAAAACACGATGAACATAAAGTGTTTCTTTTCATGGGAAATGCTACCATCTCTATAGTTAGGGATAAAGACACTGAATAGCATCTTTTTTTCTTTGCTAAAGTCCCAGAGAAATTCAAGGCCATAATCAGCCTAAGCTTTTCCGAGTGTCTTTGTATCAACCGTGCCGAGAAGGAAAGAATAGCTATAAGAGAGGTCTTCCATGAGAATCAGCAACTGAAATCAAACCCATTCTCCTTATTCAACTCACACACTCACTGGGTTAGAGAAGAGTGTTTAGATAATAGATGGCAATGAATGTTAAAACATCATAAACCTGACCACTTCACAAAGGCTGTAAGAAAAACATACCATTTTTAAATAGACCTTCTTCAACTCAGAATCTGAGACTCATATAACAAGACACTGGATTTCATACTGGCCGCAAGTAAATTTGAAAAATGTTTATAGGGATATAGCAGTTTCTGAAGCACACATATGGAGTAATGAAGTCTCAAAAGTCAAAGGGAATCTTTAACACTATATAAAATAGAATCACAGTTATTTTTCTTGATTGCTCTAATTGGGATGTTTTCCATGACTTGTGTGTGTGTGTGTGTGTGTGAAAGAGAGAGAGAGAGAGAGAGAGAGAGAGAGAGACTCGTTTACTAGGATTGTAAAATGGCAGAGCTGGAAGGGATATAGAACTCATCCAGACCTCCTCTCTCTTTTAGAGAGGAACAAGGAACCAAAAATGTTCAAAGACTTGCTGTCCTAAAGGCACACATTAGTTGTAGGAAGGGTCAACATTCTAATCACAGGGTCCAAAGCTCATCATTCCAGGGTAGTTTTTCTTGGAATCATTACAGCACAGGTTAGGGTCATAGATTTCCCAGTTAAGACTAAGAAATCAACACGTAGAGTAACAGCTCAAAAAGATTCATTTGTGTGACTCGCCTAAGAACTATCAAATAAAACCAACTCAAAGGCAGTTCCTCATTTGCCTCCTTAGTAAGACAGATAATGGCAAAAACAGAATCAATAAAACTCTGGCAGCTTCAGTCATTTGGCTAGTGGTCCCGATAATGATAACAACAGCTCAACTTTGTATAGCTGGCCTACAGCTCCTTGGATATGGTGAACAGAAGCAGCAACAGTCTTATGTCTCAGAAAACAACCCATCCAACTTTAAAAACAGGTGATTTTTAACAGAGTTTGGGGAGTTGAGGAATAATGTGCATGTCTGAAGCTTTCTTTGCAGAAGACAAGAACTCAATGGAAGTATTTTTTTTACTAGTTTTACAAACTTCTAAACTCCCAATTCCTGTGTTGTATTTTTGTTTTGTTTTGTTTTGTTTTGGGGCCACACCCGGCGTTGCTCAGGGGTTACTCCTGGCTGTCTGCTCAGAAATACTCCTGGCAGGCACGGGGGACCATATGGGACACCGGGATTCGAACCAACCACCTTTGGTCCTGGATTGGCTGCTTACAAGGCAAATGCCGCTGTTCTATCTCTCTGGGCCCATTGTATTTTTTTTTGTGTGTGTGGTTTTTTGGGTCACACCCGGCAGTGCTCAGGGGTTATTCCTGGCTCCAGGCTCAGAAATTGCTCCTGGCAGGCACGGGGGACCATATGGGGCGCCGGGATTTGAACCGATGACCTCCAGCATGAAAGGCAAACGCCTTACCTCCATGCTATCTCTCCGGCCCCCCATTGTATTTTTTTTAAAAGTAAAATAGAAAGCTAGAGTGGGGCTGGCTGTGTGGCTAATGGTGACATGGTTTCACAATAGGTAGAGTAAGTCTCTAGTGTTAAGAACCTGGGAAGCCTATTGATTCTTCATAACAATGGACTCATGTGATGTTTTCTTTCTTTTATATTATATAAATTATCAAATGAGAATATAAAAGGATGCTTTACATGAGTATTTTGGTCCAAGAAATGCAAGGATGATTGGTATCAGGATCAACTGGACAGATAGAGTGTCCAAGGCTCAGTATTTGGGAGTGTCGGGTTGTTTCCATTGGCCTGCAGAGAGGAGAGAGCCTGACTTTTCCTTAAGCTAATTCAAAGTCAGTACCCCTTTTGAGTTGGATCTGATCACATTGAAGGGGGCAGGAGAGGGGATGGGGCAGAGATGCCAGAGATAGAGGGCTGACAATGTGTGTTCTTCTGAAATACTTAGGGGCACAACTAAATCAGGGAAGTTGGAAGGAATGCAGCAAGCATGCATTCTTACCTCTTTAATTTACTCTCTCAAACAGATCATCATCTGGGCTATTCCCCTGAAGTCAAGCATGAAATCTATTTAGTTGGAGAGCTACCCATTTCCTCTGACCTATAAAAGAGATGCCCTATTCTTCCAGCATCCCGGGAATACCAGAATCCAGAGAAAACTGGAGCCACATGCTGGGGTCCCCTGAGATTCTTCCATTCTCACACGAAAGGAAAGAAGGTGGAAACAGCACATTGGCTGCTCCATTTACCCCAACATATAGCCACTAGCACATCAGTGTGGGTCCTTGTGTGACTGAGTTGCTCTGGGTCTAAGAGGATCTCTATACAGTTTCAAAAGCTCTATCTCATATCCCAGCATTCTGTTAGGAGTTTGGAAAGTCCAACTACTGATTTATGGTAGTTTAATGTACAAGGTAGATGGAACTCCAGTTATTTATTTGTGGTTGTTGTTTTGTGGGGTCACACTTGGGTGCTCAGGACTTACTCCTGGCTCTGTGATCAGGGAGTACACATGGTGGGGTTCTGGGGAACTGAATTTAAGGTTGGAAGTGTGCAAGGTATGTACTTACCTTGTAATATAACTGTAATATAAGTATATCCACTGTATTATTATGTTGGCAATACTGTGCTATACCTTGCTTATTTTTTTTGTAATATAAGTGTACCTACTTGTTCTTGTTATTGATATCTTAGGAAATAAATTCATGAAATAGTATTGCCATGGCTTCTTTATTATCACATTAATTGGCAAGATCTAATAGTTGGTCTTAATAACTTCACTAATCCCCACCCCCACCCCCCACCCCCGCCTCAGCCACAACTTCACAAATCTTGAAACAGTGATAAATGTGAAACTGTCCTTAATCCTGAAACTATAGCATGGTAATGTTTAGTATTGTTGGTGACTAAGTCACAGTTTTGTTAATGCTGTTTTCATAAAATTAACCAAATAGAGGTTTGTAGAAATGAAGATGCAATTTCTGCTTTGACTTGATTGCATTTCCAAATAATTTCTTCATCAAAAACCCCTTAGAAAGAGAAAGAAAGTACTTTAGAAACATTTTCATTTAATTGGATTATAGTAGCCCAAGTTTAAACACAGAGTGTATGAAATTGGCCTGTGTTCCCGAGATGAAAATAAGGTCATTCTCATCTGTAGGGTGGAGCTTCTGAGAAGTGTTTCCACAATGGGCAATGAGTGAACAGTGAGGGAGGTGTTGGAGATCATCTCAAAGTAGGATGGTCTGCTACTGACCCAGGAAGGCCTTGGGAGTGAGTCTCTTCCCTCTGTAGGTGAATGAGCCCCAGGGTGCAGGGCAGACTGGAAACAATGTTTATGCAGGGGGAACCAGGAAGGGAGTCTTGGCAGCTGATGACAGGCAGGAGAAATAGTTCCAGCTGTCAAAACCTGGGGCCACACAGGAAATAAGGCCAGGCCCAAGTCAGAATAAAAGAGAAGCATCCTACTCATCCAAAAGCAGACTTACAGGTCCAGCCTCACCTTGGGAGTCTGCAACAAGCCAATGGGGTTACAGGACCTTCAAGAAAGGAGGGACTTACAGACCAGGACACAAGAACAACAGCCTAGGAGCCCAGAAAAGAAAGAACGCAAAGCAGAAATGCTTTCTGAACTCATAGACCGATGAGTAGTCTGTATTTCGTTTCCATTAAGAATGTCATTATAGGGCTGGAGAGATAGCATGGAGGTAAAGCGTTTGCCTTTCATGCAAGAGGTCATCGGTTCGAATCCCAGCGTCCCATATGGTCCCCTGTGCCTGCCAGGAGCAATTTCTGAGCATGGAGCCAGGAGTAACCCCTGAGCACTGCCGGGTGTGACCCAAAAACCACAAAAAAAAAAAAAAAGAATGTCATTATAGGAGCCAAAGGGATCATACAGTGGGTAGGCACTTGTCAAAAGAAAAATAAGACATATATATTTATCAAAGAACCTGTAGTCACTTTGCAGAAAAGGATCCCCAGAGGATCAGTAGACATGAAAATGTGCAGTGTCATCAGCAAAATTCAAGTTAAACTTGGAGATATGCACACTGCAGAGTCAACATGAAAAAGGAGATGAAAATATTGACACTATCAAATGTTGGAGAGAATGTGGAGTAGCTGAAATTTTTATGTTATGAATGGCAATGTATACTTGTACAACCATTTTGAAAAACTTACAACACCAACTAAATAATTTACACCTGAAAATTCATCAAATCCATTTCTAAAAATAGGCCCAAGATTGTATTTGCCTAACAAAAATGTGCAATATAATTATGTTTTATAAGCTTGGAAAGAAACGCTATATTAATATACACATTTCATAGCTCCATTCTGGAAATAGCACCCTCGTAGCATCTTGATATTTATGTACCACTAAGCAAGGCTTTGATAAACAACTGATGTCATATATCTTGGTGGTCCGATAGGCCGCTCCAACTAGATTAGTACAGTGATGAAACAGCCAAAGTATACCTTTTTTTAAGGAAGTATATCTTGTTGCTAAGCAACTTATAACTATATGCAATAGACTATCGTATAGCAATGAAAGAGCCAAACTATCTTTACACATAAAGTTGTTAGATTTTATGAACATAAGATACAGCAAAAGAAGCCAGACCAAATCATATACAGTATGCGATTCCCATCTATGTGGAGGATAAGGATAAGATTTGTATGGGGTATTGATTGAGAGAGAACACAAGGGCACCTTTTGAGGTGCTGAATAATAAATATTATTGACTTTAGGAAAAGTGATTTGGAAATGCAATCAAGTAAAAGCCGCCCAGCCTACTGGACCATCAGCCCTACTAACTGTGGTTTTATATTACAAAAATTTTTATTTGGATCATCTGAGTATGAATAAAGTGCAAAAGCAAACAACAGGCCAGCAGAAGGTTCATAAAATAGATCTGACAAAGGGCTTGTATCCAGTTCAAAATGGGCAAAGACTTGAAATGCATTTTCCAGGAAAAGGGAAAGCCAGAGAAGCAGGTTTAACTCATCTCACTGGTATCCAGGAGAGGGCCCTCTCCTGGATCAGAGTCCCTTTACCTTTCTGTCCTGAGGGGCCGGGCGGTGGCGCTGGAGGTAAGGTGCCTGCCTTGCCTGCGCTAGCCTAGGACGGACCGCGGTTCGATCCCCCGGCGTCCCATATGGTCCCCCAAGAAGCCAGGAGCAACTTCTGAGCACATAGCCAGGAGTAACCCCTGAGCGTCACAGGGTGTGGCCCAAAAAACCAAAAACAAAACAAAAAAAAAAAAAAAACAAAAAAAAAAAACCAAAAAACCTTTCTGTCCTGAGCAGCTCCTACTTTACTGCACTGGAGACGCGGAGGTTACAGGAACTCAAATGAGCTTTCACAATAATTTGAAAATCCAGTCTGGGAAGGGAGGGTGTGTGTCTTGGAGGAGGGATATGGGAGGAGAACAAAGTTCCTAAAGAAGCTATCGAGAAGATTGGGGCCAAAGGAAGTGTGAGGCCCTGCCTTGCCCAGACCTTCGTGCTAGCCCCATCCATCAGCACTTCCTTCTGGCTGCATAAAAATGCTTCCCATGAAAATTGGGACTAGCATGGATGGGCTCCAGTATGACTCATAATAAACAGCAGACGGCAGAGGGACAGCTGGGGAATTGACATCTGTTCTTTGGCCCTTAATAAAAACTGCTTTCCCCTCGGTGCTGAGGGCGGCCAGAATAAGATGCAGCCTTTGGATGTCCCTGTTTTAAAATTTTTCCCAGTGGCCTCCTGGTCACCTGTCAGTAAAACAAGTTTTCATAATCTAATCGCAAGTGAATACTCCTGAACAAAAGAAAAAGTCCAAAATACTAGACCTCCTGCCAAAGAAAGTTGGTTTGCTTAAGATCCTACTAAACTTACCCTCTATTCAATTGACTTCGAGATTGGGGAAATTGGCTCATCATGCCTCTGCACGTTGTTGTCAACACCCACTGCTAGTTCTAGGCCCCATGTATGTGGTTGTGATTATCAAATAAGGAAGGTGCACAGATCCATAAAGGAATCAATAGAATGACTTGAGGTCTTGTCTCTAAAATGAAGACTTTACACCTTCCAAGAATGTTTCTTAAGCCCCTATCACATACCCAACACCATGAAATACTAGATGGCACTATGGAGAGCAAAGGATTGGAAAAAGCTGACCTGCCAAAATACTGGGGGATGGAAATTTGATAGTACAGGGATTAAGGTGCTTGCTGTACTCAGGGATAATATGGGTTTGATCCCTAATGCCAATATAATCCCACAAGAATTGCCAGAAGAGATCTTTGAGTGCAGTCAGAAACAGGCTCTAAGTATCACTGGGTATGGATCCAGAAATAAAAAGAAAAGATATTCCAAGCCCAATGAAGGGGCAAGATCTTAATTTTCTTTCTTTCTTTCCTTTTTTTTTTTTTGTTGTTGTTTTTGGGTTACACCCAGCAGTGCTCAGGGTTTACTCCTGGCTGTACACTCAGAAATCACTCCTGGCAGGCTCGGGGGACCATATGGGATGCTGAGACTTGAACCAGTGACCTTCTGCATGCAAGGCAAACGCCTTACCTCCATGCTATCTCTCTGGCCTCCCGCCCCCCTTTTTTTTAAAATAATATCTTTATTTAAGCACCATGATTACAAACATATTGGTAGTTGAGTTTCAGTCATAAAAAGAACACCCCCTTAGTTTTATGTGGGAAATATGAAAGAAGAGAGAGTGACCGAGTTCCCAAAAGTGAAGAAAGAAACACACTTTTACCTGGGATGTGCAGAGGACTGCAGAATGGAATGCACCAGAAAGACGTGAGATTTCCAAACCACTCTTCTCTTCCCCCTTTGCCCAACTTTGAACCAAGTGGAAAAGATGCCCACAGACAGGGTAATCAGGGGCAGAGTGGCAAGGGAGTGGCTCCCTATAATGAGGGTTTAAATTTATGGGACAGAACAAGCAAGTTGACCTGTGGGGTTGCAGTGGGTGGCTCCATCAGACACTGCTACAAGCTCAGGGGTTCTCAATGGGGAGGTCTGGGGGCATCCTTCAAGCCCAGAGTTGTGTTCCTGTAGGCAGTTGTGTTTCTGTGATTGGTGGTTTCAAGTCTTTGCCATTGGACCCTTATGCCAAGACTGAGAAGCCCCAACTCTGCTTAGGAGAGCAGGTAGGGTCAGGGGTGGGAGAGAGTCTGTGAGGTAGAGCTCTGACAAAGGTAGGGGACTATTCTATGACTTTCTCCTAGCCTCACACCTGGTCTCCACAGGAAGGAAGGACAAGGATTGAGTCACATGAAGAGAAAAGATGAAATACAGGTGGCTCTGGAACCAAGAAACTCTTGATGAAGGCAGTCAATTCCCCAACAGAAATCTTGTGGCACTATTGTCTCTTGGTGTTTCCCTTGGTGTCCTCTGGGATTGGCGTCAAACCTCTCTATCCTTCTTCGGCCTTGCCTCCTGCAAACCCAGGGATACTCCAGTACCTCTTTATGCAGCGACCAACCTCCTACATCACCAGTTAATTCTCCCAGGGTGGAGCTCCCACTTGGCAGGGTCAACTGTGCTTATTGGAATGAGATCCACCTTTAGGGGGGACCCTGCCACCCACACCAGCATTTTCAGCAGTGGGGCACCCCTGCCTCCACTTGCAGAGTTCCTTGGCTTGTATGAGTGCATTTGTTTTTCTTAACAGTCCTGGGAGGCATGTGAGGCACAGTTCACAGGAGAACTGAGGTTTCTTTCTCCAGGCTCAGCCATCTGATGCTGATCCCCATACTGAATGAAGTGGCAGAGCAGGGATGCAAAGCCATTTTCTTCTGTTCATTCTGCATTCTGATGGCAGGCACAAAGACAACTTAGATGCACAGAGTTGAGAGCTCGCATGGAATTTCCCAAGGTAACAGTTTGCTCCTGAGCTCAGCAAGTCATGAGAACATTCTGAAAGGGAGGAATCTTGCCTTGGCCAGACCTATCCCCAGATGGCTGGTTTCCATGTGTGCTGAAGAGAAAAAAGGGCAGGGACAAGCTGTCCTACCTCTCACAAAGGTCCACCTTCTGATGCTTATTTCCAGCACATGAGACCGAGTTCTGCTTGTCTGCCGGCTTTGTGTGTATAGAAAATACACAGCTGCCTCCACAGAATGATCCAGAGCTAGGGTCAGAGAATTTTCTGGAAAAGACTGAATAGAAATACTTTAGGCCTTGGGGGCCACAGGCAAACTCTATCACAACTACTCAGTGCTGCCATGGCTGTGTGAACACAGACACAGACACCATATGAATGAACAGACATGGCTGTGTGTCAGGAAAATGTTTGGATCCTGACATAGAAACTGAAATAGGAATGCCCTAGAATGTTCAGTGTCAAAAGATATTATTCTCTTATTGAATTTTCTCCAGGTTTTTAAAAATATAAACACCCTTCCTAATGTATGGGCTGTAAAAAACAGACAGGGGTCTCCTATGAGTTTCAGTTTGCCAAGCTCAGAAAACCTGGGTTTTCATCACTTTCTGGGATAACCTATACTTCAGTCTTAAAAGATGCTACATCTGGGAGGAGTCTATGAACAACTTTATTTCAAAAGTTTTATTGGTTTAGTTCAAATGTAAGAGCCTTTTATTCACTTTTTTTATTCACTGCTTAGTTCACTACATACCTAGGAGGAGGGGGAGGACTGCAGAGCAATTTGAGCTGTGGTTCTCGAATGTGTGCTCACTGTCTGGAAATATTGGAGCTACCAGAAGGGACAGCAAGGAATGAATAAGTGAAGGCAGAAGGCTTTCACTAAGTTGACCAGAGGTGAAGAGGATAGTTTCAAACTCAATGATGTTAACCAACTACAAACTGGTTGGATGAAGAAGTTGTGGTACAGATACCCAAAGGAATACTATGCAGGTTTTTGTTTTTGGTTTTTGGTTTTTGGGTCACACCTGGCAGTGCTCAGGGGCTATTCCTGGCTCTACGCTCAGAAATCGCCCTCAGCAGGCTCAGGGGACCATATAGGATGCCGGGAAATGAACCACCATCCTTCTGCATGCAAGGCAAATGCCTTATCTCCGTGCTATCTCTCTGGCCCCAATTCTAAGAAAGAACAAAGCCATGTAATTTGCAGCAACATGGAAGGAACTAGATGATGTCAAGCTGATTCAGAAGGAAAGGGATAGATACAGAACAAACTCTCTCATCTGTGGGACTTAAAGATATATATATATAGTAAGGGAGGATTGAAGGGCCAATGGCAATATAATGGGAAAACTGATCAGCGCAATTGAGTTGGAGCTTTCCAGGGAGTCTTGGGATCTTTAGGGAGGGAGGGATAACCCAGTGATGGGTTCCCCCACATAGAATAGCTCAGTAATGTTCTGGAGTCTGTGGATGCTCCAGGGAGCCAGTGGGAAGTGGTGAGATCAGGATGTGGGGAGTCATTTACCCAGATCCTATGGAACTTCACTCACATCCTACCCTGGCCCATGCAGCTCACAGTCTACCATGGCAGGCTCTGTTCCTTCTCAGGAGAACCTGAGGACTCTGATCTGGCCAGTCCCTGAGAAATATAACTATGAATGTGTGAAATGTCAAGTTAGAAGAGCAGATTGAAACAGGCGTTTTGTGTGTGTGCGCGCGCGAGAGTGTGTGTGTGTGTGTGTGTGTGTGCGCGCGCGCGCGCGCGCGCGCGTGCATGCGCACACTTGTGCATGAGTGCATTCTTGCACACATGAAATCAGAGATGTGCCAAGGAAGAAGGCTGGAGGAAAGAAAACAAAGGCACCCTCCAGCCTCCTGACAGCCACATAATTTCTTGATACAGGCACAGCCTAAGTATTAGGACTGAATGAACGAATGAGCTACAGTGCAGTAGTGAAAAGTGCCAGCACCTCCCTGGGACGATAAAAAATTGCAAGGGGGACCAGTTGAGATGGGAAAATCCTAGAAAATGAATGAGCCTGGCTCTCTGAGCATGAAGTACCACTCACCAATTACCTGCTCCTGCCCTTATCTCCTGCTTGTGGATATTCAGATCGACTTGGTGATTCCCAGGTTTGAAAAGAGATGGACTAAGACAACACTTTCTGTTTTAAGTCATACTGCGCCTGACTGAATATGTGTATGGGATGTGAGGGCCCCACACACCTGGCCCAAAGTGACCCAAACAAGAGGAACCAGGAGGACAATTGCTCTTCCTGTTAGAGCTAGGATGTTAAGTGAAATAATAAAGGTCAGCAGTTGAGGCAACCTAAAAAACTCCAAGGCTTCATGGAGGGTCCAGGACAGTTGTGTGGACATGGAATGTCTGTTCTTTCTTCATATCCCTGTGGAGGCACAAGGGGAAGTAAGAATTTGGGAGAACGGAGTAGATCCTGGATTCTGATCTTCCTAGATTTTTGGTTTGGAGTAACCTTATTTACGTCACAGTAATCTATCAATTGTCAATCAGCTGTCAATTGAGGGTGCATTTTGCTTCACTGACTCATGGTGGGTGTTGGGAGAGTTATTTATAATGTGCCTAATATGTGTGCACAGTGCCAGATATGAAGGCAGCAAGTGATTGCATTGGCTATTTGTCAACTTCAATTTACTAGAACCATTTCTATTTGCTCTTTACCTTTCCTTTCTTTTCTGTATATTGATAGGAGATTGATTGGGGTCATATTTTGCTGTGCTCAGGACTTATTCCTGGTTCAGAAATCACTCCTAGTGATGTTTGGGGAACCCTGTGTAGTGCCCAGGATCAAACCAGCATGGGCCATGTACAAAGAAAGCATCATCCTTATACTATCTCTCCAGCTCTCACTGGGCTTAATCAGCCAGGCTCCAATGCCCATGGTTCAGCCTCTGAAGAGAAGGGGCCCCTCCCAGGTCACTGATATCACATCACCCACTTCAACTCCTGTGTGACAGTTCCCTAAGGGAAGAGGACCTTGAGCAGGTCCAAATGAACTTTCTTCCAAACTCCCCAAGTGATCTTTCTTTCAAGTCTCTGATTTCATGGGACCACTCTTGCCAAACTTGCCTTTTGCTACAGAACATCTTTTGATATATAAGATCATATAGATGTCTAGACTCTCAGAGTAACTGAGCACAAGAGCATTCATCCTGAATAACCACATCCTCATGTTCCTAACTGGAGGAGTTCAGAGCTCTGTCTTCTCAGCCCTAGCAGGCCAGCAGGCCGGGGAAGGCAGCTTCAGGTCTGTGCACCAGGGGAGATGAGACATCACTGGGAAACCTTTAGCCTAGCAGGATCTGGACCCCTGGGCAGAAGGAGTTCTGAGCCACCACAAAGAAACCTTGCTTTTCTTCATCCTGGGATCTGGGCATCTTTCTTCCCTCACAAGTCCCTCCTCTTGGGGACTCATTTTGGTAAAAGCGGCTCTCCCAGGAGCCAGCACTGTGATCCAGGGCCATCCGTCACCTTGAGCAATCACCCCTTCTCCTAAACCCTCCTCCCTCATCCTCTGCACATTTTCCATATGGACAGAAGGTCCCATGTGCACATAGCTGGCGCCAGGCATTGCTCATGAGCCTCTCCAAGGAGTTAGGGCCATTAAGAAATTTCTCATTATGATCACAGAGCCCCCAAACACCAAACCTTCACTGCCTTCTCATCAGCCAGCCTCGGCTTCCTGCCACCATGATCCCAGGCCAGATGCTCTTTGTAGTGTGGCAATGGTCTGCGTTTGCCTGCTTCTTCTTGTCCTTCCTCTGTGCAGTTTCCTCCAAGTCTTTTGAAATGTTTTAATAAATAAATTCTTTATTTGAATCATCATGAGACACAAAGCTGTTCATGATTGAGTTTCAGTTATACAATGTCCAGTGCCCTTCGCCAGTACACATTTACTGCCACCAATGTCCCCTCCTGTTCTCTCCCCCCTCCACTTACCTCTCCTTTATCTGCCTATAGCAGATAATTTTTTCCTCTCTCTTTCTCATTCTTTTCCTTTTATTACCTAAAAGATTTGAAATATTGTGTTATGCCTATCAGTTTCCCTTCTTTCAGCACCCAGTTCTTGTCCAAATGATAAGTTCCAATTCTCATTGTCACAATGTGAATAGTGCTACAGTGAACATGGGAATGCAAATGCCTTTTCTATGCTGTATTTTTTGGTTTTGGGGCCACACCCGGCGGTGCTCAGGGGTTATTCCTGGCTGTCTGCTCCGAAATAGCTCCTGGCAGGCACGGGGGACCATATGGGACACCGGGATTCGAACCAACCACCTTTGGTCCTGGATCGGCTGCTTGCAAGGCAAACGCTGCTCTGCTATCTCTCCAGGCCCTAACCTGTATTTTTTGGCCCTTCCATTATATTCTGAGGAGTGGTATTACTGAGTCATATGGGAGTTCAATTTCGAGTTTTTCAAGGAATATTCATATTGTTTTCCCAAAAGGCGGGGCCAGCTGATTGACTTTTGACTCCTTTTTTCTTCTCTGTTGTTGTGATGACTAGGGGCTACATAAGACTTTGACTGTGGTGCTCGCACATTCTCAGCTCTGGTGTTTGCTGAGGTCCCTGCAGCTGTGGCGTAGACTGAAGTTTGCTCTGTTGTAATGATGGTGCTTTTCTGCTTGCGGGGTCCTTGTTGGAGGTTATGATTGAGGTGTTCACCACACATTATGTTCTCACAGCCAAAACAGAATGTTTTAGTTGCCATGCTATCTGGGGATCTCATACCTTTTGGTGGTGGTAACAAACATCTGAGTGCTATGGCCAGAAATCGCTTATACTGTCAGGGATCACCGACCTCAGGGGTTTCAGACTTGAACAGAAGAGCTATAAGGATGGCACTTAGCACATGTGGGGCTCTGGGTATTTGAACTCTTGACTACACACTTGCTAGATAGGTGCTCTGAATAATTGCATTCTTCCTTTGGGTGACTTTTTTGGAAATCTACAAGGGTTGAAAATCAAAAGAGGGTAAATCATGGATGTTCAGTCAGCTCTGCCACATAAAGCAGCATGAGCTTTCTTAGAGATACTGATCTAACTTACTTGTTTATTTGGTGGTGGGGGGTCACACCCAGCAGCACTCAGGGGTTACTCCTGGCTCTACACTCAGAAATCGCTCCTGGCAGGCTCGAAGAACCATATGGAATGCTGGGATTTGACCCACCATCCTTCCACATGCAAGGCAAATGCCTTACCTCCATGCTATCTCTAGCTCAACTTACTTGTTTTTTTAAAAAAAGTTTGGGCCACAACCACCATGTTCAAACCAGGCCAATGCCATAGACTCATTGTTTTTTGAATAAGGTGTGATTCAAGCTGTGAAACCAAGATTATGACTATACTGGCCCATGCAGCAGAAAGCTGGCTATCTTGGGAGGAAAGGATGGGCCAAGCCCCTTCTCTGCAAAAGCTACCACCTGCTGCCTTCATCACCCAGAATCACCATTTTCCCAATGGTTGTGCCAAATCACCTCTCTACAATTCCCTTCTGGGACACCAATCTGGCCAAACTTTGTGTATCAGTCTTTGGACTGATATCACCAAGGCTACTTGGATTGAGTGCAGGCACTCTCCCCTCATTTTCTTTCTTCCAGGAAGCCTGGCAGTTGTAACTATGCCCACAAATACAGTCATCATGTTCAAACCAGACCAACACCATAGACTCACTCTTTTTTTTTGAATAAAATGTAAACCAAACTATGAAAGATCATAATATATTAGACCATGCAGCAGAAAGCCAGTCATCTCAGGAGTAGATAGTGGACCAAGTCCCTATCTGTCAATGCCACCACCTGCTGCCTCTATCACCCAGAATAACTGTTTTACTGATGACCTCTTTTCATCACCCCTTTACAGTCCCTTTGGGGATACCAATCTGACTGAACTTCAAGTATTCTGGTTTTGGAGCTGATGCCATCAGGGCTTTTTGGAGCAAGTGTAGGCACCCCCCCCCCCCCACACACACACCACATGATTTTTCTTCCAGGAGGCCTGGCAACTGAGAACATGCCCTGAAAAGCTCCAGTATCAGCAATAGTGCTCTTAATCTCTGGAAAACTTTATTTGTTTGATGCTGTATTCCCTATAGGAACACACCAATTTAACAGAATGGACAGCTAACAACAAGAGCTTACTAAACCTTCTGCCATTGTATTTATGACTTTATTGTAGATACAGTAATTTTCACAAATGTGATTGCTGGCTACTGTACTTAATCTTTTTTCTTTCCTTCGTTTTTACTTAATTTTCTTCTCTTCCTTTTTATTTATTTTGTTTCTTTTTTTTTCAATAACTTTTCTTACTCTTACCTGGAAACAAATGTACTATGGTCAACTATATCAGCTATGTGACACTTTTATTTTTTAATATAATTGCTTTATTTAATTTATTTTATTAAGAAAATTGTTCATACTTGGGTTTCAGTCATAGAATTTCCTTTAAATAAAGTAAAAGACATATTTGGGCCATATCTGGCAATATTCAGGTCTTACTCTTGGCTTGACATTCAGGAATTCCTCCACAGGTTGCTCAAGGTACTATATGGGATGCAGGGAATAGAACCTAGGTTGAAAGAGTGCAAGACAAGTGTGTAAGTTATCCCTAACTTCGCTATCATAAAAATATGTTTATTTCTCTCTTCCAGTGTTAACCATCTTCCTGATGGCTCAAAGGGAGATATCCAGGAAGCAAATAGGACACGTTGTTGGTGCAGAGTGGAATGATGCCTGATTCCCTGGCACATTGCCATCACAGAAGGAGGAGTAGAATGGTTCTTGATGATTTTTTTATGTCTCTGGAGCAAGGTCTCAAGGACAGTGACAAGTTTTTCTGCATGTTCCTTCATGTTCTATATCAATTCACCTTACCTTTGTAGGTTAGGACCTCTCTCCTGCCACTTGTAGTCCTTTTTCCTTTCTTTGGTGCACAACCAGATTCAAATTGGTAAAGGGGCTTCACTGAGAAAGAAAGACTGTACTAGTTAGTTTAAGAATATGCCTGCAAAAAAAAAAGAAAAAAAAAAAAGAATATGCCTGCATGGAAAACACCAATTTTTCCTTGAGCAGTCGCTGAGACAGATCCAGGAGAGAAGTCAGTGCTCCCAATGTGAAAGGCACAGCTGGCCTTGTGGTGAACATGACTGTCTTTTGAGGTTTTCAAGAAAGGTCCCAAACCAGGCAGGCCTGGTGACTCAGATCTCATGAGATTTCAAATCAGTCAGAAGCCAGGATGACACTTGTCAATTACCCTGGTTTTCTTTGATCCATTCTGGCCTGCTGGTAGCACCGTGTTGAGTTTAATATTAACAGGAGAGAAAGAGCAATGCTGTTGATAGCACTTGCATGTGTCTGACCCCAATTTGATGTCTTGCAACACATATGATTCTCTAAGCACAAAGCCAAGAGTAGCCACTGAGTCCTACTGGGTGTTGCAAGAACTCCACAAGAGTCTCCTAAGGATCTTGTGGAGAAACCCCATGTTTCTCAGGAAGAGATGTCTTAAAGGTGGTGCTTATTATCAGCCTGAGGTTTTCTGACCGTGGACATTAAACTTCCAGTTCTGAAAGTTGACTTACAGCACAGGGCACTAAACTTACACTTTTCAAATCTTCTCTCCTCTCAATGGAGGCCATGATGTGGTCTCTGATGGAGAAGTGAGCCCTGGGGGTGATCAAAAGTCACCCAGGCTCCTCCATCTGTATGAAGAGCTAACCCTAACTCCAGTGAATCTGACTTTCCCAAATTAAACCAGGTAGAATTTGTTATGTGTCTGTTCAGATTTGACAACCCACTAAATACCAAAAGCAAGCCAAAAGACAATGAGGTTTTAGAGAAACTTGTTTGCTTGTTTGCCTTTGCTTTCTTTTACCACCACAATAAGAGGATGAAAACTATATAATGCTATAGAATCAGACCTCTTTCTCAGCAAGGCTGCCTTTATTTAAATAGCACCATTCTTCTCACCCAGTTCAGGAAGCCAGTCAATAGAATATGTCCCTGAGGTAATTTGGGAGGAGTCAAGAAATAAAGAGCTTAAATCATCTGTCCCAGATCCCAGATCCCAGGGTTCAGAAAAGCTAAGTGGGAGAAGCAATTGAGATGGAGGGGTCAGCCATGTTGGCTTTGGGCTCTCTGGCAGTGTGTTTTTTATTTCAAATATTTTCAAATCTTAGTCTAAAACAAGACTGTGCCATTCTTGGAGGAAAAGCAAAAAGTTGTCCACAAAAATTATTTCCTACTGGGGCCTGAGAGAGTACAGTGATTAAGTTCTTGCCTTGCACATGGCTGACCCAGATTTGAACCCCAGCATCCCATAAGGACCCCTAGGCACTGCCAGGAATTATTCCTGAGTGGAAAGTCAGGAGTAAGCCCTGAGCAATGCCAGGTGTGGCCCCCAAATAAAAACAGAAACAAACCAAGAAAAAGATTTCCTACTGTTCCAGGACTGGCAAGACCATCCCCTGCAAGACTATTTCCTCCATAGACTCCTACTACCACTTTCAGAATAGTAGGTCCTTGTCAGAGTTAACCCAGGAAGCCACAAAGCTCTCTGTCTCTTCAGCTTGGGTCTCAGTGTTACCCAATGCCCCATTATTCATCCTACTCCTTCTAGCCCTTTCTCTTCATTCTCAAGCTGCCCCACTCATCCATCACCTCTATCCCTGTCCACTTAGAACCTGACTCACTGATTTCTTCCCCAGAGCTTGGGTACACTCTACTGGCCCACATTTCAACATTCTAGGGCCTCCCCATTCTTCCCCAGCTGGTTTCCAAAGTGAAGGCTACCCCCACTTTCTGTCCATGATTGGGCTCCCTCTAAATGCCCCTTTGTGCATTTCAATCTCTACCTCTTCACTGATTCTTCTTGAACTTTGCTGAGGACCCAACACCTAAGAATACTTTTTTAGACTAGCTCAATGAAGCATCTTTAAAGCCATGTCCAACACCTACTCCTGCTGTCTACTCTTCCCAGTTGAGAGAGAGAGAGAGAGAGAGAGAGAGAGGAGAGAGAGAATCTTAATTGCTAACCTCAACCACCTCCCCATTTCTGCTTCTGTGTCACCCTAACACACTAGAAATGTGCTTGATTGTCTTCCGGAAGTTGGTTCACTCCTTCTGCCCTTCTGCCTCTTCTATTTGTTCTACTTGTTCCTCTCACAGCATATTTCTTTGTGCTCTGCCTTTCTCTGTTCTTCTTACTTCTTCCATACTTCTTCACTAGAGAAGAAAGTTACCATCATGAACTCTGAACTCACAGTGTGCTTCATTCTGGAGCTGCCTTCATCCCAGCTCAGGGTTTGCCATTTCTCTTTCTCTAATTTACCTTCTTCACTAAAAGAAGTCCCATTGCACAGGTGTAGTTGGAGCTAGTGTTTTCTTTTTTCCCACATCCCTAAAGTCCCACCAAAGTCCAGTTTTTGCCCAGCACTCCTGCAGGGTCACCGGCATCCCCCTCCCTCCAGAAACACAGCCTTTGTTTTACCAGCCCTCCTCTTTGTCCGCATCCACAGTATGCCCTTCCTCAGCCCATTCCTCACCTTCTTTAGGACTCCTGGAGTTATTACAATCCCCCTCATATGCCTATCCCATCCTTGAAGAGTACCTGAAGTTTTCAAAGTAAATTATGACATCTGGATGCATGACATCTGACCAAGGCTCTCTCTCAATGACTTCATCTGAACTTCCTTCCCCCAACACACACAGAGACTGCCCTGATCCTCCTTTCACTGGGGATCACTCCCTGTCAGGTCCAAGCTGGCATTTCCTAGCTCCAGGGGATGTCAGTTTACTTACCTCATAATATCTATTTTTCTCTCAAAATTCACATCTTTTAGACTAACCTTCCCATGAAAATTTCTCTTCCTCCTGACATAATTCATCACTGTCTCCCCTGGAGTCACAAAGCAATTCTGTTTACAGTACCAGATCTGCCTTCTTGAGTGATCCTTTGTCAGGCCTGAAAGATCAAGCAAGCACTTGCTATTTGCTGAGTGCTTGAGGGAATGAACCGTTAAAGTCTCCCACTCTTGCATGGGTACTAGGGAGCCATAGATGCGGTCACAGTTGGCACTTAGTGTTATAATGCTCCCTCTTCAGATTCAGTAGCCCTCTAGCTTCATTGCTCCCATTTACTCAACTCCTCCTTTTGGACCTTGGACCCCTTTATCCTGGAAAAGACCCAGTTTTCTCTTCTATGAGACAACTGGTAGACAATTAGAACATTTTCTAATTCTTCATGGGATCGCAGCAAAGGTATTGATAAAGATCATCATCCCTTAGACTCTTGCCTTCTCCTCTTCCATTAGTTCCCTTCTGCCTTTCTACTACTGGGTCTCCCCAAGCATTTTTCACTCACTCTGTTTGTTGGCACTCCCCTGGTCCACCTTTCACACTTCAGTAGAGATATAGGTCTCCTGCCCAAGAAATTCTGCAGTTATGCCTCTTGTGAAGTGAAATGTGTGTCTCCTCTGAAAGGCAATTCAAACTGGCTGGGGAGTGTCAAGATGTGGTCTCCTTTCCTCTGGACATGCCATGATCTGTGTCTTCTCTATCTTTCCATGAAACAATTCACAGAAACCCAGACCATGCAGAAACCCTTTCCCAAACACTGCCCTAAAAGAGAAAGCATGTCATTCTGGCCTGGCCCAGTGAGTGAATCAGCATCCACTCATATAGGCTGTCTCCTTCCTATTCTCCAGCCTGTAGAGCTATTGAAATGTCAAGCCACACTTTGTGGGCAGCTACTGAGTTCTCATCTGTCTCTTAGGTCTTTGCCATTGTTTCCTCTCCCTGTACCCACAATGGCTCCTGGGCCTGACACATGGTCTTTGGAAAACTCCAGGCTTTGGACATCCCTCCCTCTTGGACCATTAGGGAAGGAATGGGGCAGAAATCATGTGTCCATTGCTGATACTTGTGTGGGTTGGAGTGGGACCTACAGTCTGGCAGGTAGCAGTGGAACCGGGCAGGCCCAACCTGCCATTTAAGTTTCCATTCATGAACCTTGTACAGGCACGATGCTGGAAGGCCACCTCCTTGACCACAGCTTGAAGTGGTTTGCAAAGACTGAATCCAGATAGGTAATAGCCGTTCCCTATTTTCTGTGAGAAGACTTATTAAATTTTGCTAAGGGAGGAAAGTTTAAAAAAAAAAAAAAGGAAAACAGAGGGACAGATTTTCCTGTTGACTGACTGCCAGGGGTTGAAACATGGAGGCAGCCAGCCCCTTCCAGGGGACAGCTGCTACATTTCACGGTGTAAAGTCAGCGAATTTCCACCACTTCTCCTGCCAGAGACCACAAAAAGGTTTCAAACAACGGCTCACTTCATGATATTTGTGTGTGTGTGTGTGTGTGTGTGTGTGTGTGTGTGTGTGTGTGTGTGTGAGTGTGTGTGTGTGTGTGTGTGTGTGTGTGTGTGTGTGTGTGCTTGTGTGTGTGCAACGCCTACATTTGAGAAAAAGACAAGGGTAAGGGATTGACAAAGAGCTGAAAAGTGTCCTGGTGGGGCAGGCAAGTGGGCAGGGGGCACAGCAAGCAGATTAATGAAAATGTTTTGCTGGCACACGGGGTCTGATTGCCCCATTGCAAAATTGCTTGCAGATTCGAAAACAGCATGTTTCATTTCAAACCCATTCTCCTGCCATACATTAGCACTTGTCAATGTAACCATTAAGCACAGGCAGTGCAGAAATTTAATTACAAAACCATTTATTTTATTGAAAGAAAAATAAACCCAAGCTACCTCAAATGCATTAGGTAGGTTCAAAACATGTTCAGCTGATAACACCCAAGGGTAGGGAGGCGGCCACAGGAATAAATGCGTCTTTCATGTGCAGTGGGGCCATGATATTAGAAACAGCTGCCTATGGGTCGCTCTTTATTTAAGTTCAATTATGAATTAAGAAACAACTGATTTAATGAAGGGGCTTTTTATACCTGCAGCGGCTCAACTGTAGAATTCATTCATTTCTTCTCTTGATTTTGTTGTTATTATTGTTTTTGCCCTTTTTCTCTTCGAAATCCTTGATTCTAAATTGCTAATTAGGCCAGTAGAACTGGGAATGGAATGGGTCACCCCATCTCAAACTTCACTTTTGTTCTCTCTGGTTTGCGGTGGGGGTGGGGCAGCAAGAGTTCAGAGTCTCTGGTTTTAAAGGAAGTTAAGAAAATGTGCTAAACCCATCAAAAGAGCTCTTTCTGTGTCTTATTTATTCTGCTTCTCCCCTCTCCCCCATGAGTGTTTTCTGTGTGGTTGGAAAGCCAGCGGCTTCGGCCTGGGGTGAAACCCAAGATCTGGGTCAAGCAGTAGGCTGATGTCATGCTGGTCTCTCCCTGTCAGCCTCTGCCTGGCTCGAAGAGTTGCCTTTGGACTATTCTGCTGGAAAAGGGGGAAAGAGTTATAACCTTTGTGGTTTGGACTGATTTGTCCATTTCAAGAGCTGTTCCCCATGTCTGAGATATTTATCCACAATTTCTTTCAGACATCTCCTTTATGTGGGCCACTCAGGAGGAATCTGGACAAGGCAGAAGATGGTAGGTAGATTTTTTTTCCCCCTTTCCCAAGTGAAAATGTAAAGTTTCATGGAGACCCCATCTATCAGGTGGAAGCAGGAAGTAGGAAATAGAAAGTGGGCTCTAAGGGAGCTCTTTCTCTCCCTTCATCTTTCTCTACTGAAGGCTCCTCTGCTTCACTAAGCTTAGGCCTGGTGGCTGACTTGGTGATATTATTTCCCAGTAACATCAGCAACCTCAGGAGGGATACTTCTCAGAAGAATTTCAGGCTCATGAGGCTTCTGTTGATATTTTTTCAGGGAGGAGGTGGCATGTCATATTGTCTACATGTTACTGAGACTGTGGGGTCCTAGGTTCTGAACAAGGGCGGAGGAATACCAATTTATAAAGGGCTCCATGCTGTGAACCTGTTTGGCTTTTTTTCTCAAGCCCAAATTTCTATTAACACTGCCCGAGATACCAGATAGCCATACTAGGAAACCTATATGGAAAGGACAATAAAGTGGTAGGAAGGTACCCTAGACAACAGCCAATTATTATTATTATTATTATTATTATTATTATTATTATTATTATTATTATTATTATTATTATTATTAGGTTTTGGGTCACACCCAGCAGCACTCAGGGGTTACTCCTGGCTCTACGCTCAGAAATCGCTCCTGGCAGGCTCGGGGGACCATATTGGTTCGGGATTCGAACCAATACCTCCATGCTATCTCACCAGCCCCAACAGCCAATTATTTTAAAGATCATCAAAAGTTAGAACCAGGAATCATGTACAACATCCTCTCTCTGTAGAAACCAGCTTGTGACCCTGGGAGGGGTTGTTCCTGAAAGAGGTGGCCCTGCCTAGCTAGTTTGGGGTTGTGGTTGATGGAATGTGCTTTGCTTTGCTTTATTTCAATTGTGCAGTCTTGTCTTTCGACTCCAGACCCCAACAGAGACCTTCTGGGAGGATTCCTTAGTCTGTTTGTCCTGGAAGCTTGGGAATGCTTTCTATTCTGTCCTCTGGTCTGTCTTTGACAAAACCACCCTAAGTCAGAGAACTGGGAGCCTGAGGCTGAGAATTCATATGGAAATATCCACCTCTGCAGATAGCAAATTCTTTGCCAATAGATTTTTTTTGTTTCATTTTGTTTTATTTTTACTTAGATATTGTGATGTATATAAAGTTATGGAAAATAGTTTCAGGCATTCAATGTTCCAACTGCGACTCCAATGAAGCCAATGACTTCATCCCTCCACTAATGACCTCAGGTTCCCTCCCCACACTCAACCTGTGTCCTTGACAACATTTTTAGGTTTTATTATTGGAATTTGGTTGGTCCCACATTTACTGTAGCATTGGATCTAGTGGCTTAAATATGCTAATGCGCTATCCCCCTCAATTCCATAGGCAAGTCTAAGCCTCTGAGCCTTGTATCTCTGTTTCTTTCAGACCATCTCAGTCTTTATTAATCTGTAATATATAGAATAATACATCCAGGGAATAAAACACAGAAGGTATCAAAGGTGGAAAAACCCTTGGCCCTAGATGACAGAAACAAAACTGCCAACAGAGAGAAACAGAGGAGGGAAGCAAGGAGGGAAGTATATGTTTGCTGGTAGATTTTAGAGTCACTTGTTTGAGAGGGAGGAAGGAAGGCTGAGGAAATTGGAAATACCTGGTAGTGTTTCTAGCTTGTTCTAAGAGATTCAGTATATAAATTGAACCTAATCAAGACACCCTACCACACCACGTGTTGCTTCTTTCTGAATATCACATCTCCCTCATTAAAAGCAAACACCTCAGTTGCTTGCTTCTGCCTATATCTCTTTATCTACTCTTGTCCAACACTTGGGGAAGACAAAGGCACTCACTCCCATTGGTTCCCAACTCTTATTAAGTTGCATTTATTAATTATGTGATGTTTCCTGGATTGGCTTACAGGTAGGAAAGTTCAACCAAGTACCTGAGTTTTAGAATCATGTGATGCACTATTTAATGAGTTTTTTTTTTAATCCATTATTCTTGTATTAAGGAATAAGAAGTAAACTTTAAGAAAGAGAATGACAGATTTAATCTCCTTAGAGTTTGGTTTCCAAAGCAGATGGAGTGAGCAAGCTCTTCTGAATCACCCTGGGATTTAAACATAAGCTCAGGATTGAGGAAGAGGAAATGAACAGATCTCAGCAGTAGGCTTCTGAGGAGTGTGTTTACATCAGAGAAAAGAAAAGAGAAGAGGGACCAGAGTGGTGGTGCAGCAGTAGGATGTTCACCTTGCATGCAGCTGACCTAGGATGGACTGCAGTTTGATCTCCCGGAGTCCCAAGTGGTCCCCCAAGCCAGGAGCGATTTCTGAGTGCAGAGCCAGAGTAACTCCTGAGCATCACAGGGTGTGGCCCAAAAAGAAAAAAAAGAAAAGAAAAGAGAAAGAAGATCTGGAATCCTAGAATTCTTTGCATAGGCAAAGCTACTCCTCCTTAAAAAACTGCAGAAGCATAGCCAGACTGTGGTATGGTAGAGAGTGGCTAGTAGGCTTTCCTTTTTCAAAGAGGATTTTCTCTCCTCCAATATATAATCCCCAACTCAACTATGCAATAAATAATATAAAGTGGTATACTTAAGATAATTTAAGAAAAAATAGAAAGCATGTTCAAGCATTTCAAAAGAAGGAGGAATGGAAGAATTTTAAAAAAGAGTTAGTGAAGAGCCGGAGACATAGCATGGAGGTAAGGTGTTTACTTTGCATGCAGAAGGATGGTGATTCAACTCCTGGCATCCCCAGAGCCTGCCAGGAGTGATTTCTGAGCATAGAGCCAGGAGTAACCCCTGAGCGATGCCGGATGTGACCCCAAAACAAAAAAACAAACAAACAAAAAAGAGAAGTGAGTAACAGAAAAAAGAATAAAATGGTAAACCCTGATGTTATACCAATAACCACAGTTAATTAGAAGAAATAAATATCTCCAATAAAAAGACAGATTTCTTGAATAGAATTTTTAAAAAGCAGAATTCAACTTGAAGAGGTAAATAAATATTTCTACCCACATTTACTAGAGCAAATCACAATATCTAAGGCTTGGGCTTAGCTTAAGTAACTTTTGACAGGAGGCTAGAAGGATGGTAAAGTAGGTAAGGGGCTCACCTGGTACATGGCTGACCCATATTTGATCCCTGGCATCTCATATGTTCTTTTGAGCACCACTGGGAGTGATTTCTGAGCTAGTAGTCTTCCCCAAGCATCTCCAAGTATGACCCCCCCAAACAAAACAAAATAAAAGCACCCTTTGATAGATGAATGAATAAAGCAATCCACACATATAGAAGATCTATCTCTCCATCTACCTATCTCTCTATCATCTATCTATCTATCTATCTATCTAACTTTTCATCCTCAAAAGACTGAAAACACATGTGTATTGACCCATGGGACATTCTCCAAGATATTGGAACACAACATATGTCTCTACAAAATCATGAGGAGAAAAATCATGCCAACTATCTTCTCAGATCATGATACACTGAAAATGTAAGTTAGTCATACAGAAATGGAGAAACAATTCAAATGCCTGGAAATTAAATAGCTTTTTACTAAACATACAGTGTGTCATAAAGAAAATTAAAAGATTCCTAGAAACAAACAAGAATGAGGATATGTACTACCAGAACTTGTGGGACACAGAAAAGCAGTGTTGAGAGGAAAGGTCATAGCTATGCAAGGAAGGAAGGGCCTATATATATAACTTAACTGTACAACTTAAGAAACTGGAATATGGAGCCAACAGCTAACTATATTAACTATTTGTTTGGTAAGAAGCCAAAAATTGAGCACAAAGCAGGCAGGAGAAAGTAAATAATAAACCTAGAGCAGAAATAAATGAACTAGAATTCCAAAAATACAATCAATGAAAGATCAATAAAACCAAGAGCTGGTTTTTTGAAAAGGTCAACAGGCTGTAGATATAGCATAGCAGGTAGGTAGCATAGCATAACATGTTGCACATGGACAACAAGGCGGGGTTCAATCCCCAGCACCACATATGATTGCCTGATTTTGCCAGGAGTGTGTGGAGTCCTCTAGTTTCACCTCACCCTTAGAGAGCAATGCAGAGAGCCCTGCCCTGAAAGCAGATTGTTGCTGTTGCTAAGTCGCCTGGGTGTTAAAGGGACCATCTTTGGAGTAAGTTAAATGCCAGGGCAGCAGTAGGGTCCCCAGTAAGTCTTTTGAAATAGTCTTGAGAGGTGATGAGATCCAGAGCACATTTTTGTCCCACATCATGGACTTATTGAGTTTGAGAAATGAGAAATGATTTGCAGCAGTAAGGAATCAGGTAGTGTCCTTGAGTTGGGGCGTCCCTCTGGAGCTGAGTCCAGCAGCATGCAACAGTCCACATTGAGGGGAGGGGAGAGAAAAAGAGCCACATAGTATGAGTCAGCTGGAGTGGTGGTTGTAGCTTCTTGCTGGAGTGAGAGATATGGGCTGAAAGGGTCTGGCTGCAGTTTTGGGGCATCTTTTTTTAATTCTAGTCTAGTTAGGGGACATGCTCCTTTAATTGCAGCACGCACACATGGCTGTTTGCTTTTGTAGATTTTCAGCAGTTTGAAAATTAAAAACTTCAGAAGCTAATCATAAGAATGATGCAAATTAGTTATGAATAAAACAAATAAAATATGCAAGATTTAACCTTAGAAATTGTTGAATAATTTGGGGCCGGAGAGATAGCATGGAGGTAGAGCATTTGCCTTGCATGGAGAGGATGGTGGTTCAAATCCCAGCATCCCATATGGTCCCCCGAGCCTGCCAGAAGTGATTTCAGAGCATAGAGCCAGGAGGAACCCCTGAGTGCTGCTGGGTGTGACCCAAAAACCAAAATAAAATAGAATAAAATAAAAAGAAATTGTTGAATAATTGGGAAAAAATAAAATAGACATACATATATAGAAAAAGCAATACTCCTGGAGTATAAGATCTCAAGTTACCAAGATGTCAAAAAAAATTTTTTTTTGGTTTTAGGGTCACAAGTGGTAGCGCTCAGGGGTTACTCCTGGCTCTACACTCAAAAATTGCTCCTGGAAGGCTCGGGAGACCATATGGGATGCCAGGATTTGAACCACCGTCTTTCTACATACAAGGCAAATACCCTACCTCTATGTATTTCTCCGGCCCCAAGATGTCAATTTTCTTTCAGTTTGCTGATCAAAATTCCAGTAGGCACCTTTTGTGACAATTCACAGGTCAATTATAAAATTTATATGGAAAGTCACTTAACCTAGGCTTACCAAAGTAATTTTTTAAGTCTAAATTCAGTTTTTAATCAATCTCATCTCAGTAAATTGGAAAGAACCATTTCCTTCTTACAACCAAAGAAGCATTCCTTATCTATCTAACTGTAATACATATTTTTTTAATTTTTATTTTGATCATAATGGCTTACATATCTTTCACAGTAGTATTTTAGGTACATATCAACATTGAATCAGGGGAATACCCATCACCAAATTTGTACTCCCCCATTCCAGTTCCCCCTCTGCAATCCATATACCCCACCATCACCCCCCTGCTAGAGTAGGTGGTCACTCTTTGTCCAGCTTACTATTAGCGATGATATATCTGTTTGGTCCTGGTACCCTACCCTGTCTCCCCCTCTATTTAAGAAGTGGAGCTAGATAAATCGAGTTATGTGGCTTTGTTTGAAGGAAAGAAAAGCAATAAATTGGGGTACAAAATAAGAGAAAAAAAAAAGAAGTCAAATATGCTGAAATTAGGTGGAGTCCTTCCAGAGGATTTCAACCTCAGCTTGAGAGAGGATGTGAAAAAGGCAATTGAAACACCACCACAATACAGAAAGAAATATCAAATTAAATATCCAGTGAGTGCCACAGCAATAAAGACAAGCACCACACAACAGTCTTGGTTCTGAAATCAACTCATGCCAGAGTGCAAAAAGAAAGAGAAATATAAGATAACATAAAATAAAATAAAATAATATTGGAGACATCAACTTCAATCTCTACACTAATATAAAGATGTCAAAAAAATCGATCAATCGATAAATAAATATGTGGAAAAATGATTGTTTTGTGCTTTTTTTTCTTTTTCCCCCTGTATAGGCACAGTAACTATTGGGGATATTATAGAGGGAATTCCCTTGGCCTAGAAGATTCAGGGTTTCTCCCCCCTAAAGTGTACTGTCATGGGGTTAACTATAGATTCCTTGCATGATCATTTACTCTCCCCTCGGTGTTTTCGTGGTGAATGGAAGACTTCTGCTTCGTCATGGATGGTAAAATCAGATCTCTGTATCTAGAGATCTTGGTGACTGTGCAGCTCAAGGAATGGAGCTTATGATGAAGTCTTTCTTTGTGATTCTAGCAGTTCTGTTTCTTCAGTGTCGTTTTAATCCATCTTCTGTAGTTGGTGGTCTTGGTCATTATATTGCTCCTAGGATGGAGCCTGGGATAAAGTCTTTCGTTATGTTTCTGGAAGACCTGCTCAGTTGCGGTTGTCTCAGTCAGACCTCTGGAATTGGAGCTCTTGTTTGTTGAACAGATCGTAGACCAAAAGCTAGGCTAGAGCTTTTTGTTGCTGTTGTTGTTGTTGTTGGTCCCTGGATGTGTACCGTCCTGTCCTAGTTGTAACATTCAGTCATCTGTATATAGCGATCTTGACTTTTGCACAATCAAAAGGGTGACATGTTTTCTGATTTTGTCTTATCGTTGGCTGATGAGAAAGGACAACTTGCTCTTAGATCAAGTTGTTCCCATTTCCTTGTTGTCAGGTTATCAATTTAGAACTGGTGCATGCTGGCATCAGAGCAGCATTATGCATGCCCTGGAGGGGATTGGGCTCCTGGAGCTGTTGTGAAGAACTCTGTCGTTTCTATGTCTGGGATCCAGGAGTCAACGCTGGATGGTCGGTGTCTAGTTCCCTGGAGTCTAAGTTGTTTCCACATGACATACGTTCAGGGTGGGAGATGTCCCTGCGTTGTAAACAAGTATGAGTTCCTATCCCTAGTAGATAAGAGCTAGTTTTTACACATAAAATTTCCCCTTTGTTTAATATGTCTTTGCAGGAAGAAGTGGTACTACATTATATTGCTGGTGGATTTGGGGGTGGAGAGAAGAAAACAGACACTCGACAAAAACTAAGAATATATATGCTCACACATATCTAAAGAAAAAAAGAGTTTCTTTAAAAGAAAAAAAAAGATTAAATAAAAGACGTAATTAAAGGAGTAAAGTGGGGCCGGGAGAGATAGCATGGAGACAAGGTGTCTGTCCTTCCTACAGAAGGATGGTGGTTCAAATCCCTGCATCCCATATGGTCCCCCATGCCAGCAGGGGCGATCTCCGAGCATAGAGCCAGGAGCAGCCTCTGAGTGCCGCCAGGAGTGACCCAAAAGAAACAGAAACAAATCAAATCAAATAACAAAAACTAAAACAAAACAAAACAAAAAAATGAACAAGGATAAAAAAGAAAAGAAAAAAGAAAAAAACAAAGAAAAAGGAAGAAAGTGATACAGGAGATTACATTTGGGGAGAAACAGGATAAGAGGTAGTGTTATATATGTTTATATTTTTGATGAAAGTACAGGCTTCTCCATTGTCTTTTGGGATTTCCTTGTGAAGTGTGGGGTCCAGGCAGGGAGGTTTGGGGTAGAGTTCTTGCAGTGGGGGTCTTTTGGAGCTAGTTCCGGTATCAAGCCACAGTCCATATTAGGGAGAGGTGATTAGGAGGGCCACACTGCATGGGTCAGTAGGGGTGTTGGTTGTATTTTCTTGCCGGGAACAAGGTAGAGTTTGGGTGGGTGTCTCTTCACTTGTGTAGTGGGTATTGGCTCATTGGGATAGGAGGTCGGTCTTGATGCCTAATGGATTAAGAACTGAGGGTGGAGAGTTATAATGTGGTGGGGATATTGTAAGAACAATTTAAAGGAGAAAGGATTGCCTTTCAATAAAAGGTGCTGGAATAATTACATATCCATATTTCAAAAATGAAACGGAAGGAAGGAAGGAAGGAAGGAAGGAAGGAAGGAAGGAAGGAAGGAAGGAAGGAAGGAAGGAAGGAAGGAAGGAAGGGAGGGAGGGAGGAAGGAAGGAAGGAAGGGAGGGAGGAAGGAAGGGAGGAAGGAAGGAAGGAAGGGAGGGAGGAAGGAAGGGAGGAAGGAAGGAAGGAAGGGAGGGAGGAAGGAAGGGAGGAAGGAGGGAGGAAGGAAGGGAAGGAGGGAGGGAGGGAGGGAGGGAGAGAGGGAGGGAGGAAGGGAAAGAGGGAAGAAAGGATAGGGGAAAGAAAATAAGCTCCTACCATCCTTCACAATTTGTTCTAAATGCAGAAATCAAAGTGGATCATAGATCTAAATATAAGAAAGTAGATTTTTCAATGTCTAGAAGGAAATATAGAAGAACATTTTTATGACCTTGGCAAAGATTTGTTAGCTACAACATCACAAACACAATCTATTAACAAAAGAAAGATAAACTGGGTTGCGTCCAAATTAAGCAGGAAAGCAAGTATTACTTTATCAATATCTAGAAAATTGAGGTTTATACTAGGTCACTCAGCTAGCAGGAATGGCGCCTGTGAATAAAACCGGGCGGCCCATTCCAGCACCATTCAAGAATGGAGCCACCATTCTTGCATACAGAGCCCTAGGCCTGAGTGAATGCAGGAAGTACAGATTTCAATAGCACAGCTGTGTCTCTGGACTGATAGGCTGGGGCTGCGCCTCCACTCCACCTGGCAAATCCCTAACTTGGGCCCAGAGAGCTTGAGCTTCATCAGCACTGAATGAGCTTTCAACAAACCTGGCAATGCTTCATTGCAAAAGACAAATGTTATGACGAGGAAGACTGGGCTGTCTTCCCTGCAGATTTGTTTGTTCAATCTTAATGACTTGGTAATGTGAAAAATAGGACTGCCCATGGGCCTGGTCAGGCTGTTGCCTCTTAGACCATCAGGTCATGAGCAGAGAGGGAGCAGGTTTGGGGGTTGAGATCCCCCAATGAGGGATCTGAATTCCTCAGGCCTGCCCTCTGCCTCTTTCCTGCTGCTTCTACCTTGAATTTGAATTCAGCACATTGTCCATCTAAATAAGAAGCCGGAGTTTGAGAGATGGTTTGTGAATGCTCATAGTCATGTTCAGAGTTTATCTGTGGATCATATGCCAGACTCGGGCCCTGAGATCACTTTCTCTGCCTTCTACAGACCAGTGCTGAAGGATATCTGCAAAATTAGACTTCGAGCCAGTGGGTTTGGAATGGGGACCGAGATTCTGCTTTTTTCTCCAAGAGATACTTACTAACAGCACCACACAATGGGGTCTCCACATAAACATTTTTTCCTTGTTTGTTTGTTTGGGTCACACCCAGTGGAGCTTAGGAGTTACTCCTGGCTCTGCATTCAGAAATTGCTCCTGGCAAGCACGGGGAACCATATGGGATGCCAGGATTTGAACCACCATCTGTCCTGGGTCTGCTGTGTGCAAAGTAAACGCATTACTGCTGTGCTATCTCTTCAGCCCCTCCACATAAACAATTTCTTTCAGCTGTGTTCCCTCCAGAGAAAGCTCAGAGAGCCCATTACAGGTCCTTTCGTCAAGTATTGATTTCAAGAAGTCAGATTAGTCTTGGCAGTGTTGGTGGAATGGAAGATATGGTAAGTGAAGCTAGAAGGACAAACACAGGATAATCTCTTATCTGTGGTATAGAGAAGAGAGACAGGAAGTAACAGGGGTCACCTCCTTATGTCCTTGTGTCATTGTGTCACAGAGCCTTGTGTCCTTGAATGGTACAGTGGCAGAGCACAGATAAATTATTCAAATCTCAGAGTAAACCTCACATAGATCCAAACCACAGCCACCAGGTTCAGAATGTGCCTGGTAGAGGCAGGCTGGGGAGGGAACCTGAGGGACTGGTGGGGAAAAGTGACACTGGCACTGGATTGGTGCTGGAACATAGTTTGCCTAAAGCTCAACTATGAATATCTTTATAAATCACAATGTTTTAATAAAAAAATTAAAAACAAAAGATAGGTCCAGAATAAGCTATGTTTGTAGCACAGCTACCAGGCTGGCTGATGGAGTGTGGGTTCACTGTATGGTGAAAATAGGATGTGTGCTTTCAGGGCCATGGCAGCTTTGCCTGGTGAAGGTATTCAGTCTCCTTTAGTTTGCTGAGCAGGAGGATTGGGAACACTCCTAGAAATGAAGTGTAGTGTCTATTGAATGTGCCTGGAGGTCTCGGCAAGATTTAGCTCCATATGTGGCCAGACAAAAGTCTTCAGAGTTCATTTGCCCTGCGTGCTCTTTAAGGAGAATGTGATTCAGCTAAATTGTCCCTCTTGGTGTATAGGATAGGTCATCATACTATGGAAAGGATTTGACCAGCTCAGCTTTCACTGGGCACAATGACAGTATATATACTTACACCTTAAAAACCTTGCAAAGTCTTTGCCGCCTTCAGAAAGTTTCAGGGGGGCAGGAGATGGCTCAGTGGCTTCAGTGTCTGCCTTCTAAGTGAGGCTCTGAAGTTGATCCCTGGCACTACCAAACATGAACCTGGCAGCTCTTCTATGATCCCCTTGTCACATGTGAGTGAGCGCAGCAGCTAAAGGGTACAGTTCCTTCCAAGATAGAACCTGGTTTGATCACACATCAGGCAATCTTCCACCCTCTGGACCATCTCCTGGTCCAGTAAGAGCAACTTTAGAACATTCACTTCCTTACAGGGTTCTTCCCACTAACACTCTTCCTCCTTAGAAGTCTCTAAAGCTCACATGTAGGCAATGGATTAAAGTGACTATTTCCACCCCTCTTCTGAGGCTTCACAGTATCTCTGGGGCTGATGGTCACATCTTGAGAGCTGCAACTGCCATCTGACTATTACCTGACTGCCATCTGAAAACCATTGGGAGTTTTTCCATGAGGCCCAGAAGGGTCTAGGGGTCTTGAGAACACTCAGCCTTGAAGGATTGGAGATGATTTTGGGTTTAGCTTTCTTTTTTTTTTTTTTTTTTTTTGGTTTTTTTGGGCCACACCCGGTGACGCTCAGGGGTTACTCCTGGCTATGCACTCAGAAGTCACTCCTGGCTTGGGGGGACCATATGGGACGCCGGGGATCGAACTGCGGTCCATCCTAGGCTAGCACAGGCAAGGCAGGCACCTTACCTCTAGCGCCACCGCCCGGCCCCGGGTTTAGCTTTCTATTTCCATCTCCCTGTGAAGTGAATAAAGAAACACAATCTCTTGTCTAGTGAAGTTTTAAAATCTGGATTCTACAGCTGTGTAGCATGTCCCTTAAATGGGAACAATTCATCTCGGATGGCCTAAAGTGTCCTCTTGCCCTTAGGGCTACACACAGGTCATTAATCTGTCTGGTTCAGGTTGTGGTTAAATAATAGTTTCCAAATTCCACCTGGAACCCTTCTACCTACATAATTCTTTCAACATTTTGGATGTTGAACTTTTTTTTCCAGAGGTTTCCTCATACTTCACATAGTAATTTCATTGGCACAAAGAGATGTGAAGAAATTGAATTTCAATGCCACAAAACCCAGCTATGCAGACAGGCTGTCCTTTCCCTTGAATAGTAGTGCAAGACCATAAAAATAATGGTGTAAGTGGAAACCCTGCAAAATGTTGATAATCAATGGAAAAAATTAGAGTTGTTCTGTGACCTTTAAAAATGTCAAAACATTAAAAGTTCTCTTCTGTCAGTTATGAACACAGAGGGAAATGAAAAATTAGGAAAAATAATATTTACTTATTACACTGTAATTTGAAACATTACAAACATTGATAATGAAATGCTTTAGTTTTTAGCTGAAAAAAATCTTTTCCTAATTCACCCAAAGCCTTTTCTTTCTCTCATTGAACAGTAGAACAAGACTGTGTTGAATTGTCACATTTCTTTTGAGTCTATTTCCCCTATTTTATTCTTTGTCCTACAAGATTATGAAGTTTTCGTGGGCATGATTTAAGGCTGATTGTTTTTTCTCATGTGGTTTCCTCTGGGACATCTTTATTTTCTTGGACTCTGAGTGTAAATTTTTTAGCAACATCTTATGAGCTAGTAATTGCACCCATAGTTTACCATCAATCAATTACTGAATTCTGAAATGATGAAAGCTTATTGGCAGTAAAATGTTCTTCCTTTTCATTTTCATTTTCTTTCAGTGTGGCAACTCCAGTGCTTTGGCCTGTTTGAGAGAGAGAGAGAGAGAGAGAGAGAGAGAGAGAGAGAGAGAGAGAGAGAGAGAGAGAGAGAGAGAGAGAGAGAGAGAGAGAGAGAGATTTTAAGAGAGGGCAGACTTTTAATTTAAAAAAGAAAATTGCTCCTTTTCAAGTGTTTCTCTTGGTAGTGCCATTTAAAGGATTATCTTTAAATATTCATCAACCCACCTTTTTTTTCTTCATCTCCCAAATTGATGATGAGAGCCTTTAGAAGGACTCCGCCCATTTTCGGGATATTAGACTCTTACCCCAGTTTATCACTTTTCTCTTTTTCAAACAAAACCATGCAACTTGAACTAGCTAGTCCTGCCTCCAGTTAGAGGGGGAAATAAGGGAGGCATCAAGACCAAACAGGTGCAAGACTACTAAGTAGTGGGTTGGATACAGAGGGGACCACATATTCTAGCCGCCCTGGGGTGAGGGAAAAGGAAATGGGAGGTAGGACAGAAACGGAGGTGTAGGGAGGACAATTTGGTGATGGGAATCCCCCCTGATTTTATGTAAATATGTACCTAAAATATTATTGTCAACAATATGTAAGCCACTATGATCAAAATAAAAATTAAAAAAAAAGAATATAATTCCACTATAAAAAAATTCATCAACCTTCTCATATATATGTACATATACATATATATTTATCATTGCTCAGGACTTATTCTTTTTATTCCTCTTTTTTTGGGGTCACACCCAGCAGTGCTCAGGGCTCTATGCTCAGAAGTCACTCCTGGCAGGCTCGGGGGACCATATGGGATGCTGGAATTCGAACCACTGACCCTCTGCATGCAAAGCAAACACCTTACCTCCATGCTATCTCTCTGGTTCTTGCTTTCTGTTTCTTTCCCTGTCACTTTTATTAGCCATAATTTAAAATAAATCACCTGGGGTCAGGGTTGATGTAATTAAGTGAGTTGTGCTAATTAACTCAGAAAAAGTGAAATGAAAAGTGATTTTATGAATGTATGACCACAGTAACTTACAGCATTACTTTGAAGTTGATAACAGGCAACATTACTTTGAGCTTGGACCATGGGCCTTTCTTGTGAGAAGGGTAGTGGCCTCTAGCCTAAGCAGAGCATGTGCCCCTTACTCAAAAACAGTCTAATTCAGTTTTATCTAACTAATCAACACAACCAGCAACGATTCTCTTTCTGACCCAAAGCAAAACATATCTGCAAACTGGATTTAGGCTTAGGGCTGACTCTTTTCAAACCTCTGAAAATGGTAAAAGAATATTTAAGAGGAGTAGCTTAAAAATCCACATGTCTCATAGGATAAATGATACCCACAATTTATTTTCTAAAGGGGTAAATGAGGATATCCTTTCACCACCCCTTCCAACACCAAGGAAATTTTGATGGAGAAGGGCAGGGGAGAAAGCCTGAAGATACACAACATCTTGCAGAGATCAAAGAAAGTCATAAAAGAAGAAACAGGGTATAGGATCCTATTGGCTGTTCTGTTAAGTTTGCTAAGTTGAAACCCTAGCAATATCTATATTTGACAGAGAGCTGAGCTCTAAAAACATTAAAGCCACCCCGCCTTTGCCCTGATTTCCCTGTTTGAGAAACACATGAATAAAAAATAGTGAAAGAAGAGAGGTTCTAAATAAGCAGCTCACCACTAAAACCAAAATGAATGAGTGAATCTAGACTGCATTTTAAACTCAGCATGAACTGCTCTTCATGCCACAAAATACGTATTTTGACAGGGATTCTATACTTTCACACTACCAACTATCACATTATCTTTTTTGTTTGTTTTCAGGGGAGCCACACCCAGCATTGATCTGGGGTTACTCCTGATAACCCCAAATTCCTCAGGAAATCACTCCTTTCAGTGCTTAAGTAACCATAGCTGTATGCGGCTCCCGGCCAAAATGAATGCGGCTCTTTGCCTCTTATCATTATTTTGTATACTGTGGCTCTTTGCCAAGTTTGGATTTTGTTCTGCTGCTTCTGAGGAGGGGACCTCTGAGGAGAGATCTCTGAGCCCGTAGTCCCGCCCCCAGGCTGTGGCATCCTGTCTCCCATCCCTCGGGAAACAACTGCACGGGCCAGCGAGCGGCGGAGACCCCACTCGGTGTCACATGATGTGTCACATGTTGTGTCACATCTTGTCGTTTGTTCTTAGTGTGGAGGACACAGCACACCCTCCACCATCACTGCAGGATTTTTTACCCTCACTCAAAATGGCAAAATGCAATATGTGTTGAGTATATTATTGTTAAAATTATATGCTTTTGTGTGTTTGCCTGTTTTGGCAGGTCACTGCGTGGTGTGACTCTCTGACTCTCACAGTTTAAAATTTTGGCTCTTTGTGTCGAACTTGTTTGCCACCCCTGCCATAGGGGATGCTGGGGATTGAGCTCGAGTCTATCACTCGAGTCATGCAATTCAAGTGGCCTACTTATTGTACTATTAACTTCCAGTCCCCATTATCACATTATTTTACCCCAAACAAACACAAATGTGATCTACAAGTTGGTCCAACCAGCAATTTAGATGGCCCACTAGGGTGAGGGATACACATAGACAGCAAAGGAGAACTGAGGCAAGCAATAAAATCCACATCTTGAGAAATGCTACAAATGACCCTTGGTGTTTCTACTTTCAAATTGTACTTTATAAATTCATCCTTTTGGTGCTTAAAGACTAAAGTGCTACAGTAGGAACATACATATCACAATATGTATGTGTTGGCTTTAAATATGACAAAATCAACAGTGGATTTATATGTGTACTTGAAATAAGTGCATGATCTGGGCATTCACACCCATCATATTTCCTCTTGGAAACATGCCCTGAGGCTCCATGATGGGGTTAGATTTCAGGGTCCACTCCCCCAGCCACCATCACATGCCTCATGAGTGTCACTTAAAATATCTGTAAAAGAATTTTTTCCTGACTCTTTCTCTGCATGGCTCCTGAGGCTGCTCCAATTACACAGCTAGGGTACATCTCCAATTCAATGAACCCCAGCACAACATGTAGAAAACACCATTCTACGAGTGTGACAATGGGGAAATAACACAGACATCCAGCATGCATAGAGAATGAAGATGGCAGCTCTAATGATTTGAAAAGTGCTGACCAACTATTTAGCCTCTCAGATATGGACTTTAGAGAAGAAATATAAAGGATCCTCATAAAACTCAAAGAAAGCATGGAACAAATTGAATGCCCACAAATAAAAATCAAGAGTATATGAAAATAGACATGAGAAAACTCCAAACTGAAATAATAGGACTTAAAAACTTGGTAGGTGAAATGAAAATCTCACTGGAAAGCCTCTCCAGCTGAGTAACAGCAGCTGAAAACAAAATCAGTGAGTTGGAAGATGAGATGCATAACAACTCTATATAACAGAAGAAATTAGAAAAGAACCTATATGCAAATGATCAGACAATGGGAAAAAATCCTCAAAGAACATGAACAGATGATAATAGAAGTCTTTGATAAATTCAACAGAAAAAAAAAACATTGGAGTCCCAGAGAACTAGGAAGAAAATCCCAGTGCATAATCAATATTCAGTCTCAGCGAACTAGGAAGAAAATCCCAGTGGATAATCAATATTCATTGCTGAGAAACTTCCAGAGCAAAAAGAGTACATGCAACCAATTCTTGCAAGCCTGAAGAGTGCCAGCTAAAAGAGATTCTGAAGAAAAGCACCCCCAAGTCACATACGAGTCACAATGATGAACACCACAGATAGAGATAGAATACTGAAAGTAACAGGATCAAAAAGAAAAATTACATTAAATGGAGAATCCTTAAGATTTACAGCAGACCTTCACCAAAAAACGTTAAGGCTCAGAGCCAGTGATGGGATATAGTGAGAAAACTCACTGAAATGACTGCTTTGCCTAGAATACTTCACCCAGCCACACTTACATTCAGGTGTGAAGAAATCATACATAGCCTTCATGGATAAACAACAGCTCAGAAACTTTACAGACTCAAAACCAGCCTTAAAAGACAAATTGAAATGTCTAGTATGACAAGACAGACCAACAGACACACAAAACTCCTATATAATGATGACACTAAACCCCATGACAATTTTCTCTCAATGAACTATATGTACCAGTTAAGAGACACAAAGTGAAAAAATGGATCAAGAAACTAAATACATCATTCTGCTGCCTACAAGAAACACATCTGAATAATCAAGAACAAACATAGACTCAAAATCAAAGGTTGGAGGACAATCATTCAAGCTAATAGCTCCCTAAAAATCTGGGGTAGCCATATTAATATCAGATGACACAAACTTTAGACTTAAAAAGGTTATAAAGGACAAAGATGCACATTTTATAATAATGAAGGGATATGTACGACAGGAAGAAATCACACTCCTAAACATTTGTGTACATAATGAGGGACCAGCAAAATATTTAAATTGTTGACAAATTGGAAAATAGACATCAATAGCAACACAATAATAGTGGGAGATCTCAAAACACTACCCTGTTACCCTTGAAAGGTCAACCAGGCTGAAAACCTAACAAGAATATACTAGCTCTGAAAGAAGAATGGAAGATAGTGGGCCTAGAAGATATATAGTAGAGATATAGAAAACTGGGTCTATCCCTGGTCAGCCGCATGCAAGGCAAAATGCCTTACCACTGTGCTATCTCTCTGACCCCACAAGTCTATTCCATGGATCTGAGGTTCTGTCTTCATTCTAATACCATGCTGTTTTAATAACTATTGATATCTTACACAATTTAAAATTGGGGAAACAAGGTGCCTCTAACTTCTTTTCCCCAAGAATTGTATTAGCTATTCATGGACATTGTTTCACATGAATTTCAGGGTGTGTTTGATCTACCCCTTTGAAAAATGTCAATGGGTAACCTTAGAAGGATTTCATAAAATCTGTAAAGTGCTTTGGAAAGTATAGGCATTTTAATGATGTTAATCCTCCCAATCCATGAGCAAGGGTATTATATATCTCCATTTTCTTGTGTCCTCTTTTATTTCTTGAAGCAGTGTTTTGTAGTTTTCTTTTCATAGATCTTCCACCTCTTCAGTTAAGTTGACTTCAAGGTATTGATTTCTGTGACATAATTGTAATTGAATCGTTTTTGTAGTGCCTCTTTCTTTTCTTTCATTATTTGTATATAAAAATACAATACTAATTTTGTAACTGTCACTTCACTACACAAATATATTATTTCTAGAAGCTCTTTGGTAGAGTCTTTAGGATTTCCTAAATACAGTATTATATTATCTGCAGTGTGAATTTGACTTTCTTCTTTCCTATCAGGATGTTCTTGATATATATATATATTTTTTTTTTTTTTGCCTGATTAGTAGGGCAAGTACTTCCAGTATTATGATTAACAGAAGTAGCCAGAGGAGGCAACCTTGCCTTGTACCAGATCTTAGTTTATTTCCATTGGGACATATTTGTCATGGGCTTATGGTAAATGGCCTTGTCTATATTTGAGAAAAGTTTCTTCTCATTTCCATCTCATTGAGATGTTTTATCATGATCGGGTATTGGACCTTATCAATTGCTCTTTTCTTATCTATTAATATGATCATATAATTTTTTTTCTTTTGTTGATATTACATATCTATATTAATTGACTTGCCTAAATTAAATCATCCTTGCATCTCTGGAATAAATCGTCTATTTGATTCATAGTGTATGACCTTCTTCATGAGTTGTAGAGATCCTATTTGCCGAGTATTTTCTTGAGGATTTTGCATCTGTGATACCTTTATTGTAGGTGTCCTGTCTACATTTGGTATCAGAATGATGTTCAACTTCATAGAAACTTTCTGGGAGTGTTTCCTCTTTCTTCAATTTCCTGGAAGAGCCTGAAAGCATTGGCAGTAGCGTCCTCTTACAAGGTTTGAAAGAATTCACAGTGAATCATCTGGACCCTGGGCTTTTGTTTTTTAGGAAGCCTTTTGATTACCATATTAAGTTTCTCAATTGAGATAGGTCTTTTCAGATTTTTTAGATCATCTTGGGTTCAACGTTGGGAGGTTATAGAGTCCACGAATTTATCCCATTTCAATCTAGGTTCTCATTGTTTTGTGGCATAAAGTTTCTCAAAGTATAATCTCTGGTTACCTTTTAAATTTCTGTAGTATCTGTTTTGTGTACATCCTCCTTTTCTTTTCTGGCTCTGCTTATTAAGTTTCTCTCTCTTTGTGAGTCTTTGCTGATGAGTTTTATAGATCTTGCTTATTTTTAAAAAGAACCAATTCTTGCTTTTATTGATATTTTGGATTTTTTTTTGGGGGGGGCGGGGGTGTTTCCAGTTCATTAATTTCTGCCCTATAAGTTTTATTATTTCCTTCTGCCTACCTGTTTGGGTTCATTTTGTTGGTCATTTCAATTTTTTTAACTGTCATTAAGTTAATTTATGTAGACCCTTTCTTCCTTCCTGATATATGCTTTCAAAGCTATAAATTTTCCTCTCAATACTGCTTTTGATGTGGCCTACAAATTCTGATAATTCATATATTTATTCTCATTTGTTTCCGGGAATCTTTTGCATTTCTTTTTGATTTTATCTCTGATCCATTGGTTGTTCAGTAATGTGTTATTTAATTTCCAGGTGTTAAAGTGCTTTTTCTGTGGCTGTAATTCACTTTTATTCTACTTTATATTTTAATTCACTTTCTAATTTCACATTTTATTTGCTTCATGATTGGAGAAAATAGTTGACACAATTTATATCTTCTTGATTTTATGATAGTATGTTTTTTACCTCAGTATGTGGTCTATCTTGGAAAGTATCCCATGTGATTTGGATAAAAATTTGTATTCTGCTTTGTGGGAATGGAAAGCTGTGTGTGTGTGTGTGTGTGTGTGTGTGTGTGTGTGTGTGTGTGAAAGAGAGAGAGAGAGAGAGAGAGAGAGAGAGAGAGACTCTTATTTTTTTCATTCAGAGCTAGTATTTCCTTGTTAAAATTTAGCCTGGCTTATCTATCAATGGGTGACAGGGTGGTGTTGAACTCTCCTACTATTATTGTGTTGCTATTAATGTCTTTCTTAAAATATATCTGGAATTGTTTTAAATATTTTGCTGGCCCCTCATTGTAATGTAATTGTATATGTAAAAGAGTATGATTTCTTCTTATTATAGATATTCCTTGATTATTAAAGGATATTTGTATCTTATAAGCTTTTTGAGACTAAAGTATGTGTCATCTGATATTAGTATGGCCACCCCAGCCTTTTTAAGGGAGTTGTTTACTTGAATGATTGTCCTCCAGCCTTTGACTGTGAGTTTATGTTTCCTCTATTAAGATGTGCTTCTTGCAGGCAGCAAAATATTGGGTTCAATTTTCTTATCTATTTTGACTCTCTGTTTCTCTTAACTGGTGTATTTAATACATTGATGTTGAGAGAGATGATTGTCATGATTTGTGTCATCTTTTTTAAAGGCATTTCAGGTATTTGTTGGGTCTGCCTTGCTTAAAGCAAATGTTTAGTTTTTCCTTTAAGGTTGATTTTGAGGCTGTAAAATTTCTGAGCTGTTGTTTATCTCTGAAGCTGTATATTCTTCCTTCAAACCTCATTAAAAGTCTGGCTGAGTAAGGAATTCTTGGAGAACCACTAATTTCTTTGTGTTTTGACACTATATTCCACTGTTGCCTTGGGTCTTGAGGGTTGCTTGTGATAAATCTGCTGTAAATCTTACAAAATTTTTTGTATATAATTCCCCTTTTTGATCTTCTCCTTCTAGTATTCTATCTCTATCTGTGATTTTCATCACTGTAACTAGGATTTAGAGTGCTTTAGGGTTTTTTGGGGGGATCTCTTTTAGCTGGTTCTCTTTGGGCATCCAGGATGTGGTATATGCACTCTTTAGCTCTGGGAATTCAGTAATGATGTCCTTGACTGTTGATTCTTCATAGAGTTCTTCCTGGTCTCTGGAACTCCAATGGTTCTTATGTTGTTCCTACCAAATATAGCCAAGAGCTCTATTGTTGTCTGTTCACTTTATTTGAGGATTTTTCCCATCTTCTGTTTGTTTATGTTAAGGCTCTTTTCCAGACTCTTTTGTTGTATGCTGGTGTTATATAGCTCATCTTACAGCTCACTGATTCTGTCCTCAGCACCTGTTACTGTGTTGGTGAGGCCTTCCAGTGAGCTTTTTGTTTTTTCTATCACATTTTTTAGTCCTGTTATTTCAGTTTGAAGTTTTCTTATTTCCATTTTCATATCTTCTTGAGTCTTAGTTGTGGTTTGTTTGGTTTGTTCCATGCTTTTGAGTTCTTTGAAAATTCTCAACATTTCTTCTCTAAAATCCTTATCAGAGAAGCTACATAGGTGGCTGGTACTTGTTGGGTCATCAGAGCTACCATCTTCATTCTCAAAGCATGGTGGAGTTCTGCATTGTTGCTCCATTGTTATCTTTTCTTTGTTGGTTTTCTTAAATGTGTGCTGAGATTCATTGGCTAAAAAATGGCTGTGCTCATTTCTTTGTGATGGTCTCTGCCTCACTGCATCTCATTACAGGTATGCGGCTATACTTGGTGGTGGTGGCAGCAGTAGCATACTCACAATTCATCCAGTGATGAGGGATTTTGCCTAACTGCATCCTTAAGTTTATTCTATTTTTTAAACATCATAGTTACAAGGTTGTTACAGGTTTTTTTTTTTCACAGATAAAGTTGTTGCACACTGTTGAATGTTGTTATACATTGTACTTAAATATATTCTTAAGTGATTTTTTAATATTCTATAAATGAAATTGCTAGTCTAAGAAATAAAACTATATTTTATAATTTAATTTTGTATTATAATATTTTGCTGAATTTATATATTTTGATTTTTTTCTTAAGAAATCTTTAGGGTTTTCTATATATGTTTTTGTCCCTATAGAAGATATTGTGTGAACACAGGGACACTTTTTCAACAACATTTCTGAATTGGAAGCTGCTTATATGTATATTGTTGAAATTAAACCTGGGAATTTCACAGATATGAAGCACTCTTTGCTGAGTCACATCCCCAGTTTCTGAGTTGAATGTCTTTTTGTCTGTTTGTTTTGGAGGTGGCTACACCCAGTGGTGGTCAAGGGTTATTCCTGACTGCCCTATACACTAAACTATCACTCTGGAACCTTTCTTGTCTTTTTTTTTTTAAACTAAATTATCCAACAGAGATATAATGAATAAAACTTAGAGTGTGCACTCTTGCCTTTCTTCTGGTCTTTAAAAGCTTTCAGTTTTCAAAGTTGATTATGAAGCTAGCTATGAGCCTTTCATAATTATTATTTTTTGTTATCTAGTGATGTTTTTTCTATTCCTAGTATGTTACATATTTTTATTCATTAAAATATGCCAATAGGGGAAGGATAATTTCTACAACAAATGGTATTGGAAAAACTGGATATCAACAGACAAAATAAAAGAACCCCATCTTACACAGTATGCAAAAATCAACAACCTGGGGGCCGGCAAGGTGGCGCTAGAGGTAAGGTGTCTGCCTTGCAAGCACTAGCCAAGGAAGGACTGCAGTTCGATCCCCTGGCGTCCCATATAGTCCCCCCAAACCAGGGGCAATTTCTGAGCGCTTAGCTAGGAGTAACCCCTGAGCATCAAACGGGTGTGGCCGAAACCCCCCCCCCAAAAATCAACAACATGGGTTAAAAACTTTTAATAAGACCTAAAACTATGAAACTCCTCATATAAAGTCTAGGGAAAATAATTCTTGATACTGATCTTTCCAATAATATCTTGAAAACATCATCAAAAGTTCATTCTGTAAAAGTAAAAACAGAGAAGAGGAATTGTAGCAAATTGAAAAGTTATAGGCCACATGGAAGCAATAAAAAGAATAAAAAGACAGCTAATAAATGGTAGAAAGTATTTATGAATTATATAGGGCTGGGCAGGTAGGATGTTTGCCTTGCACAGGCCAAACTGTGCAATCACCAGCATCCTGTATCGTTCCCTAAGCATTACTAGGAATGATTCCACAGTGTAGAGCCAGGAGTAACCAACCTCTTAGCATTCCTGGGTGTGTTCCCCTAAAAAAAGAAGAAATTAAAAAAGAAATGAAAATATTTACAAACTATGTATCAATAAGGAGTAAATAAATATCTAGGAAGCTTCTGCAACACATACAACCACACAAATTCCCAAATAACTCAATTTAAAAGCTTATAAAAGACTAGACTAGACATTTCCCCTGAAAAGATAGAAATCGTTATCAGATTCAGCAGCATTAATTACCAGGGGAAATAAATGAAGCCCACAATTTGATGGCATACCTGTTGAGGTGGTCAATATTAAAAGCAAGCAAAAGCAGAAAACAAGTGTTGGAAAAAGCAAGGAGAATTGGAGCTCCTTCATGTTGCTGTTATAAATACAAAATAGTGAGGCATCTATGGAAATTATAATAGAGGTTCCTTTAAAAATAAAGGACCAATTTGTGACCCAGAAAACATACATCTAAGTATTTAATTCAAAAGCAATGAGATCAAATATTAGCACTTTTGTGTTCACTGAATCACTGTTCACTGTTCACAAATGTCAAGTTCAGAAACAATCTAAGTGGGCTTTGACCAATGAGTAGATAAAGGAAAATATAAAATAATGAAATAGTATTCAGCCTTGAAAAAGAAAATAAATTCTGTGATGTTGCTAACAAATATGAGTTTTGAGGATATTATAATAATTGAAATATGTCAGTTCTAAAGGTCTAGCATGAAAAGATTCCACATATATAAAGTGAAAAGATTCCACATATATAAAGTGGAATTCCACACATATAAACTTCTAGAATGAGAAAGACAAAATTTCTATTTTCTGAACATAATGTTTTTCATACAAGATGATACAGTGGTAGAAACCTGTTGAATAACCAAATATATACAGTTAGTAATACTGGGGTGTACACTTAAGCACTTAAGTACTCTGCTTTGTTCTACTACATTAGAAAGTGAGTAAGTTACTAATGATTTAAGATTTTTTAAAGTTGACTGAAGAAGGGACATATACCATTTAGGCTTCTCAGAATCAGAGATGTTTTGAGTCAAGGAATCACTGCAAACTCTTCTAATTGCCAAGCTTGGATGCTGAGATGTATCCTTCATCTGGGTCCAAGTGGCAGAAGAGCTTTGCCTGCCCAGCTGGGCCCAAGTATTGAGGAACCCAGCCCATTCAGGCATTGCAACAAGACCAGTTGAGCCTCGTTTATAATAACAAGCAAACAAACACTGTACCTAGGCTTTTATTCTTTAGAGAACTGATATTAAAGCAGGGCAGGGTCCTTGACAGGGGGATAAATCTACAAAATTATAGATATTATATTATATTAAATGTATTAAACCAGTTTGACTACTTCCACTAAAACGTCTGCCATTGGCTACAAAAATCATCTGGCAAAGCTCTTGTATACCCACAAATAACTATATCACAGATCCAAGACTCTTTTCTAGGGTCTGGTTAGGGGCTAGAGTCAAGGCTAACCCAACTGAGGTCTGGTTCCTGGAGCTAAGGGTGCACAGAAAGGCCACCCCACCAATCCCCAGCTAAGAGAAGAAAGGATGGAGGGAGGCATAGAACAAAAATGTTTCAACTTCTCTCAATTAGATAGACAGGAACCCAAAGCAAGACCTAGTGAGTTCCACCAGGTCCCTGGCCACAGGAAATCTCTTAGCTAACTTAGCTATCTAACTGCATCCCACTGTAGGGGGTTGGGCTACAGAGAATATGTCAGTGGTGAGCACTGCCTATTTCCTAGAGAAAGAGGGACAGTAAAAAAGAGACACAGGGAAAGTGAATTAGATGAGCATTGTCAGATAAGCCCAGATCTCACCCTGCTGTGCCTCAGCACCATCTCTCCAAGTTTTGAACACTAACCTCTCAGTTAGTAGGAAGGGGTAAGGCAAAAGGAACCTTCCCCAATACCACTTAACCCTGCTTATTTTACTGAAGGGCAGTTTTGAATACTTGCTTTCACTTGGATTAACAACCCTCTCCTGGGCCACAATTCCAGGCTCTCTGATGAATGGTTAAGACCAACACACACACACACACACACACACACACACACACACACACTTTGCAGTGCTTGCAATGGAGCAAGTGGAAAGTGCCACCTACAGCGGAGGGTTCTGCTCTGTGCTTAAGTCCCTCCTTGGTCCCCTTTCAGTTTTCTATCTACTTGTCTCTTTAATGGACAAAATAACTATCTTGGAGGAACAAATACCAGTTGATTTCACTCATCGTGACATCTCTATGAAACAGAAAAAAAAAACACAGAAAAAAAAATGATGGCAAATGCTTTGCCTTTGATGACCAAAGCTAAATTGCCAAGAATTAGGAGTGGATGGGGAAGGACAGAATATGGGACAGACAGACCATGGTGAAGGGTCCAGGGTGCTTGGGTGGTGGTGAGATATTAACATGAACTGTACGTGTTCATGATTCATAAATATGATCATAACCAGGTTATTCAGCTACAAGTTGGTTGCTATTAGCACACTCATACTTGGGTCCAGCATAAAGCCTTGAAGCTAATAAAATTGCTGAACATGGTTCCCCTGGGCAGTTCTGGGCAGAGGAGGAGAGATGAGGTCTCAGCTCCAGTAGGCCATAGAAAGGTGCTGTGGCCCCAAATGGCCATTCCTTACTTTCACAAACTAGTCCACAGGCCGGATGTGGCCTCCTTTCCAGGCAGGTCACCTGGACATTTCAGGTGTTCTTGAGGTATCAACTTCTAACGTTGCACAGCAAATGGGGCTGGCACCTTCACTTCTTCCTTCTACCTTCCCTGTTGTTGGCTTTCCAGGTCTCAGAATTGACCTAGTTTCTGTCCTGATACCTCCCTTCAGGCCCAGCCCAGGCCACTCCAGTTTGCCCTGAGGTGGCTTCCGAGTTCTGATTTCTGTCAGAGTGAGGGCTGGCAAGCTAGGAAGGAGCAGGGCCTAATTGTCAGCTCACCTCCAGTCTTTCCTAGCCTGACAGGAACAATTCTTCCCGTTTCCATGCTGGGCATCCCAAGAAAGACAAAAGAATATGAGAGAAGGAAATGGCAACATGTACATAAGTATGGAGTCAGAGCACTTGTGACTCATTCCAGCCTCTGCCAATACCCAGGGACCTCAGAATGAATGGTCCTTCCTCCCCAGTGGGCCAAGGCAGGAGCTGTGGCACTCTGCACCCTGGGAATTGGTATTTGCCTTTAGTAGGTGAGTACCTCAGAGTTGGAGGTGGGTCTTCTGTTCTCAAGTCAGAGTCTGAGACTAGCCTGTGGAGGAAGGCAGGCTGGCTCCTCTCCATCCCCTCCTGTGTTCTCAGTAGCACCCCTGTGTGTGGCTGCTCTTCATGTCCTTCAACCTCTCCCTCTTCATCTCCCTCTCCTCTCATGTTCAGGACTTATTTCTCACTCTGAACTCAGGGATCATTCCTGAAAGTGCTTAGGAGACCCTATGTGATGTTGGCAAGAAAACCCAAGTTGACTGTGTCCAAGGCAGGTGCCTTACTCATCTTCATTTTCATCATTTCAATCTGTGCCTTTTCTCTCTGCATTTGTATGGAGCTGCTTCAAAGGTTGGGGAAAATTACCAGACTGACATGGCCAAAGATGTCTGGGTATCCTTTCAGCAGAACATTGGAAGATATAGAGAGGACTCCTGAGAGTTATTGGTCTAATAAACTCCTAACTACCTTCTTTCTTTCTTTCTTTCTTTCTTTCTTTCTTTCTTTCTTTCTTTCTTTCTTTCTTTCTTTCTTTTCTTTCTTTTTCTTTCTTTCTTTTTCTTCTTCTTTCTTTCTTTTTCTTTTTTTCTTTCTTTCTTTCTTTCTTTCTTTCTTTCTCTTCTTCTTTCTTTCTTTTCTTTCTTTTTCTTTCTTTCTTTCTTCTTTCTTTCTTTTTCTTCCTTCCTTCTTCCTCTTTCTTTCTTCTTTCTTTCTTTCTTTCTTTCTTTTCTTTCTTTTTTCTTTCTTTCTTTTTTCTTTCTTCTTTCTTTCTTTTCTTTCTTCTTCTCTTTCTTTCTTTCTTTCTTTTTCTTTCTTTCTTTCTTTCTTCTTTCTTTCTTCTTCTTCTTTCTTTTCTTTCTTTCTTTCTTTCTTTCTTCTTTCTTTCTTTCTTTTCTTCTTTCTTCTTTCTCTTCTCTCTTTCTTCTTTCTTTTTCTTTCTTTCTTTCTTTCTTTTCTTTCTTTCTTCTTTCTCTTTCTTTTCTTTCTTTCTTTCTTTCTTTCTTTCTTTCTTTCTTTCTTTCTTTCTTTCTTTCTTTCTTTCTTTCTTTCTTTCTTTCTTTCTTTCTTTCTTTCTTTCTTTCGCTACAGTACAGCTCTGTGATATGCAGGAAACTGGCAGCAATACAAATGTTTTAGGCTTCTGGGGAAAGGAAACAAGAAACCAGCAAGGCATGAGAGATGTCTGAGCACCTAAGAGGATTGGAGGTGTCCTGAAAAGACTGTTCAGAGGGTCCTACTGCCTCCCCTCACCCCAATCAACCACTTGTTTTAGGACTGTCCCCCTTCCTAGTGGAATGACCAGTTTTTCTCCAGCATCTCAACTATCACCAGTAAGCCCTTTGCTATGTCTTAGTGTAATTTAAGAATTTACCAATTTGTGGGGCCAGGAAGGTGGCGCTAGAGATAAGGTGTCTGCCTTGTAAGCTCTACCAAGGAACGGACCGCGGTTCGATCCCTCGGCGTCCCATATGGTCCCCCCAAGCCAGGGGCGATTTCTGAGCACATAGCCAGGAGTAACCCCTGAGCGTCAAACGGGTGTGGCCCAAAAACCAAAAAAAAAAAAAAAAATTTACCAATTTGTACAAGAGGGAAAAAAGGTTCTGGAATTTTGATATTTTAGCTGTTACAGCAGACAGGTTTGGGGAGCTGAGAAGTTTTGACTATCTGCAAAAGATTGTTGGGAGAAAGATGGGGAGTAGTAGGGGGACTCAGAATTTGTATGAATCCACAGAGCCAGAAACCCCTCCTGAGCCAAGCAACCATTTAAAATAGAAATCATTTCACAAGTATCAACCCCAAGCCGAGATATTGCAACTCCGTCCCCTGTCCTGTCTTGTTTTAGTTCTGATTGGTTTGAGTTCAGCAACTGGAACAGGAAAATGTCTTCTGTTCAAACAAACAGCATAGAAGGAAATGGTAGGACAGGAGCTAGTTCTGGCACAGAAGAGCAGCTATGTCCTCTGCTCTAGACTCAGGCTGGGTCCTCTTTTAACAGGCAGAGATGGGGTCAGAAACAGGGCCTGATGTCCATGACATATATTAGCATCAAGGTCCATCTTCTTGTAAATTCACCCCAGCTCCTGCCCATGGTTCCCCACGGCCTCTCTCGACCACTCTTTTGTTGGCTTCTGGTTGGGTGAAACTCCAAAACCACCATTTCCAATAAGGAATTTTTGTAGTTCTGGATAGTCATGCCTTCACAACATGGGCCTTATTGGTCTTCCCTTGGATCAAGCAATCATACAGAAGAGTAGCCAACCCTTGGGTGTGGTCCAAATTGGTGCTGGCTAGATGCCCCCAATGGTATCAAAGGTCATTAGACCCTTCTCCTCAGCTCCTGGACATCCAAAGTAAGGGACCAGGTGTGGAGAACCCTCCTACCTCACTCCCCATTCAAAAATCTTTTCTTTGGACTTTTTATCTTTTATTTGGTTTGGGGGCCTCACTCGGGAGTGCTCAAGACTAACTCCTGCCTCTGCGTTAAAAAATGGAGCCCTCAAGTGATCTTATGTGGTGCTGGCCACATGCAATGCAAATGCCTAAATCCTTGGACGCTAGGAGGGTAGAATGCAGTGCCAGCCTGCTCCAGGAACTTCCAGAGCCTGTAGAGGGCTTTGCCATCCCTCCTGGGAACTTTCTCCATTCATGTACCTCTCTCTTTCCCCTAGCCAAGGCTGACCTCAGAACTCTCTGGCCCTACCTGGCCTCAGCTCTTGGGTGATCTTGGAAAAGTTGCATCTGGACAAGTTGTGCCAAACAAGTTTCACTTTCTTCCAGTGAACACGCAAATCTTTCCTTCAACAGAAGTCCTTCCTGACTGGCAAGAGAAGGTTTTTCTGTCTCCTCTTGTGCAAATGGTTCTGCTCCTTTCAAAAGGACAAGTGCTTAGCCCATTCTAGAAGGGGTCCCTGTCTCCTCCTAAAAGCCTCTGATTCGCTTCACCCCTTCCTCCTCAGCATGCTGGTTGGGTGTAGTTATGTGGAGTTTAGCAGGGTCACTTCACTAAGGGGGAGTGAAGACTTTTTTCTGGGCTTTTCTCTTTTCTCTGCCTTGAGTAACTCACTCCTCCTTAGTGGGCTGACTCTGCTCCCCCTCTTCTCCCTCCTTCTGTTCTGATTAGTGCCTCAAAGAGGGTCAGAGAAGACTCAAATTTTGGACTTCAAGACAATAAGGAGGAAAGTCTATTGGCAAAGGACCCCAGGTACTTATAGATTTAGCTAAACTCTTTTAGGTCTTTGCCACACTAAAGAACCCTAAATTGTTTGTTTATATTGGGGTTAGGGATTAGGCCACATAGCTGGCATTTCTTGAGCCTTACTCCTGGTTCTTCACTCAGGGATCACTCCTAACTGGGCTCAGGGACCATATGGGATGCTGGAGATCAAACCTGGGTTGGCCACATGCAAAGAAAGTACCTTCTTCCCTGTACTGTCACTTCAGCACACTATTTATTTGGGGGAGCTTCCTACTGGAGCTTAAGTGCCCGGGCAGTATGGCTCTGATGGGTCAGTGATCAGGCCATGTTCCATGCTGTGGTGCTCACTGGAAGGTCACCAAGGACTGTGGCCCTGTGATGCTGGGGACCAAACTTAGGACCTCATGAAAAGCCTGTGTGCTAGTACTCTGAGCTTTTTCCAGCTTTCCCTAAAAACATCAGTCAATCCTGCAGCATTGACCTATTCTGGTAACAGAATCAACCAGAAGATTTCAGAGCTGAAACGGTGGTGAGATGCCCTCTAGCCTGGCTGACTCACTTTGCTGATGGGGAAATTGAATCCACAGCAGGAAGATGAATGGTCCTTTCATTGATGAGGGAAGAGCTCAGGCCAGAGTCCTGATTTAGATATTCTCCAGCATTTATTCCTTCTCCTCCTTTGCCCAATTCTCAGGCCTTGCCTTTTTACTTTAAAAAAATCAGCTTTTCTAAAAAGAAAACATCAGAGATATACTTTCTAAGATAGTGTTAGATGCATAAAATAACTGAGTAACGAACTGCCTCCTTTCCACAAGCTATTTTTGGATTGAAGTGAGAACAAAAGATTCCCAGCTTTGAGGAACTCAAAGCAGAGGGAGATGAAGGAGGAGGGGAGGGAGAGGGCAAAGGAAGGAGAGGGGAGGGGGAGGGGAGAGGGAGAGAGTGGGAGATGTGAAAGGGGAAGGGAGGGGGGAAGGAGAGAGAAGGAGAAAGAGGGAGAGAGAGGAAGGGGGAGAGAGATGGGGAGAGAGAGGGGGAAAGAGAGAAGAAGAGAGATAGGGAGGGGGAAAGAAGGGGAGGGGAAGAGTGAAAGGAAGAAGGAAGGGGAGAGGAAAGGGGAGAAGAAGGAGAAGTAGTTTCCAGAAGGCAAGTCTGGAAACTGGTAATCAGGAGTTACTGTCAAGGTCTGGAGCAACTTGAACAGGACTGAGAGCAGACAATGGTTGTGTTGGTCTTGCTGAAAAAAAAAAAAGACCGGTTTAAGGAACCATTCTTTGAGAGCAAAGATCAATCATGCAAACATACACTGCAATGGACAGATTTTGGTTCCCACATCCCAGACCACATAACACAGTTGGAAGAGATCAGTGGAAGGGGCAGAAAGAATAAAGAGAGGCCCAAGAAGACAGTGTGGTGGTTAGGGCCTCACCTTGCCTGAGCTCAATTCCTAGCACCACATGGTTCCCTGAGTGTCTCTGGATATGATCCTGGAGGCTCCAGGATGGCTGGGATCACCCGGGTACCCCGCTCCTTGCAGGCCTGAGCCATCTCAGCTCCTTGGGCCCATGTATTCGAGCTGCCTGCCTGTTGGTGGAGAATGACCACCTCAAACACCTCTTGCAAGGTGAGGGTTTCTTTAGCTATGCGACAATTCTTTTCAAAAAGTTCCTAAGTCTGCTGGTTAATTTACTTACCAATTTTGTAATTGATAAAATAAACTCTGGGATAAGTGTGCTATGTATGTAAGGGGAGGATAATCAGACACATAAAAATATTTTCTTTTAAATAGCAATTCCTTCCAGCCTTAATGATATCAAATTGACCAAAATTGTATATAAATTTCAGTCATGCAACTGGACTATTTAGTATCGGTACACACTGTGAAATACTCAACATTCAAGCCTGCACAGTTAACATGGTACCTTCCTCCTTCCTTCCTTCCCTCTCTCTCTCCCTCCTACTTCCCTTTCCCTTCCTCCCTTCCTTCCTTCCATCCTTCCTTCCTTCCTTCCTTCCTCCTTCCTTCCCTCTCTGTCCTTCCCACTTCCCTTTTCCTTCCTTCCTTCCTTCCTTCCTTCCTTCCTTCCTTCCTTCCTCCTTCCTTCTTTCCTTCCTTTCCTCTCTCTTCCTCCCACTTCCCTTTTCCTTCCTTCCTTCCTTCCTTCCTCCTTCCTTCCCTCTCTGTCCCTCCCACTTCCCTTTTCCTTCCTTCCTTCCTTCCTTCCTTCCTCCTTCCTTCTTTCCTTCCTTTCTTCCTTTCCTCTCTCTTCCTCCCACTTCCCTTTTCCTTCCTTCCTTCCTTCCTTCCTCCTTCCTTCCCTCTCTGTCCCTCCCACTTCCCTTTTCCTTCCTTCCTTCCTTCCTTCCTTCCTTCCTTCCTTCCTCCCTCCCTCCCTCCCTCCTTCCCTTCCCTCCCCTTCCCTCCCCTCCCCTCATCTCCCTGCCTCTTAGGAAATTCCAAGTGTATCATAATACAGAGTCATATAATAGAGACAAAATATAGTCACAATATTCCACATGGGCTCTTCAAGTCATACTCATCTTGTAGAACTTAGTTGTAGCATCTGGCCAACATCTCCTTTGTCTCCCATGGCCTTCCTATGGGTCTGGTCTTTCTTTCCTTGGAGTGGGTCAATGGTCTTCTAAACAAAGCTTCATATGGAATCAGGGGTAATATCAGTGTGTTCAAATGAGATATGGACACACAGAACATCTCGAGGGCTTCCAATTCCAGAGAAGAAGCTCCCACTTTGATTATTCCTCAGATGGGTCTCCATGAGAATGTATCTTCTCTTTATATACTTCCTTTTCATCGTCCTTCTTTCTTTTCTTTCTTTCTTTCATTCATTCATTCATTCATTCATTCTTTTTTCTTTCTTTTGCTTTCTCCTTTTTTTCTTTTTCTTTCTTTCCTTTCTTCTCTTTCTTTTTTCTTGGTTTTTGGGTCACAGCCAGCAGTGCTCAGAGGTTACTCCTGGCTCTATGCTCAGAAATCTCTGCTGGCAGGCTCGGGAAACCATATGAAATACCGGGATTCGCACCACCGTTCTTCTGCATGCAAGGCAAATGCCCTACCTCCATGCTATCTGTCCAGCCACCTTCATAGTCCCTCTTTCTACAAGAAAGGGACCCCTCCCATCACTCATCTTAATAAGGATGTGCATTGTTCCCAGGTGACTAATTTCTACAAGTGTCACCTCACCTGCATTGAAGCATTTTCTGATTATAGCCAATAAAAGCCCTTTCTGTTGGGGAATCTGCCCGGCTAAGCTAAGAGATGCTGAAGGCACAACAACTTGTTTCCTATGGGTGACAGGTTCGCAGACGACATTGGTGCTCACACGTGACTAAAACAGAATTGCCAAGGGAACTCTCTCCAGGAGGTACCATAATAGGATGCATCTACGAAGAAATGAAGTTTGACTTTCTCTGACTGAGAGTTAATCAGTATGGCCATTGGCTTGACACTGAGTTTTGATTTTCCTAATTAAGTTAAATGGTGAATGAAATCCATACCTGAAGAGTTAAATTTAGTAATATACACTTGTATGCTCATGTATACACATTTTTTGTTCTTGTTGCTATTTGAATGTAGGGTGTATCCATTTGATATGGCTGGTAAGTTCTTTAAGGATCTGGTAACACTAATCATTCATTGAGATGGAAGAATCAAAACATCCTCAGCTACCCCCGCCCCAATCATGCAGCAAATAGGGAAAGTCAGGGCTCAATGGGCTAAATGTTGGGCTCTGCAGACAAAGACCAGGTTTCATCTCTGGTACCATATGGGCCCCCTCACACAAGCACTGCCCCCAGCACTGATCAGGGGGAAACCCCTGAGCACTACTGAGTGTGATACCCCCAAACCAGCTCCAAATAAGCAAAAGCAAAAACAGAAATTGCGCTGTGTATAATTATTTGAACTCCTTCCCAGGGAAATACAAACAAGCATGGTAGTCTCTCACCAAAATTACTTCTAAAACTTCCAGTTTAACTGGCTCCTTCAGAAACTCAAAATGCAAAGCATAGAAAAACAACTAAGTGGAAAGGTTTTTTTCTTCTCATTACACTCTTTCCATTTTTCAGTTTCTAAAATATATTCTCAAAAGATTCTACTAGGGCATTGGGAAGAACTGCGAAGTTTAGAATTGTTCACATTCTCTCATAAGGGTACCTGGTTTAACCCGATATATTCTGAAGGGGGGGCTAAGAAAATCAAGATATTAATTTTAATATATCTTATTGATAGTATTTCAAGTGAAAAGTTTAGATTTATATATAGTAACATGCATATGAATATATTATAATATGTAAGTTTCCCTGGCTATTCCTAGAGGAATGAAATAAATATAATTATATTTGTAAAACTTTTTATTCAAAATTTTTGGATTATGTACATAAAGGAAAAGTTGAGAGCACAAAGTTCTTCGTTTAATTTGAGACTGAAAGGGTGGGAGATGGGGGAGAGATTTTACTGTTTCAGCACTATCTCTGTGTAGGTTGAACCTTGCAAGAGCTTCTCTCCCTCAACAGGAGAAAAAACTAGAAACAGCTCCTTTAACAAAAGGTGAAGGATTTGGTCATTGTGCTTCCATTTGCATTTAATTAAATTTTTTATTTAGGAACCGTGCCCAGTGGTGTTTTAAGGCATATTCCTGGCTTCAGAGATCACTCCTGGCTCTGCTCAGGGACCATATATGGTGTCTGGAATTGAAACAGGATGAGCCTCAAGCAAGGGAACCTCTATATGATCTCTCCAGCCCTTATTGCTCTTTTTGTAATACCCCCTTTGTGATTCTCAAATCTAGTAAATCCAGTCATCAAAACAACTACTTATTCAATTCATTAACCTTTACTCCATTTAGCTATTACAAATCAACTAAATCCTATGAGGTAAGATAATAGTTCATTTTAAGTGACTCATTCAATTTGATGTTTTTTAAAAAACTATACTTTTCCTTCTGTCTAGTTGAAATTTCTTAATGGAGCTATCTCTGTGTCTCGATTCAGTGTATTTCTGACATGCATTCAGAATTTACTCCACATTATAAATATAAATATATAAATTATATAAAAAATAAATATATAAATTATAAATAAAACACTTGTTCATTTATAGGCTTGGCTGATATGCTAAGCAAAGCTGGGTAAATACATTCCGAAGCAAGGATGGAATTTCTTCGAGGTCATATCTTCCCTTTTGGTTCTAGAAACAAAAATAAATGTTGGATTAAGGAACACTCTATTATACTAAGAACTTAAAATTGTATTCAATGACAAGTTAATGGTTCAGTAGTTTTATCAATTAGACACCAGCGTTCTAACGACTTAATTAAGTTTCATGGTAACAAAGACGGACCGGGAAGACTAACGTCCTAGAAACTTTTTATGTGTGTACAAAACTAAGCATGGATATTACTAATCTTTCCTTTTTCTCACCTGAAAGCCTTGCAAATTCTAGACAAACTACTTCTCTGTCAGAGTTCAGAAAGAGAAGGAAAAACAAAATGAAGCCGACACCATTTTTGGCCCATGATGTCATTTCTGTCTTTCAAAGCCTGCGGGTCTGATTTTGATGTCAGGGTACATAATTCCACAGTGGCAGGTCCAAATGTATTTGAAGAGGGAAATAACCTTTCAGCTCTGTGGCAGTCATTTTCCCCATGAAGATAAATACAAGCCAAGCTGAAATCACTTAGTGTCAATCAAGGTAACCAGATCAGCTCGGCGTTAATAATGAATTTGGTCACGTGTCCCTGCAGCGAGAAGAGTGTGAGACACCCACCAGCTTCGAAGTCAGGCCACAGTTCTCCTAGCCCAGCTGGGAAGCAACAGGGTAATTTAATCTGCCATCCGCTCTGATTGTTAAACTGAAAGAATGATCAGGGTTGCCAGAAAGGGCTTTCAGAGCCCTGAGTCCAGGCGTGGTGGCTTGGCATGCCTCCCTGGAGTTTTTGTTGGGGAAAGACCCAGGTTACAACGTGGGGCCTTTTCTTAAAGAAAAAAAATTGCAAAATTAACAGGACAAATTTAGCAGCGGGCCTGGGTAGGCGCCTTTTTATGCTGGAGACACTCAAGCTTTATTAATATGAAACTAAGTTCCTTCACATGATAAGACTGCCTCCTGCTGTCATGGAAACCAGATCAATAGCTTCCTGTTAGTGTCTTTGGTTTGGGGTCCACTAGACTCTCTCCTGGGACAATCTTAAATTTCCATACTCCTGAGAGGATGAGCTAATCCAGTACTCTCATGGGGTATCACTACCGGCCTCACAGCCCATCTCAAAAGTGTCTGTTGCAGTCATACAAGGTACAACACCTTTCACTGGTTGCACCCAAAAACCCAACTTTATTAGAAACACCTTGTAACCAGTGTTTAAATAAAATAATTAAAAAAAAAAAAAAGCAGTCTTTACTGATCAGCAAACAATGGCCAGTTATTATTTTTGGAGTGTCCTCTCTAAAATCAACTTTCATATTTTGATTGGTTAATTCAGAAGTACTGTTGTAGTTTATCATTTATAATAGTGGTTTGTAATAGTTGCTGTATTACCACCCAAGTACCCATGACCCTCAACACTGTGTCACCCCTAACAGAGCACTTCCTCCCCCTCCAACCTGGTGGCTGCTTGATCACTAAGTTTTCTAATCCAACCCAAAGGGTTTGGCACCATCCAATACTGTCTTTTCCCTTGATTTCTTGCTCTATGTATCCCAGATGAGTGAGATCATCTCCCTCTGAATTATTTCACTTAACATGATATCTTCCAGTTCTCCCATCCACACTATATAGAACTGCAAGATTTAATTTTTTTTCCTTATAGGTGTGGATATATTCCATTTGTCTATCTATATGTGACTGCTTCTTTAATCATTCATATAATGTAAACATTTTGAAAGTGATGGTATATACACATAGCCTTTGAGTTCTCGGAATAGTTTTTAATAAAAAATTTGGAGGGGGTGACCAGACTCAGTCACTAGAAACAAAAATGATAAAGTCATGGAGCTGGAAGAGATTCTGAAGTAGTAACATTTCAAGCAAATTTAAGCCTGCCTATCTTTTTCTAAGATATATCAAGCACTCAGAAATTCAGCAATAACAAAACAACTTAAACTTAAGTTTAACTTAAACTTAAGTAGTGCAAGAAAAAGAAAATTATCCCTAAAGTTGGCAAAGATGTAAATTAGCAGTTCTGATGAGATGACGTACAAACCAATGTACCTCAAATAATGGGTAAAACAGTGATTTGGTCAGCAGTTGGCAGGTCTGAACACTGAACTAATTATTGCCTCTCTCCTTGTCTGCAAGGGTCTTTCCCCCTTCTTTGGTGAAAAATACTTTTATTGAAGACTGGTTTTCAGAAGTGGTTTACCTCCAAGTTCTTTAACTACCTAGACTCTGTCATCTTATGGTTTCTGACAAACTTTTAAAGATACGCGCCTTTGTTCCTTGGTATATACTGTCTTTGTTTTTATAATATTTTCTCTTTTCCTTGGCTTTCAATGTTTTGTATAACATATACATAGACAGCTTTGCTTCTGTCTTTGTATTCTGCTAGTGTTCACTGAGTTTTTTAGATCCATAGGTGAAGTAAAATTCAATTTGAAAAATTCTCAGCCATAGCTCCTTTAAACTTTCCTTTCTGGAAAAGAACATTTTCTTTCTTTTTGGGATTTACCGTGTGCCCTGAAGTTCTACATGTTCTCTTCTGGTTTTGGTTTTTGTATTTGTCACTTGTATATTTGATTCTGTGTGTGAACACATGCATGAACATTTTGATTTGGATGATTTCAGGAAAGTAGATCTTTGTTCGGTAATTATTGTTTGTTGCCAGTTCATCCACTGAATGCATTTTTCACCTGTTACTGTATTTTCCATGTAATTATTTCTCATAATTTCTATTTATTTTCTTTTTTGTTTGTTTTGTTTTGGAGCTACACCCAGAGGTGCTCAAGGTTTTTCCTGGCTCTGCACTCAGGAATCACTCCTGACAGGTTTGGTGAAAAATATGTAATGCTGGGGATCCAACCTGATTGGCTACGTGCGAGGCAAATGGCTTACCTGCTGTATCCTCTCTCTCTGGTCCCTTGTCTCCATCTATGTACTGAAATAATATATTGATTCTTGTGCATTGTCCATCTTTCCCATTAGAAACTCTTATGTATAAACCACAGTTATTTTCTTTGTGGGTTGTTTTTTGTTTGTTTGTTTGTTTGTTTTTTTGGTTTTTGAGTCACACCCAACTGCACTCAGGGGTTACTCTTGGCTCTAAGCTCAGAAATCACTCTTGGCAAGCACAGGGAGCCATATGGAATGCCGGGATTCAAACCACAATCCTTCTGCATGAAAGACAAATGCCTTACCTCCATACTATCTCTCCAACCCCTCACAATAATCGCTTCTTTCGCCATTGAGAAAAAAAAAAACGAAAAAAATCTAATATTATCCACATATTGGGTGTCAGTGCCTTTAGGGAAACAGAAGTGCCTTCACTTTCAGAAGATGATTCATGTTTGTTTTAAGCTTAAAATGGAATTTTGATTTCCTTTTGTCAGTGATTGGCCTAGGAGGTGATCCAGTCCAACCACACCTATGATTTCAAATGAAGGCTACTTGAAGAAGTCTGGGACCTAGAGAGACAAAAGGGAACTATGGCAGATTACTTAATCCACTTCTAGCTTTCACAACACAAGCAGATGCTATTTAAGGTTTCAGAGACCATCTTATGACCCTGACAGGACAACCAAAGAACCTTTTGAAGCATTCCCCAAATTGTTGTCAGGACTGAAACTTAAACAGATCCATCCTAAGAAAATTAAGAAAAGAAGTGAAAAACAGTACTTGAGTTGTTGAATTCTCTGTAGAATAGGAGTTTATGCTAGCAAATTAGTAGACAAGAAACAATAGGAAAAACTCCTATGATGGTTTAAAACTAGTGGAAAAGTAGGGTGGAATAAGAAGGAATAATGCTGTTTTGGGAAACCAGGAAAGGATTTGGGACCATGCCCAGCAATACACTTAGGGATCACTCCTGGCAGGCTGGAGACCCATGTGGGGTTCCAGGACTTTGAAGAACCAGGACTCTGATGATGGAAGTGAAGACAATTCCATACTTAGAGTGTCCTAACTACCTGAAATTCTCTACTATCATGAACCAATTTTCATAAGAAAAAGTTTTCAAGACCATTGGAAAGGAGCAAAGATCACCAATAGAGATAACCTTCCTGAGAAAGAAACCTCCTGGCAATTCTCCTCACAAAGTGCTCTCTTTAGAAGTCATTCTTTTGCCGAGGGCTCTGTGAAGGCACTTGGTTAGCCCTTGCAAATTTCATGGTTTGCAGAGTTTTCATCTGCAAGACAATTTTCCTGCTGCTGCTAAATTTGCAAGTTCTCTTCAAAATCAGAGTCAAAACAATATCAGAGTTGGTACATGTGCTTTTTCAGACACACCTTTTTAAGAAGGTGAGGGAAAAGAAATATTCAAGTAGTAGTTGTTTATTTTTGTCTTCCAAGAGAACTTAAATTATGGTTTAAAATTTTCTATATTGGGGGGGGCCAAGTGATAGCGCAGCGGTAAGGTGTTTGCCTTGCATGTGGTCCAGGATGGACCTCGGTTCAATCCCTGGCATCTCATATGGTCCCCCAAGCCAGGAACGATTTCTGAGCGCATAGCCAGGAGTAACCTCTGAGCTTCACCAGGTGTGCCCCACCCCCGCCCAAAAAAAAGAAAAAAAAAAAAGAAAATTTCTTTTTTCTTTTTTTTTTTTTATTATTCCAAATAAATTTATTCCAAATAAATGTCATCAATAATTCATCAACTTGGTGAAAAACACAAATTCTGACAAATTCCAATACTACAGAAAAAGAGAGGAATTCAGAAAACAATGGAATAATAGCTTTAAAACTATGAAGGAAATCAAGGTCCATTATATAATGATCTACCTATAGAAGATATTCTTTTTTCATTTTTGTTTTTTTTTTTGGGCCACACCCAGAGGCACTCAGGGGTTACTCCTGGCTATCTGCTCAGAATATCTTTATTTAAGAACCATGATTACAAACATTTGTTTGGGTTTTAGTTATAAATAAGAACACCCCTCTTTACCAGTGCAACATTCCCACCACCAATACCCCCAATTCCCTCCTCCCCACCTCTTGCCTGTATTTGAAACAGGCATTCTATTTCTCTTACTCGCTATCATTGTTAAGATAGTTGTCAGTATAGGTATTTCTCTAACTGGACTCACCATTCTTTCTGGTAAACTTCATTTCTTGGGCCAGTCCTTCCAGCCCTCATATCTATTGTCTCTATGTATAATTACAGTAATGTCTTATATTTTCTTAAAACCTATAGAAGAGTGAGATTATTCCATGTATATATCTCTCCCTCTGTCTTATTTCACTCAGCATAATAGTTTCCATGTCCATCTATGTATAGGAAAATTTTATGGTTTCATTTTATTTCTGATGACTGCAGTAGTATTCCATTGCGTAAATGTGCCACAATCACTTTAGCCACTCATCTGTTGTCAGGCCTCCTTGTTGTTTCCAGATTCTAGCTATTGTAAATAGCACTGCAATGAATATAGATGTGCAGAAGGCATTTCTGTATTGTGTTTTTGTGTTCCTAGAGTATATCCCTAGAACTGCTATAGATGCATCCTATGGGAGCTCAATTTCCAGTTTTTTGAGGCATCTCCATATTGTTCTCCATAAAGCAGGGGTCTCAAACTCGCGGACTGTGGGCCGTTTGTGACCCTCGGTACAACATTTTGTGGCCCACGGACAGCCTTTAAATATCGCAGTATCGCGATTATTCGCTTACCAAATAATCGCAATAAAAATCGCATTAGTAAGAAAAAAATCGCATTAAACATTCGCATACCCCGAGCAGTTCCATTCGGGGTATGCAAATGTTTAATGTGATTTTTTCCAATTTTTTCTTACTAATGCGATTTTTTTATTGCAAATATTGGTAAGCAAATAATCGCGAATACTTTGCACCTAGCGCAGATGTCATTTCCACTACTCATGCCCGCTTTCCCTTGCATTATCGGAGGCCTAAGGGAGAGAAGGGAGAAAAGTTTATTACAAAATTAGATTTTGTCATAACTTTATCATGACTTCATCAAAGCCTGCAGTGAAGAGAAAGATTGATGACAAGCACAGAAAATTTCAGGAAAAGTGGGAGACAGAGTATTTCTTTTTTTTTTTTTTTTTTTTTTTTTGGTTTTTGGGCCACACCCGGTAACGCTCAGGGGTTACTCCTGGCTATGCGCTCAGAAGTCGCTCCTGGCTTGGGGGACCATATGGGACGCCGGGGGATCGAACCGCGGTCCGTCTCCTAGGCTAGCGCAGGTAAGGCAGGCACCTTACCTCCAGCGCCACCGCCCGGCCCCAGAGACAGAGTATTTCTTTGTTGAGCACAGGGGCATCCCCACATGTCTTATTTGCTCAGAGAAAGTTGCAGTGCACAAGGAACACAACTTGAAATGCCATTATTCAACTAAACATGCTGAGAAATGTGCAAAATATCAAGGAAATGAGAGAGCCAAGCAGGTTGCCAGTCTTAAAGCATGTCTAATGAGGCAACAAGATTTCTTCAAGAAAGCAGCCAAAGAGAATGTTGCATCAGTCGATGCTAGTTACATGATTAGTGAGATGATTGCTAAGGCAGGGAAACCATTCACAGAAGGAGAGTTTGTTAAAAAAAAAAATGCATGTTACAGGCTGCAAGTATTATCTGTCCAGAAAAGAAAGGTCAGTTTAGCAAAATCAGCCTTTCTGCCAACACTGTGGCAGAGCGCATTTCTGACATGTCAAGTGACATTTATCATCAATTGTGTGAGAAAGCCAAATGTTTTGATGCATACTCAGTTGCTCTTGACGAGGGCACAGATATAATAGACACCACACAGCTCACAATTTATGTCCGTGATGTTGATTGCAATTTTGAATTGACAGAGGAGCTGCTCACAATAATTCCAATGCATGGCCAGACCACTGCTAATGAGATATTTTGGCATCTGCGTGATGCCATTGAGAATGCAGGTTTGCCATGGAAGAGGTTTGTTGGAATAATAACCGATGGAGTGCCATTGATGACAGGGAGGAAAAATGGACTGGTGGCACTTGTTCAAAAAAAACTTGAAGAGGAGGGTGTAGAGAAGGCCATTGCTCTTCACTGCATTCTCCATCAGCAGGCCCTTTGCAGTAAATGCCTGCCTGCCATGTGACAATGTGATGTCTGTTGTTGTGAAATGCATCAACCAAATCAGATCCAGGATTAGCACAGGAGGTTCTGTGCTTTTTTAGAGGAAATGGAGTCAGCATATGGAGATGTGCTCTATTTCACCAAGGTACGTTGGCTCAGCAGGGGAAATGTCCTGAAAAGATGTTTTGAGTTGAGAGAAGAAGTGAAAGCCTTCATGGAGAAGGATGGGAATGCCATTTCTGAGTTGAGTGATCACAAATGGCTCATGAACTTAGCTTTTCTTGTTGACATCACACATAAGCTGAATGTACTAAACAAGATGTTACAAGGCCCGGGGCAGCTTATCAGTGCTGCCTATGAGAACGTGAGAGCATTCTCCACAAAACTTGTGTTATGGAAATCCCAGCTCTCTCAGACAAGCCTTTGCCATTTCCCAGCATGCAAGAAACTTGTGGATGCAGGCATACCATTCAGTGGTGAGAAATATGTTGATGCTATTTTTTTTTTTATTTATTTATTTTATTTTAATTATGACAACAAAGATGCAAAGAAAGAGGACAGGGTAAAGTTACAGTGGAAGCCCAATCACCCATAAACAGGATTCTCAGTAGTCCCATCGATGATATCCCAGCCTTATACTTTCAGCCAAAGAACATTAAGAAAAACAAAACTGAACCCATGTACCATACAATTACTTTGTCCCTCAAATCCCCCGTTGTAGTACATATTATTTCTTAGCAGCACACCATATAATCTAAAGATATTAGACTTATGTAACTCTTTAAACATTGAGGGCAAAGTACATTTATCTAGATCCATGCACATGCTTACTAGTTTAAATTAACCTCAAAAGTTTTAGTGGGTTGTTTTTCTTAAGGATTGGAGTCAAGGGACCATAGTAAAAAAGGATATTAAAGTGGCATTTGTTTGCATAGGCCCACCAAAACATAAGGGACATGGAAAGACAAATTATGGTCTAAATAGATGGAGACCCTACCCCTGAAGTTTCCTGGAACAGGACTGACTCTAGGCTCCAGGCAAACTAGTTTGTCCAATTCAAGTCATCGTCTGTAGTGGCAATACACCTCCATTCCTCACATAGTCTCTGTTGTTGGTATCATGCTTCTGTATTAAAGATCCTGGAGTCTACATGTCTCATATAGCAGTCAGGATGGTGCAGAGCATTCTCTCGTTTCATCTCACACTTAAGGGGCAATAGAGAGAACCATGTCCTGTAGAGCGGGTCATTGTTGTTGTCACGTCTTATCGCAGGTCATTGTTGTTGTCACGTCTTCTCAGTGTAAACGGAGGTGTCTTTTTAGGAGGTCGATGTCAGATCCTTGGTAGTGTCTTTCCTGGTAGAGGACTGCTTCCAACTGTTGTTATAAAAGACCTTGGATGTTTCGTAGATAGCGTGCCTGGTTCCAGTGTGAATGGAGAATGCCCATTCATCTGAGGCCTGTGCCAGGTCATTATATCAATGTTCAGGGTGTAAGGTACATTGTAATGAGATTTATTAGATAATAACTAATCTGTATGTATAGTGTTTTCCCATTTTAATGTGTCTATGCAAACAAGGATCAATGCCATGAAGCGTTATTGGTGCATTTGGAGGCAATAGGAACAAGACCAGCAATTTCCATGACATAGTTCAATCATAGGCATCAAACTGAGGGACAGTTCCACCAACAATCCTTACTATACAGCTTACAAAGAAAAGACAAGATGAAAAGTGGATAGAAAAATGATGGTAGAAGAATATATAGTTACAGTAGTTAAAGAAAATAATCATAAAATATTCAAAATATATATGTGTTCGATTTATGTCCTTCTAAATAGTTCTGAGATTTGTAAGATCTACTGTATGTCTTTGGACAGAGATTAAAACTGTTTGTTACTGAAGGTAAGAAGGGTAAATCAGGGGTACTGGTGGTTGGTAGGAGCATAAGTTCGCGCGGGGGCGCTAGCCCCCGCGCGGTTTCATAATGTAGACTGGTATGAAATTGCCAGTGACAGCCTGAGTATAGCTGAGCAGTTATCTGCCACCCCCCAGATCAAACGCCACCCCCTAAGCCAAACCTGGAGCAGGTCTGGGAGTGGGGAAAAACCCAGGGTGCCCCATCAGCTCCTCCCAGAAACCCACCTGGAGATCCGGAGGAAAGGGGGAGAGGGGGGCCGGGTGACCCAGGTCCGGGCCCCCCCTACCCTAGGCCAGGCCAAAAGGCCGCTGGCACATGCGGAGGTCTGCCAGCTGCCCGCCCGTGCTGCTAAAAATCCTGCTCCAGGAAGGGAGAGAGAGACCCTCCCAAGCCTGAAGGACAGGGATTTAAGCCCAACCCAGGCCGGTCCCCAGACCCGGCCTGGGAGTGGGGAAAAACCCAGGGTGCCCCATCAGCTCCTCCCAGAAACCCACCTGGAGATCCGGAGGAAAGGGGGAGAGGGGGGCCGGGTGACCCAGGTCCGGGCCCCCCCTACCCTAGGCCAGGCCAAAAGGCCGCTGGCACATGCGGAGGTCTGCCAGCTGCCCGCCCGTGCTGCTAAAAATCCTGCTCCAGGAAGGGAGAGAGAGACCCTCCCAAGCCTGAAGGACAGGGATTTAAGCCCAACCCAGGCCGGTCCCCAGACCCGGCCTGGGAGTGGGGATGTTGATGCTATTTTTAAGCTAGAGAAGGAATTTGATCACAGATTTGCAGACTTCAAAAAGCACAGAGCCACTTTCCAAATTTTTGTGGACCCCTCTTCCTTTTATGTGCAAGATGCCCCTCCTGTGCTTCAAATGGAGCTCATTGACCTGCAATGCAACTCTGATCTCAAAGCCAAGTTCAGGGAGATTAGTGGAAAAGCAGACATGCATGGGCAATTTTTGAGAGAATTGCCCCCTCCCAGCTTCCCTGAGCTTTTTCGAATGTTCAAGTGCACCATGTGCTTTTTGGGAGCACATATTTGTGTGAAAAGTTATTCTCCACATAGAACTTCAATAAGTCAAAGTACAGGTCTAGACTTAACGATGTTCATCTTCAAACCATACTGAGGGTCTCAACTGCTTCCTCTCTACAGCCAAATGTGGTTCAGATTTGTGAGAAGCGCTGTCAAGTCTCTGGCAGCAAGGAATAGGCAAAAGATGCCATGTTCAGAAGAACTGTTCATGATCTTCACTCAATGTTCTATTCATGTTCAGAAGAAATAATTAAAACTGTTAATAATGATGTCTGAGGACTTTTGTTTTTGTGAAATCCCTTATGCGGCCCTGCCTCACCCCAACTTTGCCTCCTGTGGCCCCCAGGTAAATTGAGTTTGAGACCCCTGCCATAAAGGCTGAAATAGACAGCAATCCCCACCAGCAGGGAATAAGAGTTCCTTTCTTCCCACATCCCCACCAGCACTGATTGTTCTTGTTCTTTGTGATGTGTGCCAGTCTCTGTAGCATGAGATAGTACCTTATAGTTTCTCCTGGCTCTGCACTCAAGAATCACTCCTGGAGGTGGTGAGGGGACCATCTTGGGTGCTGGGGGTAGAAGCCTGGGTAGACTGTGTTTAGGACAAGTCCACAAACCAGGTATGATCACTCTGGCCTTCTGTTTTTACTTTCCCTGTAAGGGAAGGGCATTTAGTATATCCTGGGGTTCCATAGGGCTATATATAAGCCCTATATATAAGTTGAGGAACACTAGTCTAGATGATGATGTTTAAGGGAAATCTGGACTTAAATGGAAAGAGAATTGAATCAAGCAAATAAGTATGTTGTGACCAAGAGGGCCAGAGAGGCACTTCTGATCTCCCCCAAGCATTTCTAATCCAAAGAGAAGATGGCACAGAGGAAACTCATGTAGAGGAGTGCTGGCCTCATTCCAGGTGTGTAGTATCTAACTCTAACAACCTCAAAACAATCATTAAATGTTTAAGATGGAGTGGCTGAAGCAGGAGTTTCAGAAAGTTGCTCTCTTTCCTAAGAGGTGTTCCATGCGAGGATCCTGGTGGCACAGTACGGTCCAAGATGATTTAAAATGCTCCTGTCTGGCACTTGGATAGAGAGGCTGAAATAGTTGGGGGATTGGTGGAGTCCCCATCCCCAGTAGAGTTATCTTTACCTGGTGGCACAGGCCGACTAAGCATGAAATCCATTAGAACTTGGGGCCACTGACAAAGTTCAGAACTGGCCTGGAAATGCCAAGAGAATTCTGCAGAATTGCAGGGCCAGCCAGCATAGTTTTAAGAGGAGAAACAGATTCCACCTACTGACAGGGAACACATGGACACATGCAGGAGTAGTAATTGGCAGCCACCTTTGCCAATCAATTATTGCTCTCTGACCCAGTCCAGATGGACCCTGTTATGAGTCCTGAAAGTCCTATCAAAAAAGAAGCAAAGGGACTAAAATAATTATAATTCTTCTCTCATTTAGATGCTTAAATATTAATATAAGTCAATGCATGCAAGATATCTTCGCTGTTATCTTGGCTGGGTATTTGTGAATCCAAGAACAGTCCCCAGAATGAGAAATTACTTCCCATCCCCTTGTCCCCTTTCGGGGGAAGACCTTGGAAATATTTATCCGCAGCAAATAATAATCCACACATCAAGTTTCTTTGGTCGGACTTTTGGGAGTTCTGGACTCCCTATCTTTTCTTAGTAGTCGTTAATTATTTAATGCTACAAATGCACATTTCATTTTACTCTATTTTTAAAGAAATGCATCACAGAGTTGACATAGTTGACCATAATACATTTGTTCCAGATAAGTGAAAGTAAAGTTATTGAATAGAAAAGAAAAAAGGGGGCCGGAGAGATAGCATGGAGGTAAGGTGTTTGCCTTTCATGCAGGAGGTCATCGGTTCGAATCCCGGCGTCCCATATGGTCCCCCGTGCCTGCCAGGAGCAATTTCTGAGCCTGGAGCCAGGAATAACCCCTGAGCACTGCCGGGTGTGACCCAAAAATCACAAAAAAAAAAAAAAAAAAAAAAAAAAAAAAGAAAAGAAAAAAGAAGTGAGAAAGTTTAAAAAGAAAGAAAGAAAGAAAAAGAAAAAATACAGAAGCTAGCACATTTGTGAAAATCATTGTATCTTCAATTAAATCATAAGTACAATGGCAGAAGATTTAGTAAGCTCTTATTGTTAGCTGTCCATTATGTTAAATTGGTGTGTTCCTATAGGGAAGACAGCATCAAACAAATAAAGTGGTCCAAAGATTCAAAGCACTATTACTAATACTGTGGCTTTTAGGGGTGTGTTCTCAGTTGCCAGACTTCCTAGAAGAAGGAAGCTATTGGAGGGGAAGGGTGGAATGTTGTACCAACACTTGCTCCAAAAAGCCCTGGTGATATCAGTCCCCAAACCCACATACCTGAAGTGTGGTCAAATTGGTGTTTCTGAAGGAAATCAGAGAGGGGTGATGAGGCAAGCACATCAGGAAAATGGTGATTTTGGGTGTTGAGGCAGCAGGTGTGGCCTTGGTAGGGACAGGGTTTGGCCTACCCTCTCTTCCCAGGATGGCCAACTTTCTGCTGCATGGGCCAGTCTACCATGATCTTTAACAACTCGTTTACATCTTGTTTGAGAAAAGAGTGATTCTATGGAGATGGCCTGGTTCAAACATGGCTACTGTGTATGTGGCATCAAATCCATTCACATTCTACTCATGATCACATATATGGTCTGCCTTAGCTGATAGCTAAATATCGTCAATTATGATGTTTATATTATCATATGATCAAAAAAAGAAAATGTGGTTATTTTATTCTTTCAGTCCCTCGGAAGGATTACTTTTGGTTATATTTAAGAGTACAGTTGGAGGTGTTGAGCTCAATAATAAAGGATTGGCTTTGCATGGGTGAGGTCCAGAGAACAGCTTCTAGCACCATGTCAAAACAAACAAATATAATTCTATAATAATATAATTGTAATTCTATAATTAGGAAACAGAAATTAAGAACATTGATCAGAATATAAGATAGCTAATGCCCCCATAATAATCTTACCCTAAATTCAAATTACAGGACTAGAGAGATAATCTAGGGGTTAATGCACTTTTTTGCATGCAGCTAAAATTGGTTTGATGCCAGCACTATTTATGAACCTGAGCCTCCCCAGGAGTGATCTCTAAGCACAGAGCCAGGAGGAAGTCCTGAGCACACTCAAGTATGGCCACAAAACAAAGCAGCCAAATTGACAAATTACTCTTTGCCCGAGTTCCACTGCTGCCTCCTTCTCCTTCACTTCCCTGTCTCTCTCGGGTGCCAATGTTCATTTGTTCATGTTCTCTGTACCCCATTCAACAAAATACTTTGGATGGAAGGGATATCCTTTTATTGTAATTACTTTTCAAGTAGAACTCAGGCTTAGAGTTTACTCTTTATAACATGCTCAAAACAGCCTGGCCAGGACAACTCCAAGGAGAAAGATTTATTACCAGCTGAGTTTTACTTGTTTTCACATTGTAGTTCTACTGGTTACAATTCCAGAACAACTCTCTTTTGTTATTAAAACAAAAATGAGTCTTGGGGTATTTTTTTCATCACAAGATAATCATCCGAGGGTCACAGACCATAAAGGCATAGTTGACAGGTCATTTGATGAAGCTGACTAGGGAAATATACAATAATGGTGTCATAGACCATAGGTTATGCCAAACCATTCTGCACTTAGTATGCCCTTAATATGGGGGCATTACATTAAGAAGACAGGAAAAAATCATTCTGATTCTAGAAGCCAGAATATGGGAGACAGTTTATATAATCTCCATATTACATGTCCCCTGATCATAATAGTAACGGGAAGTGACGTTGGAGCACTTACAGTGAGTCAGGCATTGTTCTAAAGGCTTTGACTGACACTAGTTCCCTTACTTCTCTATATTACTTATGCTCTAGATTATTTTATTATTCCCACTAAAATGAAAGAAGCTGAGACAAACAAAGGCTGAATAACATGACCAATATTAGTCCCACTTGGAGGCTTAGTTGTAATTTAAGACTACCTGGTCTGACTCTAGAGTTTTTCCTCACCATCATAAAGGAAAGAAAGCAACTAGCTTGCCTGGGGGAAATGTAGATGGCCTAGTAATAGTAAACAGTCCTGTAAAGACCATAGTCAATGGGACTATAGTAAATGTTCTTATTAAGGCAGGACTGCTACCATTTAAAGGTGTATCCCAGGGGCTGTAGAGGTTCCCCAGCGGTAGGACATTTGCCTTGCACATGGCTGACTTGGGACAGACTGCGTTTTGATCCCCCAGTGTCCCATATGGTCCCCCAAGCCAGGAGCGATTTCTGAGCACATACCCAGGAATAACCCCTGAGTGTCACTGGGTGTGGCCCCAGAACAAACAAACAAACAAACAAATAAAGGAGTTTCCCAGAAAAGGAAGAGAAAAAAGTGAACACAATTAAGGACAACCTTGTGGACTGAAATGAAAGTTGCTGAGGTTGGGGAGCTAAGGGTGTGATGGGGCATCTGTGGGTGTTGGATATGGATAGTCAAGAATCCTGCATCCAGTGACTAGGAAGATCTTGAATCCTTTTGGGGGCAACCAGTTTCCCCACTTTGCTCTGTTCCAAGATCTCTCCCCCCTAGATAGAACCAAGAACTCAACACTGACAAGCTGCAGTCTGGGCAGAAAAGATGGAAAATCACAGCCATAAAGATTTACAGGCATGTTTTTCATCTACAAGACCCTCCAATACACATCTTTTTGCTACATTCTGAGTGTCATGAGAGATGATGAGAGATGATGACACAGATGCAGAGATAAATGTTGCCAGGAAATACATGCTGACCCAGGCCTTAGACTGTCTTTGGATATCTTTTCTGCTATTACCAAGATAACCCATCCCATAATTAGAATCACAAATTTCCTGTTAATCTGGTATCTAGGGGGTCCACTTACACCAAAAAGAGAACAGGGGGCCAAATAAATAATACAGGACTTAAGGAGCTTGCCTTGCATGCAGCTTCCTCCACATCATATATGGTCCCTTAAACCCAGTCAGGAGTGATCCCTAAACACAGAGTCAGGAGAGAGCCCTGAGCACCCCTGGACTGGACCAAAACACTCAAACCAACCAAACAAAATAAAACAAAACAAAACAAAACAAAAAACAGCTAAGGACTGTGAAGATGCTGAGACCTGGGATAGACAAATGCAACTCAGAGAAAACAACATTAGGACCTCATCATGACTTTGGGTGCAGTGTAACCCATAAGGTTTGGTGTCCTCACCTGCAAAATCAAGGGAGCATGTTCATGAGTATTTTCAAATGGACTCTCCAGCTCTATCCTTCTCCACATCCACCATGGCCTCCAAGCAGCTCAATTATTTTAGTCAACTGCTGTTCGGGGCCATGCCTGGGCATCCAGTTCCACTCCAAACAGAGCAGAGTGCACAGGCTGCATTAGAGCTGGGAGCAGAGCGGCTGGAATAGCACCTCAGGGTGTCTGTACTTCTGCCAAGTTCCTCTCCTTGGTTTAGGCTAAGCTTGCGGGGCCCAGCACTTCCCCATCCCACAGAGGGATCTGCTTTGTAGCCTGAAATCAAATACGTGTCTCCCTATTAATATCCTCACACTGTTTTAGAAGCTCACGGTGCTGGCTAATCTGTGGGCCTGTTTTTGTTATTGTTGGTTGGGGTCTTGCATACTTGACTGAAAAGTTAGCACCAAATGTGGCTTTATCTGATCCAGGCAGCATGAAATAGAGAAGAAATTGAGTCCATTTCCTTTGCAAAGCAGAGGCCCCTGGACTGACTTTTCATGCTGCTGCTGCTGGTGGGGGTTGTAGCATCAACTTTGAATGAACATAGCTGCTGTTCATTCTTCCCAGGTGAAGTGAGTGCCTGTGGGGTCAAGGGGAGAGGAAGTGGGGGCAGAGCAGAGATTCGACACCGGCTGACTCTGAGGGGGTTGCAGACAGGGACCTCAGGCAATGGCATGTTTGCTGGATTCCCTACTCCCCCCCTCCCCCTTTGGGCGCTTCAGTTTTCAGGGTCTTGAGTTCTGCATTCACTGGCTGCTGAGGCATCTATATGGTGAGCAGAACATGCCAATTCCTCCAGGGGTGGGCAGCTGAGGTGAGGGGAACCAGTTACACGGGGAGAATAGAGCTCTGAGCTCTCATCTCCATCGATCTGTATCCTCCATTGTTCTGTAACCACTGGGTTCAAATGTGTTTCATAAAGGCAGAGCATTCTCACCAACCAACCCTCCTTTAGGTCTGGGCCTTCAAATTCAAGAAACTCATGTCCTTTTTAAAAAAAAAAACTTTATTTATTGATTGATTGATTTTTGGGCTACCCCTGGTTCTGCACTCAGAAATCGCCCCTGGCATGTGGGGGTCCATATGGGATGCCAGGAATCAAACCGGGTCCTTCCTAGGTCGGCCATATGCAAGGCAAACACCCTACCACTGTGCTATCTCTCTAGCCCCTAAAAATCATGTTTTTAGATGTTTTGTTTTTTGGAGGACAGAGGAAGGGGGTTATATCCAGGTACATTCAGTGGTTTCTCCTGGCTCTACGCTCAGAAGTTACTCCTGGCAGGCTTGGGTGATCATCTGAGATGTGGGCGATCAAACCCTGGTAGGCCATTTGCAAAGCAAATACCATTCCCTCTGTGCTATTGCTCCAGCCCCTTTAGACGTCTTGCCTTGACCAAGAGCTTCATAATTTTAGCCAATAGGGACAGGAAGTCCATGTCCTTCCACTATGCAGGCTCAGGGCTACTAAGGGCCACGAGGTCAGCCTGACTATGCCCGAGGCCTCCAGTGCTCTTTACCCTTGAGTGTATGCATGAGCAAGCACATCGTGCCTAAGACCCAACCCAGGTCCTTGTGTTTGCGGAAATGCACTCTAACCCCAGAGGTTCTCCCTAGCTCTCATTCCTATTCTGATCTCTTTCTTTTTGTTTGTTTGCTTGTTTGTTTATGTTTTGAGGCCACATCCAGGACTTATTCCTGGCACTGCATTCAAGTATCACTCCTGACTGGGGTACCTCTGTGTTGCTGGAGCTTAAACCCAAGACAGGTAAGTGCAAAGCAAGTGTCATCTCTGCTGTATTATCTCTCTCTAGTCTCAATTCTGAGCTCACTTTCAATTCATTCCAACTTGCAACTCATTTCAACTTATTCCACTCTGGTCACTTTGGCCTTCTTGATTTTCCCAAAACGTACATCAGACACAGTCTCACTATGAGCTAGCTGCTCTGTCTTGCAGACAGCCTCTTGGCTAACTTTACTGGCTCCTTCAGTCTCTGCCCAAACATTCCACCTCTCTGTGGCCTGCTCCAGATATCCTGTGTCCTAAACATATTGCCTCCATACTGCTCCCCAGTGCCCAGGCTTCCAATCACTTATCCTTCTCATTGCCCATTTGCCTTCTAGCACACAGTATATGTTTCTTATTCTCATGATCAGAGTTCATTCTCTGCAGATCCCTAGTAGAAGAAAGTTCCAGGAGGGTAGGAATTTTTAATTCACTGGTATATCCCAAAAGACTATAGTATCTAACTCCCAATAGATGCTCAATAAGTATGAATTAGTTAACTAATTAGTTTACCACATGTTTACCAAATCTACTTCAGAGTATATTTTTTTTCTGGTTTAGCAGAGGTTTATTTGCTTCACAGTGCTGATCACATCTGTGTTTCTAAGGATGCAGGTTTGGGGGAGGATATAGGGAGTCTGCCCGGTTGTTTTTGTTAAAGTAAAAGGAGCCACCTGCCATCTTAGTCTCTGAATAGTCCACTCTCAGGAGTCTCACTGAGTGTGGACTTTGGGCTTGACTGCATGGTTCTTGCAAGGAAGGGTGGGGAGAAGGAGAATGAAGAGAAATATAGATCCTTGGTAGTGTCTTTTCAGAGCAGGCCTCACATCTTAGAATCAGGATAAAACAGCACCCTAGCTATTCCATAAACAACCCTGGATATGAAGGACTCTGAGATTGTGGCAACAGTGCCAACAGAAAGGAACCAGGATGGTTGGTGACAGAGGAGAAGGGCAGACACTGAGCTCAAATGTCTTTGAGCCCAGCTGAACTCAGGCAAACCCTCCATCCCACACCCTAAGTTGGGAAGAAGCTGGGAAGAGGCGATGACTTGGAAGTGGAGAGTCCAGCAGGCCAGCTGAGGGGCAAGCAAGCTGGACAGTAGAGCCCAGGATCCCAGAGATCTGTGTGGAAGGAGCTGGAGTATCCCTCTCAGGTGGCTGGGGTTGGAGTCTGGTCCCAGAGGAAAGCCAACACTCAGGATGCAGTGTCAGGATGGATGAGCAGCTGCAGACGAAGGGGTATTCATTGTCCCCAGGTTGGGGACTGGCCACCAACTCTTGGGCAGGCCAGAGGCCAGCGTGCAAAGCAGAACCCCAAACAGAACTGGGCAGGCTCTCTGGCTGCTTCCCCTGCTTTCCCTGCTCAGTTTCCCCTGCGGAGTGAGGTCACTGTGATGAGCAGAATTGGGTCAAACCCAGCCTCGTGGTTCTGGGGAGAGGCCAGAGCAGGCCTGGCTAAACCAGAGCTTCTGTGTCCCCCTTTACCTTTCCAGGGAAGCAGGAAACCCTAGAGGGGTAAGATTTGTGAGCCTTAAGGGCACCGGTCACCCTGAACCCTTCCCACATCCCCTAATCAGTCTCTTAAACCAGTCTCTCTCTGCAAAGGATCTGTAGCCTCTGATTTTTTTTCTCCTGTTCTACCATGGGCCTGACCCAAGAGGGTTTTAGGAAAACAAGTTAAAATCAGCATCTAAGGTACTAGAGGGGCTTCTTTCCGGCCAATCCCCCACTCATCAGTTCCTACCCCCACCTCACCCCATGCTTGGGAGCAACAACCAGAGCTGGTTTGTTTGAACTGAGAATTGAAACCTAAATATGTAACATCCCTTTCCTTCGCCCTGCACAGCGGGAGGGAGCGTGCGCGCACCCCTGTCAGCCACAGCCAGCGCCCTACATGCAAAGATCCTATCTCTCCCAAAAAGAGCCGAAATTTTAGACGTGGCTAAATAAGAAAACACACATTATTGCTGGAGACCCCTAAGGCCTACTTTGTCTGTGCAATAGTTTGTTTTACTTCTCGCAGAATTTATTTTGGCTGCAGCCAGATTGATGGTGATTATATCTGAAATCCCTCCCACATATCTGTCACATAAACACTTCACTTAATTCAGGTTTGTAAAAAAGCTATGGTCCAACAGGGAGCCGCCGGCCTGCTGGTTCATTAGCAAAGGCTCATGCGGGCCATCTTGTCAACCTGGACCAGGCGTCCATGCTCCTGGCTGGCTGAAACCAGTCAAGGGGAAATGGAAGGTAGGGGAGCAAGCAGCCCACTGTCTGGTTTGGTGAGGAGGAGGAATTTGGAATTTGGGCAGAACTCAGTGTCTACCCAAAGTTGCCCTTCAGGCTCCTTCAGAGACAGAGAACGGATGCGCTGGTGTTCTAAAGTTCATTTGAAATAATCTCCAATTTTAATCTGCTGTTCTAGCAACAGCGGAGCTAGATCTGTTCCCTCCTGTGAAGGGAAAGGCCAGAGGACCCTCAGAGGCTGGGGGCAAAGCTACAGCTCAGGCCATGTAAGGGCAGTAGGGTGCAGAGACCAGGCCTTGGCAGCTCCACTGAATCCCAAGACCCCTGGACTACCTGTTTTCCAGTGGCTTCTTGGGTCCTGGCAGTATAGGGCAGGGTTTCCTTCTGGTCAGAAGTGAGCCTGGCCCTCCAGCCTCACATATCTGCCAGCAGCTGTTCTTCCTTTCTCACAGCTCCTCTTCCTGGCTTTCCCACTTTACAGGCCTGTCCTAAGACTTGGGCCTCTGCAGCCTCAGCTTCTCCACATAAGTTCCCCTTGGCCCAAAAATGATTCTTTTATGGATCCTTTTCCTGGTCCTAGTCATGTGCCTTTTCCTCTGCCCTGAGCTCTCTGGATAAAGGGCTTTGGTGCTGAGAGACTGTAGTGCTGAGAGATCATAGGGTTCTGTGGTACTACAAGACTTACTGTAAGGTTGAAAGACTGACTGTATAGCTGAGAGACTGTAGGGCTGAGATATTGTAGGGCTGAGAGACTATAGGGTTAAGAGACTGTAGAACTAGAGACTGTAGGACTGAGAGACCGTAGAGCTAAGAGACTGTGTGATATTGCAAAATTTATTGTATGATTGAAAGACTATATGGCAGAGATTATAGAAATGAAAGATGTAGGGCTGAGAGATTTTAGAGTGGAGAGACCATAGGGTTCTGTGCTACTGCAAGACTTACTGAAAGACTTTCAGGCTAAGAGATTAGACTGTAGGGCTGAGACACCATGGACCTGAAAGACTAGAGCTGTAGACCATGGGTTTCTGTGGTACTGTGAGATGTCCTATGAAAGACTGTAGACTTCTGTGGTACTGAGACACAGTAAGATTTGCTATGTAGAACTGGTTTTCATAGGCCCCACATGCCTCCTTACAAAATCCTGAATTGGTTATTCCATCTGTGTAAATTCTCTCTCAAACCAGGAACAATTTCTGCCAGCCTGAGAAAAGACCCTCTTCTGGAGGGTAGCTTGTTACCTCCCTACCCCTTGCTGGGTAGGAAGGACCCACCTGGTTAGAAAGTGGTTTGGGCCACAATGGTGAGGGCCTGATATGGAGAAGAAAGAGTGGGGGTGAGAGGCATCGCCAGCCAGGAAGGGTCAGAGCCAATTTTGCTCTCCTCTGTCTAAAGCCATGTTCTAAGTCACTGCAGTGCTTTCAGAAAGGCCACAGGATACAAGCAAGGCCTCCCACTCCTGTTGGTTGTGGTACTGTAGATAATGGCCTGGTTCAAGGCCTTGGCCCTCCCTGGGCCTAAGTTCTGAGGGGGGGAAGGAGGTCAGCACCTCCTAAACCCTGACCTTTTCAGCTGCCAGGTTTATTCCCTCCACCCCCAACATCCGCTGGGGATGGGCCATCCCTGACTCTCAGCCTACAGAAGGACAGGAGGCCTGAGGCCCTCTAGAGCCCTATCTAATTACTAACCAAATACTTGTCCTTCCTGACTGAACTGAAAGTGCCTGGTGCCTGTTGCTCTGCTTCTGGCAATCGACCAAGAGAGTTCACGGTTAACCCTTTCACTGCAACTGGTTTTTTCTCATCAAGTACAACACCAGGGCCCTGTTAGTCAGACTTCTCTCCACTTGGGCCTCAACTGGTGATGCCTTTGGAAAGGAGAAAGAGCTGCAGGTGCTTGAAGAGGACTCACTGATTTGGGGTTTAGTCCATCCTCATATTCACCACTGTCCCCTTTGTGCAAATGTCCTTGAGAAGTGTTATTGCCATTTCACCAGCCTGTTGGAAACCAAGGTGACCATTGTTTCCAGAGAGAGAAATGAGACTGGTTTGGAGGTAGAGTAAGGGGAGATTCAGGATTAGGATTAGGGGTCATGTCACAATAAAACATGCTTGTTTTCCAAGGTGGAGCTGGGGGTACCCATTGGTATCCCACATCTGAGAGGAATTTGGCATCTCACTACTTGCAATGGTGTTTTGAACATTAACCTGGCTTCTGGTTGGCCTATATTGTATACTGAATTTTATAGGCACCACAGAATTTTTTTTTTGGGCCACACCCAGTGGTGCTCAGGGGTTACTCCTGGCTGTCTGCTCAGAAATAGCTCCTGGCAGGCACGGGGGACCATATGGGACACCGGGATTCGAACCAACCACCTTTGGTCCTGGATCGGCTGCTTGCAAGGCAAACACCGCTGTGCTATCTCTCCGGGCCCGGCACCACAGATTTTTAAAACTCTCTTCCCATCACCCCAAAGTAAAACATGACATAAAGCAAGTTCTGGAAAGGAAGAAAGGAAAATTCAAATTCAGAAACTCCCAGCTTTAAATCTGTACAAGCCAGAAAATGGAGGCCTGAGTTCTAATCTTCAGTGTGTGTCTCCACTTGTGAGGCCTGGCCTTGTCTGATAGCAGCTGTGAATGCACACCTGGGAGGTGGGAGACCAGCCTCCTCTCTTTCTCTGGCTTCACAAATAGGGAAGTCACATTTCTCCACTGTCAAGGGCAGAGGCATGAGTAGAGGGCCCTGCACTGCGGGGCAGTTCTAAATAAATGCAGCGCCCACGTGGGACACAGAGCAGCCCCACGGCAGGCAGAGGAACCCACCTTCAGGCCAGCCCTGCCTTTTAGGTGAGCAAAAGCAAACACCCATCCTGAGTTCCAGCATCTAGTTCCCCCCTTGGGGAGGTGGCTGGGCAGAGAAATCTGTTTGTGGGAGACAGAGGGTTCAGACACAGAGCACTGAGGTCTCCAGGAACCACAGTAACACAAGTGAGGGAGACTGTTGAGTGTTGTTAGCAGAAGGCATCTGGTCCTCTCGGTACATGGACCCAATCAACATCTGCTTAAATAAAAAGAGCTGAGATCCCTAATGTGAAGACTGATCCCAAACTAAAGTTCAATATTCGTGTTGTATGCTGGGGTGATATCCTCTGGAGGTAATTTCTCTGGGTTTAATCATGCCTCTTACTTTAATATGATGGGAATGACCTGAAGAAAGTCATTGGTAGACTGCAAAGATGGAAGGAAGTGAGAGTACATTGGGAGAAAATGGAAAGGCAGTGAGGGTGTATTGGGAGGAAGTGGGTTATTCTAGGAGGACGTGAGGGAGGAAGGAGTATCTTGAGAGCAGGTAGTGGGGAATGTGAAGTTAAGGATGACTCAAGCATAGCCTGGCTTTTGCCCTCATCATTAGTGTTCCCCTTAAACAGGGCAGTTCCATCCAGGCTTGGAGAGGCCTGTTATCCAGGAGTAGAGCCAATGAGTATGACTTCTTTTACCTTTCTCTCTGGTCTTTGGTCATACCTGGTGATGCTCAGGCACTGTTCCTGTTCTCTACTCAGGAATGACTCCTAGAGGGATGTGGAGGACAACATTGAGAGTTGAGATGCTGCTTGCAAAGCAAGTGTCTGACCTCCTATACTATGTCTCTGGCCCTGGAGTCTGCTTTTTATCTTCAACTTGGAATTGAAGGAAAGAGGATATATATTTTTTCTTTTTCTTTTTTTATGGAGGTGGTCACATCAGGCAATGCTCAGGAGTTACTCAGGAGTTACCTCTGGCAGTGCTTGGGGAACCCTATGGGTGGCTGAAGATTGAACTTGGCTTGGGTACATCAAAGGCAAGTGCCTTTCCTGCTTAATTTTCTCTCCAGCACCAAGAGGAGAGATTTTCAACTGTTATTAAATACCAACTGGATAAAATATGTTGGGCCTTCCAGATTTGGGGGACAGTTCACATATGTTGTATGTGAAAAATACCTTCAGAACAACAGGAGGCCTGAGAGGGGAGAGTGAATAGTGAACAGTGTTAGCTCAGTTGACAGAGGCTTGAGCCTCACCATACCCATCACGCAGCCCCCTCTGTCCCTCTCCTCCTGAGAGATGTGAGTTCTCTGCAGAGTGTCTCTGCCCAGCTTTTCCCGCAGCACCAGAACAACTGAAAGCACTCAGGGGAAAGAGAGGCTTGAAGGACAGTTACCATAGTAACTTCTTACTGAACTTTCTTTTAAACGTTTATGTTCTGTTGTTGGTTTTGATTTGGGGCCCACACTCAACAGAATTCAGGGTTCTGTGCTCAGGAGTGACTCCTGGTAGTGCCCAGGGACCAAATAGGTTGCCTGGCATCCAATCTATGGCAGTCGCTGGGTGCAAGGCAAGTAAATGCTCTGCCAGCTGTATTATCTTCCTGGACCCAATGTCTTAGGATTTTAGAGGAAAGAACAGGTTAGTCAGAGGAGCCAGGGCTCTGATTTAGAAAAATAACTCGTTTCTCGGATCTTCTGAAGGCCTGTGTGCTACTGTCATTGAGTCAGAGGCCAGGGCATCCTAGCAAAAGGGAAGTAGACTCTGGCTGGCAAAATTGTGGACAGGGGGCCAAAGAGACAGTACAGGGGTTAATGCACTCACTTTGCAGGAGGCTGGGCTGGGCTTAATTCTCAGATTTATTTATTTGTTGGTACTTTTTGGTTTTTGGGTCACACCCGGCAGCACTCCTGGCTCTCTTCTCAGAAATCTCTCCTGGCAGGCACGGGGGACCATATGGGATTCTGGGACTCTAACCACCATTGGGTCAGCCAGGTCACCGTCCTGGGTCAGCCGCTTGCAAGGCAAATGCCCTACCTACTGCTGCTCTATCTCTCCGGCCCCCACAATTCTTAGAATTTTATATGGTCCTTGAAGTCACACTAAACATCCCTCTAAGAGTGACCCCTGAGCACAGATCCAGGAGTAAACTGTGAGTAGCAGCATCCTTAAAATAATAAAAATGGGGTTGTGAGAGAGAAAGAGAGTCTTCTCATTTACCAAAAATAACCCAAGCTCGACATGTTTCCTCAGGTGTGGATAAGTTGTTATTATGCATGCGGGAGCCTGTGTTGTTAAGCATTTGAAAGTTCATTTGAGCAGGACAACTTGTTCCTGCGTTTCAACTCGCCCTCTCTCTGCTGTTTGACTCAGAAGCCAGCCTGTGTTTTCCCCTCTGATCTTGATTTGATGCAAATGGGGCGTGTGATGCTCAGAAGCCCAAGCAGAATGGTGGGAGCAGCTGGCTGGAGGGGACAGCTGTGAGACTCTAGGGTTCTCTCCGTGTGGATGGGCCCTTCTTCTCCCTGGCCCTTCTCATCCTAGGTGCCACGGTGTTCTACCTTGGCTAAAGCTCACTGCTAAGAAGTCAAGTCGTCACTCAGGGGCTTTGTGCTCAGGCCTTTCCCAGAATCCCTTGAGGCAAGGCTCCCACTTGACTACCAGCTTATGATTGTTTCCCTTTGCCAAGTCAAAGCTGAGGAGGCTTCTTGGATTCTCTCTCCTCAAAGCAGGTGTGAGGATCTGTATCTGTTCCCCTATGGGAACTGGAGTCTCTCCAGCACCAGCTCCCCGCTGCTCCGCAGGCAGTAACCTGGGTGAAAGGAGGGTTCAGCTCCCACAGGTGCTCAGGTCCCTCTTGCCTAAATGAGGGAGAAGAGAAAAGTGAGGGCACCTGTTATCCAGCTCCCGAAAACAGGAAGCCATGGGCTAGATTGACCAGATAGGCAGCTATCAGACCTGCTCCCTCACACAGGAATCTTATCTGGGCCAGTCATCAGTGCTGCCTCATGAATAATGCATCTCCCAGTGATTTCCTTCCTTATTTGTTAGCTTGAGGCCATGATTAAACACACACACACACACACACACACACACACACACACACACGCAAGAGTTTTTTAAAAACACTTGAGCTGCTATGCTTATCTCTACAAAGGGTGTTGCTGGCTGTTGCCTCTAGACACTAAGGTTTGTTTAAGGGGGGAATGTGGTTATTCAACAATGTTTGCAAATTGCAGGTAGGTTCAAATTAGAGCCCTGAGTCCCACTGACAGCTGTTCTGTGCTGAGGGGCTACTGGGTAGGGCAGGCTCTGTTGATACTCTCTGAGGGTTTGCTCTCTTTCTCTTGCTTGCTCACTCTCTTTCACACGCGCACACACACACACACACACACACACACACACACACACACACACACACTCATCTGTGTATAGTGGCTATAGTGAGTATGATGGAGGATGGGAAAAAGGACAAGGGGTTAGTTCCTGTCTCCCTAAATTGCTGCAGTGCTTTGTTAAGGCTCAGAGTGTGATCAGAAGTGTGATCAGAAGCGCCCCCTCAAGTTCCTCACCCTGTTCTCTGCCTGAGCTCATAGCAAACTGGTGCTTCTAAATGCCCCTCCCCTTTTTGCCTCTTCTGCTCCCTCTGTTGAAGTTGTTGTCCCACTATCCCACCAGTGGGTCCCACACCCATTTGGTTATGGTGTTCATATCATGGTGCCCCCAGGCTCACTGGAGGCTGCCTGTGAAATGCAGTGAAATGTATGTCCATTTTTGTCACTGACATCTGGTGGCTGTGAGGCCCAGAATTACCAAGCTGCTAGGCACAAACTGCATGGTTCTCATGCATGGCCTTTGGTTCCAGGGGTCAAACTCAAGGCCTCATGCTTTTGAGATAGATGTTTTGGTCTCAAGTCATTTCCTGACATCCGTGACAGCAAATTTCAGGTCAGAGGCCAAGGGGATGCAGTTTCAAAAGGGAGAAGACGGGAAGGAGGCCCAAGCACCTAGCCATCACAGTTCATGTGGCAAGCAGAGAGGAATTAAAAGTCTCCTCATCTTTTAGCCCTGGGCAAATACTCAGAGCTAGCCAGTGGGGTTGCCAGAACCCACATAAAACAGGGCGCAGCACAGTCAGCATTTAGCTAAAGATGAATAAGCTCCAGGAAGGCACTCGACTTGCACAGAACGGACCTGTGTTTGATCTTCAGCATCTCATATTGTTCCTTGAGCAAAACCAGGAGTGATCCCTGAGTACAGAGCCAGGATTAAGTCCCGAGCACTGCTGGTGTAAAAAAAGAAAAAGAGAAAAAAGACAAATCAATCCAGAACCACAGCCGCTGCCAAGTCAGCTCTGCCCACAGCCCCAAGTTCTAGACTACAATGCCACCTACCCAGCTGTGCACCACCTCCAAACTTTTCAGTTCTGACCCATTAGGAACACATCAAATAAGACACATAGCATAGAAACCACTTAAGTTCAACAACAACAACAACAACAATAACAACAACCACAGCAACAAAAATAAAACACAGAAGGCTCAGCCACAACAGCCTAGGAAACTATCAATGACTTAGTGACCCCACTGTGAGATACAACAAGTTTCACAATTTTTACATTACTGAAGGTTTTTATTTTTCAATAATTTTATTACCATTTAGTTGTAGCAAGCAATATAAAGTAAATTATTTTGTGCTTTCCAAGGGAGCAGGCTTGTGGGTGGAAGGGAAACTGGGGACAATTATGGAAGGATCATATATTATAATATATATCCCACCAGTTATAATATGTTATTTACATTATGTTATAATATAAGTATATTATACTTATAAATATAAAATGTGTGGTATAATATAATAATATATCCCACCAGTTATACTGGTGGTGATATTTGTGTTGGAATAATGAATACCAGAAACAACTGTATTGTGAACTAGTTTAATTATCAAAATAATACAACTGTATTATTAAAGCTATAAAATATGGTTTTTAAATAAAGTAATACATTTAATAAAAAAGAAAAATCAAACCACTGTTTCATGACATAAAATATTTGCTTTGTTTTCTTTGCTATGCTCGTGGGTGTAGAGGGCTTTGAACGAGTCATAGAGATGAACAAGGAACCCTGATTCTGTCACAGGTATGAAAGGGAGAAAGGGAGAAGAATCAGTGCATCTTCCCCTGTGGTGTTTGTTTATGTGTTTGTTCATTTGGTTTTTGGATTTTGGGCCACGCCTGGTGACACTCAGGGGTTACTCCTGGCTCTGTGCTCAGAAATTGCTCTTGGCTTGGGGGGTCCATATGGGATGCTGGGAGATCAAACCGAGGTCTGTCCTAGGTCAGCCACATGCAAGGCAAACATCCTACCACCACCAACCTGTGGTGTTGGCTTTGAATTTTACTAATCAACAGCACTTTCCCAACAGCAAGAGTTCTAGGAGCCAATCTTAGCACCCCGAGTTGGCATGATGTCTAATGATTGGGGCAGATGACGTTTCTGAAGCTTACATGTGGTGCTCTTCAGAACACGTGTGTCCTCTGACTTCTGAGAGGCAGCGTGTGGCAGCAAGAGGTACCAACCGAGGTGCCAGGTTACTACTGGCAGCTGAAAAGAGCTGTGAAAACAGTTCTTCTGTTTTCTTTCTAGGTCAGAAATCTGGGTCCCATTAGCGCAGGGATAGGTAACAATCCATGCGGGCAGCTGTCTTCTCCCTGTCATGGGTACAGAGTGAACCTGAATTACAATAACATAGACCGCCAGTTCTTTTCAGACTCACTTAATGGTATTAAATTCTTTCTGAGTGTCATTGAGTTCCATATTTCCCAACCTGAGTTTCTAGAACACTTTCTTAAAGATGGCAACAGGCAAAAGAACTGATCCAAAAGAAATGAATTGAATCCAAGATGGAAAAACTAGCAAGTTCTTCTGGTCTGGGACTTTGGTCCTTATCTTGTGTTTCCCCCCAAATCTTCAGTCAAGTGGAAGCTTACTGAAAAACCTTTGATTTAGGTGTGCTGTGAAGTGCCTGGTGCTTTGGGAGATCAGCTTGGAGAGAATTTGCTCAGCACTCTGACTCCACAGCCTGCATTATACCTTCCTACAAATGTGCTTCCCTGTTCTTTCCTATTAAGAACCCATTCTTGTGAGCAGTAATTTTTTTTATTGATAATGACACTAGAATGTGACTGCTTAGCTCACAGAATTATGGAGGCAGCAGATAGATCTTTGGGCCAGTGGAGAAGAGAGAACTGGGGCTTTGCAGTCAATTTTTATTATTGACAATAATTTAATTATTGATAGAAAAGACCTGGCAGTCTATGTTATTGCAATCCATGCTCACTCTGGACCCACCCATGACAGGGAGAAGACAGTTGCCCTCCTGAATTTTCCCTGCACTCATGGGACCCAGATTTCTGACCTCCTCCCCCATTTATTTAAGAGTACAACCTTTTGCCTCACAGGAGAGCCCATTGCAAACCATGGGAGGGTGTTATTTGGTTCAGCATTCACTTGTCTCTTCTCTTCTTCCCACCTCACCCATCCACACATTTAATGTAACCTCAAAAAGATTGGGTAAGTGCCCAAAACCTTTAGAACACTCACTACTAGGCATTCAAAAGCAGTTTCTTGTATGTTACTGATTGCTTTACTGGCCCCTGTTTTTACTCTTCCCTGTATCCACAGACCTGGCTACATAACTTTGCAGTCTCTTCTTAATGTATGTTCCTTTCCCTGGATGTCGAACCTTGTCATGTGACTTGGTTTGGCCAATTGAAATGGTCACATGCTAGTTTCCAGTTAGGGAAAGTTAAGGAATTCGAGCAAATCCTCTTCCTTTCTTCTACCTGGGCAATTGTTCCAGAAACATGCCCAAGCGAGCCTGCTTCAAGATGGAAGATATGGAGCAGAACTGAGTCACTCCACTACTCCAGACAAGACCTGCCTAGATCAGGTAATGGCCAGTCAACCACCAGGTATGTGAGTGAGGTTGGCCAAGAATAGCAGGCACACCTGGCCATTCCCAGCTGATCTCAGTGGCTGAGTAATGTGCAGTGATTGTCGAATGCTGCTTAACTTTTGTGGTTGCTTGGCTTCAAGAATTATGGAGGCGACTGATAGATCTTTGGAGCAACAGAGAAGAGAGAACAGGGGCTTTGCAGCCAGTTATATTCGTATTCACATTTTAGTGTTATTACCTTTTAATTGTGTGACCCTACACAAACCATACAATCTTTCCACTTCAGCTGCTTCTTTGGTCAATGATAATTCCCAAAGCCTAACCATCCGGATTTGCAGAGAACACAAATAATAGAAGTGATCAGAAAATGTGGTTTTCTACTAGACCTGAAATTCTTGAATTCAACACATAGAACTTTCATTGAAGGTAGAGAACTATGGCCTGGTCATTCATGAATTGGAACAGTCTAGAGCCATTGCTGAGCAGCCACAGACACAGGGACATCCTTGTTCATGACATGAACAGTATCATGTCATCCCATGCTATGACGCAAGCTTCTTTTCTCCAGTCTAACCCTGAATCACCTACATCATTTCTAAGTAATAGAGTGATTCATTGAGCAAACACGCCATTATGCATTTTACCATCTGGGTTGTTTTCACCTGTTCCCTTTTTCTAACCACTAGTAGGAGCAAGTGTATATTAAATATCAAGATAGATGAGACCATATAATTGTAAATAGTAGTGATCAAAAGATAGTCAAAGTCATGTAAAAGTAACATTTAAAAAAATGGCCTTACAGCAACAATTACCACTTAGTGTCTTTGCAATAATACAATTGAAAAGGAGGCACAGTTTTTTGATGAAGATATGTACTAAATGCTTAAGTTACTAGAAAATGCCCTTTATTCCACATCGCTAATCATCAGGGAGATGCAAATAAAAAGAACAATGAGGTACTATTTCATGCCACAAAGACTGACACATATCACAAAAACTCAAGAACAATTAGTGCTGGTGGGGATGTGGGGATAAAGAAATTCTCATTTTCTGCTGGTGGGAATGCTGTCTAGTCCAGCCTTTCTGGAAAACAATATGAAGAATCTTCAAAAAACTGGAAATTGAATTCCCATATTATTCAGCAATACCACTCCTAGGGATATACCTTAGGAACACAATACAAAAATGCCTTCTACACACCTAAATTCATTGCAACTCTGTTTACAATAGCTAGAATCTGGAAACAACTCAGAGGCCTGACAACAGATGAATGGCTAGAGAAACTGGTACATATACACAATGGAATACTATGCAGCTATCAGGAAAAATGAAGTCATGAAATTTTCCTATACATGGATGGACATAGAAACTATTATGTTGAGTGAAATAAGTCAGCGGGAGAGAGATAGACACAGAATAGTTTCACTCACATGTGGGATTTAAGAAAAATAAAAGACAGGATGGTAATCATACCCAGAGACAATAGAGATGAGGACTGGAAGGACTGGCCCATGAAGAGTGGTGAGTTCAGTTAGAGAAATAACTACATTGACAACTATCATGACAATGGTAGTGAGTGAGAGAAAAAGAATGGCTCTCTCAAAGATAGGGAGGGGCTAGGGGAGGGGGAGGAGAGAGTCGGGGGCACTGGTGGTGGGAATGTTGCACTGGTGAAGGGGGGTTTACTTTTTATGACTGAAACTCAACTACCATGTTTGTAATAATGGTGCTTAAATAAAGACATTATTAAATAATGATAACAATAATAAAAAGAAAATGCCTTCAGTTGTGTTTTACTAGAACTTTTATACTGACCAAAAACTTTATTTTGCCAACAATAAGACTCAACTTCTCATATTATGTAGTGGAAAGCAGTTAGGTTCTAAGAATTGCTACATAGTTTTAATTGAATATATTTCATATATGCACTAAATTTTTCTCAAATATTTCTTAACCTCAGCAACAAGACTAAATTTACTCTGCTTGCTTATTTGCACATGGTATTCAAGATGTAAAATGTAGCATTTTTTATGAGATATATGGGGTAAACATATATTAGCTAGCATCTTTATTATATACTCTATTCTATTGCATGGAATAAATATTTGTAAATAAAAATTGTGGTTTTATGTGTCTTTTTAGTGATATATGTTCAGAAGCCATGTACCCCTCACTTTGCTTGATATTCAGAATCTTAAGTACTCATAACTAATCATGTTTTTATAAAAAAAAATTCTTAGTACTAATGTTTGAGGTTTTTAATTTTTACATGCTTAAATATTACTGAATGTTTGTGCTGTTTGCAATATTTATGAAATATTATGCTGGTGTTCTCAAAAATTATTAAAAATTTTACTTTCTATAAGAAAAAACCAACTTAGTTGTGTGAGAAATACCACTTCAGAGGTATAACCTATATAATCCAACAAAAGAAACTCAAGTTTGCTTGCAGATTCTTAAAGAGCAAAAGCTCTCCAGATTTCAATTTTTCCTGCTGATAAAATTTGATTATTAAAAAAAAATCATCATGGGACCCATGAAGATAGCTCAAGTGGTGGATGGAGTCCATGCCTAGCATGCGGTAGGCCCTAAGTGTAATCCCTGGTACCACATGGTCCTGCCACTTCCTCTACCACTGTGTGTAGTGCTGATGGTCCCAGAGCACCCAACATCAGGCTCCAAGGACCAGGGTGGCAAGGTCAGGGATCCAGCAGTTCTGGATGGTCCCTGCAGGAAAATATTCCACATACCATGAACCCCATCTTTCTGAATCTCAGTAGCAATAAAACAAGAGCAGCTGCATAGCTCCAGACATAGGCCTTTCTCCACAGTTCTTTTCCCAATGCCATTTCCCTGCCTCATGTGAGAACAGCTTTGACCAATTGGTGCTGTGAACTCACCTCCAGAGGAAGTCGAAACATTTCCACTATTGCCATCAGACAAATAAATGGCTTTAAATTTCATCCTACAAAACTAATGGGTCGTTTGTCTTTGTAAGCAACACACAGAGTACAGAATCTTCCTGCCTCTGTGTTTGTGTGTGTATGTCATATGTGTGTACGCTTACATGTTCATATGTTGAGGGAGGTGGGGATAGGAAAAAGGCCTCGGGAAGCAGAAACACCAACAATGGGAAGGTGGAGATGACCCAGAAAAGCTTCTTTTTTCTTGACTCATTGGCATGACTGAAGGCCAAACCTCTAAGGAGAAATTGTCTAGAACAGTTCCACAACCCCTGGGGTCTGAAAAGTTTAGAACTTATTTAGAGATGACAGACAGTGTGTCAGGGTGGGCCAGTGGCTGGTGGGTGGCTAAGGAAAAGCTAAGGAACACAAGTCTAAAATCCAAACCTGAGTTTCTCACCCCTTTTCCCACTGTGCTCCCTTTTAACCTTGGCTCCTTCCTTTGTGCTCCCCTGCATCCCACAAGTTGGCCCCCATGTCTCCAGTTGTGACACTTAATTTAATACCATTTTCACCCGTGGCCCCTGGGAATATTCTGGAAACCATATGGTGTGAAACATAAAGTGCCTGTCAAAGGAACATCCATCAGGCTGAAGAGAGAGAAGAGAAATGAAACTTCCGATGGGAAAGGGCACTGAGAATGGAGTAGTGTGAAGGCAGGCTGCTGGCCGTGACCTGTGAGCAGGTGTCCACCAGCAGGGCCCAGTCAGGACTTTCTCCTCCAGCTCAGGAGCGGTGGTGATAGACTGCTGAGCTTCCAACCTCTCCTCACCACCCTTGGGAGACCTTAAAAGCTCGGATGGCTCCCTCCACCGGGCCAGGCGTTAACTGTGTGACATGTTATGAATAGGGAACATTAAAGAAAGAATTTTCCGGCACTCCTCCTCTGTGCTCCACAGTCTTTGTTTACCTTCTTAGTTGAGGCCTGTCAGTGCCCCCTGAGCTGGAGGTCTGAGGGCTGAAGGAAACTGTCACCGCACGTTTCCACGCTGACAGTCTGTCTCGCCTTGGTTTCAGCACACAGCCACCCCCAGGCACCTAGTCACGCCACATCTTTCAGATGGTGGCTCCCCAGGGTGTGGCAGGCCCAGAGCCACCCCCACACCCCACCCCTTACATCCCACCCCCTGCTGGAGCTCAGAGAGCCACCGAGAGAGACTGCTGGGTCTGTAAAGAACAAAACACTGCCTGCTCCCAGGAGAAGGCTCCTCACTACACAGGGCAGACCTCGCCTTCTTCTTGGGATGGCTTTGGGACCCAGAAGGTGCTTTCTCCCTTCTGCCTTCTGGAAGATAGCAAGGGCCCAGCCTTCTGGAAACAGCCTCTCACTGTCTCAGATGTCCTGTGTATTATTTCCACACCCATGTTCTGGAATCATGCTCTCAGATATGCTCCCTAAATACCAAATATGCGTCATACTTAGATAGCAGAGCTGATGTTATCAAACAGAAACTCCTATTTCTTTCTTTCTTTCTTTTTTCTTTTTTGTTTGTTTGTTTTTTTCGGCCACACCTGTTTGATGCTCAGGGGTTGCTCCTAGCTAAGCGCTCAGAAATTGCCCCTGGCTTGGGGGGACCATATGGGACGCCGGAGGATCGAACCACAGTCCTTCCTTGGCTAGCGCTTGCAAGGCAGACACCTTACCTCTAGCGCCACCTCACCGGCCCCGAAATTCCTATTTCTTTACTAGAACAAACACAGAAACACTAAGAAATGAAACATAGGATTTGTACACATGTTTAAAGATAACACAAAAGGGCCGGGAGATAGAAGAGGGGTTCAGTTTTTGCCTTGCACGCAGCCTACTCTGATCCAATCCCTGGCACCACAGATCATGATAGTACAGGGGTTAAGGCACTTACCTTGTGCATGGCTGACCTTGGTTCCATTCCCAGCACTGCATATGGTTCTATGAGCTCCTTAAGGAGTGATCCCTGAGCCCAGCTGAGTGTGTCCCCCAAACAAGCAAACAAAGAAAATAAGACAATCACATCACCACATGGTCCCCCAAAGCATTCCTAGAGGACTTCAAGCACTGCTGGGGTCCTGGCAGTGTATGGTCCAAGCAGGCCTGCCTCCTCTGGTCATCACACTGAACCACCAATCTGTTGACTAAAGAGTGCTGGGGGGGGTGGGTGAATGGAGGACTAACAAGTCTTCTGAGCCTTAAGTGGGAGCTGTCCCCTCCAAAACAAAAAAGAGAACAAAAGTCCAAGACATTTAACTAGATCAGAGTAGGGTAATGCCCCTTTTTTCTCTGGTGTATAATTTTAGCCTGATTTTGGTAAAATGTTTAAGAATTACTTAACAAATATATACAAAGTAGTTTCTAGGTTGCAGTTTCAGAAAGCTAGAAATAACGTCTTGGATTCTGAGCAAAAAAACATAAAATAAGTTATTTATATGCCAGACCTTAGCCTAAATATACATATGATCTCTAAATATGGCTACCACCAATTAAGAAAGTCCTATCCCATCACTGTGTGAGTGAAAGAATGGACCCTGAAACATGCAGTTTTAAGATGGTTGAACCGGGGCCGGAGAGATAGCATGGAGGTAAGGCGTTTGCCTTTCATGCAGGAGGTCATCGGTTCGAATCCCGGCGCCCCATATGGTCCCCTGTGCCTGCCAGGAGCAATTTCTGAGCCTGGAGCCAGGAATAACCCCTGAGCACTGCCAGGTGTGACCCAAAAACCAAAAAAAAAAAAAAAAAAAAAAAAAAAAGATGGTTGAACCAAGGCTGAAGTCAGTCCACATGACCCCTTTCCTTAGCTACTGAGCCAAACTGATGATAAAGCAAAGAGCTTGCAATTTGCATGAGAGGTTTGGGAGGTCTTTGGGGGCCACACCCAGTGATGCTCAAGCGTTAATCCTGGCTGTATGCTTGGGTGTTATTCTCAATGGTTCTCTGGGGACATTGCCATGACAGAGATCAAACTTAGGCCTTATTCATGTGAAACTCTTGTTACTCAAAATCACACAAAGTTCTTGTTTCTGTTTATACACTTCAGTTTGTACATAGAATTGAGAGGCATTTGACTGCCCCCACAACCCTTCAGCCACCCCATCTAGGATGTACATTTCCTGAGGGTGGGGGCAGGCTTTGGGTATATACAAAAACTATATGCAAACAGCAACATTATTGTAATGTGGTCTCTAAACTATTTTAATAAACCCTTTTTATTTGGGGATCACACCCAGCTGTGCTCAGGATTTACTCCTGGCTCTGCACTCAGTAATTGCTCCTAGAGGTGTTCAGAGGGCCAGGTAGTAAATTGGGTTGGCTATGTGGAAGCATTACCTGCTGAACTCTCTCCAGCCCCAATTGACCATTTTTTCTTTTTAATTAGAAAATCAATAGTATTGATGGGACCAGATACCATCATTTTTGTCCTTTGAGCATTCCAGGTGACTTCTAAGCCTGATTTGTTCATCAAAATGGTCCCAACAATGGTGAGTCTTTCAATGAAATTGAATTGGGTGGCATCTGGGTAAGGTCATTGGAGAGAGGGCTAAGATTCTTTTTTTTTTTTTTTTTTTTTTGGTTTTTTGGGCCACACCCATTTGATATTCAAGGGTTACTCCTGGCTAAGCGCTCAGAAATTGCTCCTGGCTTGGGGGGACCATAAAAGATGCCGGGGGATAGAACCACGGTCCTTCCTTGGCTAGCGCTTGCAAGGCAGACACCTTACCTCTAGTGCCACCTCTCTAGCCCCGAGAGAGGGCTAAGATTCTTCTTGCTTCACAGGTGGAGAAAGGGAGCTGGTGGGAACTTCAGTGTAAGCATCTGCAATGCTCCAAGCTGCTCAATGTCTGTGTTTGGGGCCTGAGTTCCTTGGCCTTGTTAGTGGGTATTTCCTCTAAGGACCCAGCTCAAATGCTGAAAGAAAGGGTTAAGGTCCCCCTCAAATCTGACCTGTCCTGACATCCTACGTGCTCTTTAAAGTGTCAAGAAAAGTTCAGGATAGCTGCTGCCAGGTTGTGCCAAAATTCTTGCCTGAACAAATTGGATGCGAAAAAATGTGGCTATGACAAGCGTATCTGACAGATCAAGTGCCTCCTACTAAGGTGATATTTAGAAGAAAGACGTGTTTTTTTCACTGTTGTGGTTTGGAGCTTTCAGGATTGTGTGGTGGGTTTCCTGTGTGTCTTCATTCTTTCCTCCTTCTCAAAATCAAGTCCTGACGCTGAGTTGGGACATCAACTACCAAGGCAGCTAATGAAAAATACTCAAACCCAGGGGAGTCCATTAAATGCCACTTAGGAAAGTTGGTTCCGGCTCCTTTTCAAAGTCAAATCTTAGGCATCAAATCACGCTCAATTTACAGGCTTTCATTTTTTCCTAGGATATAGGAGCCTTTCTCCTGGCAGGGACTACATCAATGGGGTGTATGTATATTTTTCTCTCCCTCTCTTTCTCCTCTCTTTTTCCCTCCACCCCCACTCCCCATCTCTCCCTCCCTCTTCATCTCACTTGTTGAAACAAGCTTAGTAATTACATTACCAGATTTCTAGGATTAACTTTTGGTTCAAGGGAAAGAACTCAGTTTGAGGGAGCAGCTGTAATTAGAGGTGGCGGGGTAATTAGCTGCACACAGGTAGACTGTCTACCAGAGGCTAGAATACAGTTCTATTTGTTCTGTTTTGTTGAACAATTGACTCAAACAGTGAGTGCCTTGCACACAGATCTCACAGCACAAATATTTGCTGATTGATGGATTCATCCAACGGCTGGTCAATTCAGTTCAACCAGCTCTTGACTGTCCAGGAAGCTGAGGAAAGAAAAATAATTGACCTAAGTCTCTCACTTTTCATTTGACTTGCCCGTGCTGCCTTCCAGAAACAACTGTAGAGTCACACATGGTGGAGGTGTTGAAACACACTTCTTTCTGTCTTTTTAATGTCTTTCAAAATAAACAGTATCTTAAAACAAAAAGCCTATGCAATGCAGTTCAGTATTGAAAACCCGATAAGAGACATTCATGGCTTTGTCTACCGGAAGACATGCTCCTTGGGGCTGCCTGGCTTGCTGGGAACTCGCCTCTCACCTGCTCCTTGCCTGCCTGGAGAAGTGCTGAGCTCAGGGCCATATTCCAGCTAACTAGGCTGGGTTCAGGGAGGCAGCAGAAATGGCAGGAAAAATTACTGGGGATTTGTGTGGACAGGACCCCCCAGTCCAGGTGTTAGAGGGCTCCCCACTCACACGGGGTTATGTCCACCTCTGCAGTTCCTTGGATGAAGAGCAAGGCCTACTCAGCACCTTTTCAAGAAATTCTTGCTGGAAACTAAGTGTTTCAACTACACTTTCTTTTCCTTTTCTGGAGCCATGGGCCAGAGGTAATTTATTTATGCTGGGCAAAAAGAAAGAAGTTGCCTCCCCCTCACCGAAGGCAAGACTATGTATGAAAATATCTCCTGAGGCTAAGGAATGGTGGAGAAGAGGTTTTCCACGAAGAGCAACTTAAAGTGATGTTAAAGTTCAGAATTTCCAAGAAGCACCTGCGAGCCCTCCCTGATCTCCCCATTGTTTGAGAAAATCTATCGCACAAATCCTGGTCTGAAGTCTGGTTGCTGATTTAGTAAACACTGACCTAATATTGACATGATGTCTCTAATCCCGACAGGAAGGAAAGATCAAGTGTTGTCAGGTTTGGGTAACCTCAGGGCCCCCCACAGGCCCTCCTCACCTGAGAAGCACGGCAATGCTAGTGACAGTTCAGACAGCAGATGGGAGAGTAGAGGAGGCAGCCAAGGCCCTCTAGCCCACTGAGGGCCCATCTCTGGCATGGAGAGGGGCACCTGCCTTGCTCTTCCTTTCTCTTGGCAGTAAGTTTACAAAACATTTCTCATACTTCCTGACTAATGAAATCTTATGGGTTGTCCTGTGAGACCAGCTGTGGTTGTTGGTTAATATTTTATTGGGCCAAACCACATTCTTCTAGATATTTCTTTGAAGGGGGTTGCGGGGAGTAGATTGAAGTTGCCAGCAGTAGGTTTTGAGGACAGCAGTCTTTTTCTTTGGATGTGAGAGGGTTAGGTACAATCTGTTGAGTCCTTTCCTAAACAAAGTGCTAATTTCTTTCACACAATGTTCCACTCGGGACATCACTGACAAGCTGCCTTGGTCTCCAGTCTGCAGCTTTTGAATCTGTACAAACACTGGGTCCAATTCCTGACAGAAATACATGTAAGACATATTTGGGTGGGGGGGGGAGGGCTTGTTTATTCCTAAACAGGCACTTGTTTAAATGCTACTAGAATGTTCAGGAACAGAAAATGTTGGATCTTCCCTGTGATGCTGTTCTTGAATTGTTCTGCAAATAGACACTATTCTGGAGGACCCAGTTAGAGCAACTGTTTTAGAGATTCTCCTTGACATGGCTTCAGAAGTGGAAAATGACAGCTCAAAGAGGGGTACCATCTCCCTATGATTAGTGGTTACTAGTCAGGCTTGACTCTGGGCCATCCCACCTCCTTCACAGAGAACTCTGGTTAAGGAAGAGATTACCTATCAACACTGTGTTACTCCCAAGCCATTCATAAGCCCTAATTTTTATACCTATATTCACCCTAGAGCCTTACTACCCCCGGTTATCTTTCTGCTATGTTCTACCACCCAGTTCCTCTTGTCCTATATAAGCATTGTTATAATGGAATAAAAGCCTCCGGTCATCAGCCTGGGACCTGTTCTTTCCCAGTCATCAACCAAGGGAAACAAATTCAATCCTGAAAGCACTGGTGGGACAGAAGTGGACACTCACTGGCCAAATGGGCCAGTACAAGAAAGCACAATCAGTACATTTAGCTCAGCATGGCCTCCTCCTCATTCTCTCCTTCCTGCCCCACCCAGATGATTCCATGCCTCTGTCTAAAGACCCTTCTGTGAAAATCAATGTTAAACTCCTTAGGCAAGCAGAGTGAGGGAAAATTGTAACAAAGGGGCCTGTACCACCCCCTGCCCTTGGGAAAATCATAACAGAAGGGGTCTGTGCCACCCTACCCTCTTCCTTGGGGGCATCACTGTCTGCATCACTGTCAAGACCCACAGAGCCCCACATGGCCCAGGCTTGTTGCTTTTATAAGGTGACATGCAGATGTCCCTGGCACAAAGTCCTGGGCCAGACAGTTTTGACTGCTTCTCTAGATAGAGAAGATCTGTCCACCCCAGTTGCCATGTGGCAGGGTGACTTGGGTCAGTTCTCTCTTGGCCAAGCAGAGCTGGGTGTCTGACATGATGCCATTTGCAAAGCGGAGGAACAGGGCTATATGTGCAGTAAAGTGAGGTGATCCAAGGGTCTCATGTGGCCCAGCCAGAGCTGTGTATCTATCCTGAAGTGGGTCTGGCAGCCCCTGACACCCACCCCAGCGTACCACCACCTGGAAACAGCCTCAACTTCTGTCCTTCAGGGGCTACTAGTGACTCTAATGTTTATGCTGGATGATTGGGAAAGTGGACACAGTCTATTAAGGCCTCCTGAGGTCTCAGGGAAGAGTAAGGACAGGCCTTCAAATCCAGGAAAACAGATTTGCCATCCCCAGTCCTCTCTAGTTACACTCAGATTGTTTGTATGCAGTTTTTCTTCCACTTGTATTGAGACACTGTGATCTATATCACTATTAGTGGCAATTTCAGGCACTACCCATCCCATGCCCGACCCCTACTAGGGTGCTCCCTGCCTTCTACCAGTGGCCCAGGGATCCCCTATCACCTCTTTCCATCACCCTTTGGTCAGCTCAACTGTGAAGATAAGTTCTCAGGTCTACATTTGATGTTCCTTTTCTGTTTCTTTAGAGGCCACATATGACGCATCATTTTGTATCTCTGTTCTTCACCTCGTGACTCATGCTCATGCTGATATTTTGCAAAGAATTGGTCTGTGAAGGAGTGATCACTCAGGTGGCAGAACACAAGCTCAGCAAATGGAAGATTCCAAGTTTGATTCCTGGCCCTAAATAGTTCCTTGGAGAACCATGGGGGTGGTGCTCCTGCACCCTGGTGTGGCCTCTATTAAAATTTCTCTGTGAGAAGCTGGAGTGGTAGCACAGCAGTAGAGCTTGCCTTGCACAAGGCTGATCTAGTATGGATCACATATCGATCCCCTGGTGTCCCAGATGGTCCTCCAAGCCAGGAGCGATTTCTGGGTGCATAGCCAGGAGTAACCTCTAAGCGTCACCAGGTGTGGCCACAAAACAAACAAACAAACAAACAAACAAACACATTTCTCTGTGATGTCTCTCAACTGAGTTTCCAGATAACAACCTTCATAAGCAAGCAACCTCCCCACTTCCTGCAAAAGCATCTCAAGGCTTCTAGAGTTTCATCCAGACCCTGGAGAAGGGAACCAGAAGGGGTGACCTGCAGTGGAGTAGGCTGTGGTAGATGGCATCTGGCATTCCTCATGGGAAATCCAGAACCCCACACTAATGCCGAGCCTCTGCAATGTCTTTCCTGCCAGGGAATTATGTTCACTTGTTCGAGATCTGAGACAGGAATTCCAAAGTGAGGATACTAGAAACTAAAGGACATATTGTATAAATAAGACAGACATGAAAGGCTCCCTCAGCAGCTGATAGCAAACTTATGTTTGCTACTCCAAACCTCATTCTAGAATCTGGCCAGGTCACTTCAGACTCAAAGTAGAAACAAGGCAGTGTTGTGAGTCTACCTGAGAGTTTCTCTCTGGTCACAATGAGGTTTCTGCACTTACACACTAATCTCTTACTCAAGGAATTAGAGATCGCCCCACACTTAGGGGGGTTACCACAATATATATATATGTGGATTTTCACAGGTTTCAAATATTCAGCTGTGTCACTACCCACAAAGGTATTGTCTCCATTTATTAAGGAAGCACGCACCAGCTGTGGCTTTTGGCTTTCCTGGTGCATTTCCTAATTTTCCTCTCAAGAATTATTTGCCAGAAGGCCGTTAGAGAAGTCAATCATTGACCCTTTGTGTGGATTACTGGCTATAATTCTGACACGGCTGTGACATTACATTTTCTCTTTTTCTTTTATTTTGTTTTTGTCTTTTTTTCTCCTACAGAAATTCAGCCTTAGCCTTTCTACACTCAGAAAGGAATTTTGGTACCAAAGAAAGCCCGGCAAAGGTCCCCGCTGGCTAGTTTATTTGTGACTTTTATTTCAAGTATAACTTGGCACCAGCAGCTTGTTTTTCTGAGTCTAGCTCTATGGTAGTAAACAATTATTTCCGTCCCCTCAAAAATCCATTTTCTGGCCACTGCAAATACATTTCTTCCAAAACCTGTCTCTCTTCTTCTGGTTTCTTGAAAAACCTGTTTTTTGCTTACCCAAAAACACCTCCACCTCATCTTTTCGCCCAGATCCTCTAGCAGGGCTCTTTCTCACCTACTTCAGGTAGTTATTTGATATGTAGATTCTAGAGCCCGATCTCATTGTACTGCCCCTCTGGAAGATCTCCTACTCTTTCTTTTCCCTGAAGACTCCTTGCATACCAGAGTTTGTGCTTAAAATGTTATCGGCTGAACAGTAAAATTTGTCTCTCATCACATGGACGTGGGTCCCCATACAATGCATTTTGTGTGATCTCAATTTATTTTATATTTTATATTTGTCCGCCTCGTGCTTCCGCTTTCTCCCCGTAAAGGTTCTCAGACCCTACAAAGGTTTTGCTTAGGGACACAGGCCATCCACAACACAGCTGTACCTACCCAGTCCCAATTCTCCAGGGGTCTCAAACTCGCAGCCCACAGGCCACAAAACGGCCCTCCATACAACATTTTGTGGCCCTGCCCTAGAGGAATCTTTTTTTGTTTTGTTTTGTTTTAGTTGTTTGGGTCACACACCCCAATGTTCAAGGCTTACTACTGACTTTGCACTCAAGCATCACCCCGACTTTGCCTCTTGCGGCCCCCAGGTAAATTGAGTTTGAGACCCCTGGCTAGAGTCTAAGCCCAGTTGGGGTGCAGATGTGAACAGGAACCAAGAGTCTGGGCTTGGGCTGGGCTGTTGGATATAGCATGGAGCACCTCTGCTCTGGGTGTGGAAGACTCAGGTTCAAGATCTGGCTGGGTGTTGGGAGGTTGGAGAGGTAGAACAGCTTTGAACTTATTCCCCCCACCCCCACCCGTTCTCCCCATTCCCTACCTTGTTGATCTTGTTATTATCGGGATCATACACATTCCTGATTGTGGGCCTTGCATGTCTTTGAGATTGTGGTACTCACAAGGGTGCCCTCCATGGTGCTCACACACACCTGGCTACAGATCAGCTGCTACCTTGGGTGTGGTGCATACAGGAATACCAGGGATTTTTCACCTGTGACCACATGCTCACAATGTGAGCTATCTACACATTCCTCCGGTGTGCATTACTCCAGACTTCTTAGTTAGCACTACTTTTGGGGGGCTTAATTTGGCTGTGCTCAGAGCACATACTCTTTTTTGACTCCCCACCCCCTAATCCTCACTCTCCAGCCCATAGCCTAGAAAAAATATTTTGCTTTGTGTGTTTCAGGGCCTAGCGCAAAGTGTTTCCACCACTCCTCAGGCTGCTCCAGAACATTCATTTGTTCTGCCCAACCCTGTCTGTAGCTCCTCTCTCCCGGGTGTGTTCCTGGTGCAGCACTGCAACCCCTCTGTACCCCATCCTTCCAGAGTGCAGTCAAAAATATGCAGACAACTGGGGAGTGTTTTTTGATTTTGCAGTCACACGGGGGAGTGGAGAGACTGGGAACTTGATTCTGTGCTTAGACCTCCTGGCAGGCTTAGGAGACTGGATGGGGTGCTGAGGATCACATCCATGTTGACTGCCTGCAAGTCAAGCAACTTACCCACTGCGCTGTCTCTCAAGTCCAAGTAAGCATCACTTTTATCTTCTATCTTCCCAAATACCACCAGGCCTCACTATCCTCAAGCCTGATTTCCCAAATTCCTATTTATTTTTTATTTTTTTGGTTTTTGGGTCACACCCAGCAATGCTCAGGGGTTACTCCTGGCTGTCTGCTCAGAAATAGCCCCTGTCAGGCACGGGGGACCTTATGGGACACCAGGATTCGAACCAACCACCTTTGGTCCTGGATCAGCTGCTTGCAAGGCAAATGCCGCTGTGCTATCTCTCCGGGTCCCCAAATTCCTATTGACTTTGCCTCTGAACCAGTGAGGCAGTAGGTTATGTTGACAACCCTGTAAGTACTGTGAATTTAGATATTAAACTCTGGACTTTCACTTGCTCATTTATTAAATAAAAATATCACCTAAAAATAAAAAAAACTAGAGAGGCTATAAAATAAATATAACATTTATTAAAGTGAACATGCTGATGGAAATATGTACATGAATTGACAGGAACATTTCAAATGAAACTAGTGAAACAAATATTATCTAAGTAGGTCCAGCATACAAGCATAACATATAATTTGGAACTATTTTTCATTTATCTGTATGAATGGCGACATATTAAAGTGGGAATTGTTGGCTCATTTGTATAAGAATCTTGTTCAAATGTTAATAAATCACTTTAATCCCCCCCAATACCACCTTTTTCTGGGGCTGGAGTGATAATACAGTGGAGTTGTACTTGCTTTGTATGTAATCAACCTAGATTCAATCTCCAGCATCCCATATTGTACCCCGAGCCCAGCAGAGGTGATTCTTGAGTGCACAGCTAGGAGTAACCACCAGATGTGACCCCAAAACAAAACAAAAACAAAATGAAAATGAAAATTCACCTTCTTCAGTTTTGAACCCACCTGTGTTCTTTGGTCCATATCACCAGCTGTCTCACTTTCATTACTTTCTCTTGTGGCCTCAGTTTCCTCGTTCATTATATGAAGATTAGCCCTCAGTGAGAAGTCATGAGAGTGAAGCATTTCTTCTCGTGAAAACTGATTGTTTTCATCTTTGTTCACTAGTCTTCAAAGAACGCATCCATTCTTCATTGATTTATTAGTTAATCCGCTATTGTACAGTGGGACTCTTTCTCATCAAGGCCACATAAGTTTTTTTCAGTTTTTCATTTGTAGTAAAGGACTGTGAGGTATGCATACATGTTGTTGTTGTTGTTGTTAAATAGCTTTTATGTAGAAAGCTCTAGAACATGATGTTATTTTGTTACTGCCAATAAAGACAAGAGTAGGCACTCCACCACCCGAGGGGAACTGAGCCTGACCTGTGTGGGGGAGAGGCAGAGTGATGTGGAGACCAGTAGCTGCCTGGGGCCACTCCGGAGACTGAGATTCCCAGTGAGGACAAATGTTAAGGAGAACCATAGCCTTGAGAATGAAGGGATCAGATTGCCACCACAGCGACTTTGCTTCCCCCTACACTGCATATACTAGTCACCCCAGCAAACACAATCTTTTGTGTGTCTCAAGCTTTTCCATGCTGGCCTAACGCATCCAGGAGTTCCCAGAATCTGAGCCTGCAGCCACAAGAAAAGAAGCCTGGCCCAAGAGACACATCTGGATTCATCTTCCACCAATGCCTAAGAAGACAGAGGCTTGATCTGAGAGCAGCAGTGGCGGTAGCTAGGGCATGGGGATGCTGAGAAAACCAACAATGCTTCTCCTGCTTGTCTGAGAGCCTGAGAGAATGGTGCATTGTGGAAGGATCCCTTGTCCTCTGCTCTAGAGAACACATCGCCTTGCCAGTTCCGTTTGAATTCAGCGAGGACATGGCTTGGGTTAGGAGGGTGGGGTCAGGGACCTCACCCAGATTGGCTTGCCAATTCCTTCAGTGAACCCCAGGCCCACGCCACAACACTAGTCACCAAGTAAATGGAGCAGATCAGCTAGTGAAGTGGATTGAGCTAGAGTCGAGCAAGCCTGGACTGGCCCTCTCAGCTGTTTCTCCCTTCCCTTTCTCTTGCCCCTCTCACTCTGCCCCCCTCCCTAAGAGCTGCTCCCCTTTCAGGAAAGTCTAATCAGAGCCCTGTAACTGAGCTCTGTCACTGGATCGGATGTCCGGAGGGCCCCGGCTGTAAACTGCAGGTCACATAATTCAACTTGATCCCTCCCTCCATTCTACACTTCATGTGCTTCAGGGGACCTGGTGACTGATGGGGAGAGATATTAGTCTGCAAGGGGAAGAGATGAAGGACCATCTCTAACTTGAGCCAGAGAGGAGGCCCTGGCTCTTCATCATCTACCAGCGGTCTACCTATCCCCCATTTGACTCTCTGAACCAAACCAGGAGGATGCTGGGTCCTTCTTTCTAATTTGTGCCCCCGGGGAAACCATGTGAGAGTCTGTGTTCTTCGGGTTCTCCTTTGTGAAGTGCAAATCACTTTCTACTGAGTGAAGTTATTGGTGCATAAGAGTTGATGGGAGGCAAACCCTGGGAAGGGGGAAGAAGGTTTCTGTGTCCCTGGCCTGGTCCTTTGGCTCCCCAGGGTGTCTCTTCTGGGTGGGGATGACCACAGTGCCTAGTGGTCACCAGAGGCATGTGATGGACAGTGGCAGGGAAAGAGGCCTTAGAAGGAGGCTCACCTCACCTCTCCATTTTTGTTGAAAGAAACTAATTCCCCCTCTCATCCAGCACCCCAGTGGTAGGAAAGAAGAGACAACTCAGACCAGGGGTGCAGCTCCAAACAGTAGAATAATTGACTCATGTGGGCACCCCCAACCCCTCATGCCCTCACACCAGTACTACAATCTATGGCCCTGCTGGCCCCAGCATCGAACTATCCAGCCTACACTGTGGTGACTCATTGCTCAGCATAGGCCTGACTTTTTTTAAATGTGGGGGTCACAAATAGCAGTGCTCACCTGCTAATCCATTTCCATCACACCCTTACAGCCTGGAATCAGGGAGTCAACCCCTAACAGAGACATTGAGGCTGGGGTTCACTGAGCCTGCACTCGAGCCTCAGACATGCATGTGAGTGCCTCCCCTCCAATAGCTCTAGCCAGAGCCTGCCTTATGGGGCATGCACCCCCACTTAGGTTGCTAAATAGTTCCAGCTGCCTGGGGCCCTTTGCCATGTGAGGTGAGCCGACAGCCGGGGGCCGGACCTCCACTTTTTTGTCCTGTCCTCATTTGATGAAAGACTTGTGGTTCAACCTTTATCTTCCATAAACATTTAAAATGTAGTTACCTTGATTTCCATGTCTCATTTTCATTTTATTAAAAAAATGGGTTCCTTGCAGTCAAACATTTGATACCCTGGATGTGCTGCAGAAAACAGATGTTGCTCCATGTAATAGATGTCAGCGGCCTCAGAGCGCCCACAGGCCTCACACCCTCACTCCCACACACGCAAGCACACATGGGTCTTGTGAAGGGCCTGGGTAGGACCAGGCCTTCAGGAAATGCAGAGGCCATGAGGCCATGAGGCTACAGTCTCTGAGCCTTTGCCCTCCCCAGGACCTAGGCCCCCACAGAGCAGAGAGACCAGAGAGATAAGGAGGCCAGGAATGCCAGAGGGGGTTGACAGGGAATTAGGAGAGCTGAGCCCTTGCTATGAAAGATTCCCCCCACAGGATCCCTTCACAGGTTTCTTCCACAGGATTCTTCCATATCTTGTTCACAGAATCCCTCCACAAGATTCCTCCAGTCAACCTTCAGACTTCCTCCACAGGCCTTTCCATTCTCTTGACCTCCAGTTGCAGGACTGCCAAGAGGGCTTATTTCTCTCCCCTCCTTCCTATCAGAGTTCTAAACTGAAAACTCAAAGGGACTGAGGAGTTTAAGGAAAAGCCAAGGGTTAGCTTCTTCCACCCCAAACACACATGTTCCATCTTGTCAGCAAAGGGGCCCCCACTTATTAGTTTTCTCCCTCCTTTCCTTTGGATATCTCAGGGTTTTCTTTCTGGACAAGAAGAGACTTAGCCAGGCTAAAAGGGGGCTTCTGCCACCCTCATGACACAGGCCCATCTTCCAGGGAAATTTCTTGGGAATTGGGATATTGGGAATACTAGGATATTGGGCACCTTTTTCTGTTCCAGAATCTCAGTGTCCCACTTCTACTCAGGGAGCTGTTGCCTTGCTGAGGAAGGAGGTAGACTTCTTCTGTCTCAGAGCTCCTGTCATGCTGATGGGACAGAACCTGCTAGATTTGCTACAGCACCACCCAATCCAACAGCTTCCAGCCAAGTAGAGCAACCATTGCTTATTCCATACGCAAGTAATATAGGCTCAGGCCCAAGGGTGTCCCAAGGTAGTTGTCCCAAGTGGAAGTGGCTTTCAGCCAATGCCACTCCTGACTACCAAGTGCAGGCACTGGAATCTGGAGGATCTTGCAGGGACTAAATGTTTTCATCTATCAGTGGGCCGTTGTTTCCAGGCAATCAATCTCTGGTTAGAACTACATCCAGCCAAACTGATGCTTAGGAGAGAAGTAGCTGGAAGGATGCATTAAATATGGGAGTACCCAAGTGGGGTGTTGGAGACAATAAAGGGGAACCATTTATGATACACTTCCACCCAGTTCCTAGCACAAAGAATCGCTTCATAGATGAGGAGTGCTAGAGTTTGTTTAACTGTTTCATTGTCTTCAAAGCCAGGCCCTCTCTTACGCTTTTGGGTGGTCAGTGTTCTGAGAAGCAGATGCTGTTAACTAGTTTGCAACTTTCTTTATTTCACGGATTCAGATTTATCTAGCTTCCTCCTTTCCACTAAACCCCATCTTCATCACAAGGGTTGCACCAGTCTTCGTTAAGAGCATAGGATACTACACTGGCAAGAAGCCAAGGATGACTTATCATCCAGGCCACCACACACACACACACACACACACACACACACACACACACACACACACACACACACACACACCACTGAGTGTTTCATCCATGCTGTGTTCATGGAGAAAGGCTGGTTCAAGATCAGCGAGCACTGAGCCTTCTTGGTCAAAGACCTCAGTGTCAGAGCAGGAAAAACAGTAGAGGGGATAAGGCACTTGCCTCTGAAGGAGGTTTGATCTCTGATACCACATATGGTCCAGTAAGTACAGAAAGCCAGTTCCAAATCAAGTACCTCCCACCCAGTACCTCTAACTCAGTTTTTTCCAATAGTATCTAAGAATGGCTGTGCCTACTTCAAGAAACACTCAACAGAAGAGTCCTTAGAAAATTGAAAATTCTTCTCTTCTGGGCCTGGGTCTGTCTCTCCACAGTGGTCTCTGTCCCCTAGTCATTTCTATGCCCTTGGTCACTGACTCTCTACAACCTTACAGGGTGGGGTGGGGGCAGAATCAAATGATTTTCGGGGTGGAGTGCAATTCCTAGCTCTGGAGCAGCTGACTGCTGCCCTAATCATAACAAGGCTCACTACACCATTACCCAAGGTGGAGGGAAAGAAGAACTCACCTTTATGTGTGGGACCATGTCAAGAGATTTTCTTCTAAACAGTTTCTCGTCTGAGCCTCAGTGGCCCTGGGAGCTGGGAGTGTTATCCTATTAGTGATCATTAAAAGCAAAGAAAGCACACTAGTTTCTACCACCTCCCATCATAAGTTAGAGCCCATCCTTTGGACCTGGAGTTCCACACCTTGCTTTGCCCAATGAGTATTAGTTAATGCCATATCTTCGAATTGAGATACAAAAAGGTTTTGGGTATCAGGCTTTCCTCTCTGCTGTTTTGAATAATTTTACTACTCTGCACAATAGCTCTGGCTGGCCTCCTGGAGACAGGAAGAGCACACAGGGCAAGACTCCAGTTGTCTCAGTTGTCAGAACTGGGTCTACAGGCATTAGCTGGGCCAGGCTAAGCTACTGAGCAGCCCAGAACTGAAGAACTGCCCAGACTTAAAGAATTATGGGAAGAGCAAGGGGCTTGATGACTTAAGTCTGGGGGTAGTTTGTTATTCAATGAAAACTACCTAATACATTCCTTCATACAGATGAGGAGTCAGAGGTCCAGAAAGCTTGAGTCGTTTCCCAAAGATTTCTTGTTTTAAAAAATTAATTGTTTTAATTAAACACCATGGTTATAAAATTGTTCATTGTTGGGTTTCAGTCATACAATATACACCATCCTTCACCAGTGCACCTCTCCTGCCACTGATGTCACCTATTTCCCTCCCATCGCCCACCCACCCCAGTCTCTCTAGGGCAGGCAATTTCTCTCTCTCTCTCTTTCTCTCTCTCTCTCTCTCTCTCTCTCTCTCTCTCTCTCTCTCTCTCTCTCTCTCTCTCTCTCTCTCTCTCTCTCTTTCTCTCTCCCCCTCCCTCTCTCCCTCCCTCCCTCCCTCCTTTTTGACATTGTGGTCTGCACTGTTGTCAATGGAGGGGAGGGGTGCCTTGCATATCACTTTCTCCCCTTTTAACACCCAGTTCTTGTCCAGATTCCTTAACTGCACCGTGTGGAGACCAGCACCCAGTGAACAGCCTGAAACAGGAGTCTTGAGGATAAGGAAAGCAATACAGACTTAACAGAGTAAAGCATGGAGTTGGGTGGGGAAGTGGGGCGCTTCTGAGGACCCTGACTTCACTTCACATTTATTGTTTATAAACACAGGAAGAAGGGCAAAGTTTAACAGGCAGTTGCCTAGCTCTGCTAATCTAAACTAGCTAAACCTTGACTCATCAAAGGGGCCTAGAGTTGCTAATGCAAAATTATTGGATTGTCTTTTTATTCGTGAGGGGGCAGATAAAAGAGAGTATACAGGATCCCACCAATAGGGTATTCCCTAAGGGTAATTAGTAAAGGGTCCCTAAACCACCTTTTCAGCCCCTTTCCTCAGACAATCATCTTTTTACTTAAGCGTCTTTATTTCCTGCATTCCTGTGTATCCAACAGCAAAGGAAAGCAAAGTAAAGATTGGAACCTACAGCTTAGTCAGTGCACCCACCTCCCCCAGGTTAGCAAGCAAGTAGAAAGTCTAAGAGAACCTATCAAGAAAAATACTAACTCTGCCCCAGCCGTTGGCATCATCCCATTTTGAGGAGAGCTGGAATGTCTCCTGTCTGGAGCAGCTCACCCTGAGTGAACTTCATTTGATATAAAAGGCAGGACAAGGCCTGAAAACATCCCTATATCTCATTTTTACACCAAAAATAATCTATTTTTTTCCTCATTATCTCTTCCCCTCTAGTCAAACGCTATGTGATTTGCAGAGGAACTCTGGTTGTATATTTGTGTGTGTGTGTGTGTGTGTGTGTGTGTGTGTGTGTGTGAAAAATACACTTAATGCAAAAGTTATTACCTGAACCCTTCTTAAGTGAAGCGGTGTTAAATATACTCATGTTGGGCAACCTCATCCCTGATCCTCTCCATAGCTCTTTTTATCTTGTATGACTGCAATTCTGTGCCTATTAAACAAGCAGCTCCCTAGTTCCAGACTTGCAACAATCATTGTGTGGCTGTCTCTGAGTCTGACTGTTCAGATTCAATATCTGTCTTTTGGGTCAATGCAGTTATTTTACAATGATAATGTCCTCCAGGCTCATCCCTTTTGTAGTGTTAGGAAGAATTTACTTCCCCTTTAAGGCTGTTTTATTTTTTATGTGTAGAAATCACCCTGACTTCTCCCTCTACTCGATGATGGACATTGGCATTGCTTCTCATTCTTGGCTCTTAGGAATCAGTTATATGTCCACACTTAATTTGAATATAAATCTTTGTGTGTCTCTGGGACTCTCCTTGCCCAGGGTCAGCAATAAGGGGAATCATTTCAGGTGCTTGAATTTATTCCCTGAAGAAACTACATTCTTTATATGAGGTCAGTATTTGGGGAAAGCCTGTGAGTGTGGACAGGCCACTGTTAAAAGGTCTCTCTGTCCTGGGCTGGAGAGATGGTAGAGTAGCTAAGACATCCTTGGCATTCCATATGGTCCTCTCATATGGTCCTCTCAGCACCACCAGGAGTAATCCTGGAGCAGATCCTGGAGTAAGCCCTGAGCACTGCCTGGTGTGGCCCAAAAGTGAAAAATATTCAAAATGCCTTGTATTTTCTGAAATCAACTCACTGAGAATATATATTTCTTGCAAAATCACATTATGCTTGCTGGACTAGACTTAGACTAACCTTGAGCACCCCATTGTACAGGCAAAGATAATGAGTGAATTCTGGGTCCATTCTTCCTGATGCAGACGAATTTAGCAGAATTTTAAAATGACACATGGATACTTTAGCACTCTGCTCCTTCTTGAGTCTTTGTTTCCTTGTTCTGGAATGAGGTCTATGTCCCTCTCCTTGACCCCACCACCTCAAAGGACCCCATTCTAGACCATCTTCCTCTCCCTCCCTCAGTCTTTCATTCCTCACCAGATGAGTCAGGAACACATGGTAGGCCTCTAACTCCTTATTTTCTCTCATGTGAACTACTTCTCACCCTTCCCAGTTAAAATAAATCCCATAGTTTATCTAAAAACACCAGAGCTTTTAAAAATCTGTTTGTTTGGGGGCCACACTCTGTGGTAATCAAGGGTTATTTCCAGCTCTGCATGAGAGATTCCCTCCTGGTGGGCTTAGGTACCATGTGGAATGGCCAGGTTTGAACCCAGGTAGGCTGTGTGCAAGGCAAGTACCTACTTGTGGGACTATGGCTCTGGTTCACCAGTGCTTTTTCTTTTTTTCTTTCTTTTTTTTTTAAATATCTTTATTTAAGCACCATGATTACAAATGTGTTTGGTTGGATTTTAGTTATTAAAAAGAACACCCCTCTTCACCAGTGCAACATTCCCACCACCAATGCCCCTATCTTCTTCCTCCCTCACCCCCTGCCTGTATTTAAGACAGGCATTCTATTTCTCTCCCTCACTACCATTGGCATTATAGTTGTCAGTATAGTTATTTCACTAACTGAACTAACCACTCTTCGTGGTAAGCTTCCTATCATGGGCAGTCTTTCCAACCCTCGTCTCTATTGTCTATTGGTATTATTATAATAATGTCTTTTATTTATCTTAAATCCCATAGATGAATGAGACTATTCTGTGTCTATCTCTCTTCCTCTGGTTTATTTCACTCAGCATAATAGTTTCTATGTCCATTTATGTATAGGGATATTTCATGACTTCATTTTTCCTGATGGCTGCATAGTATTCCATTGTGTATATGTACCACAATTTCTTTAGCCACTCATCTATTGTCAGTCCTCTGGGTTGTTTCCAGATTCTGGCTATTGTAAATAACACTGCAATGAAAAATAGGTGTGCATAAGGCATTTTTATTGTATTTTTGTGTTCCCAGGGTATATCTCTAGGAGTGGTATGGCTGGATCCAGTGTTTTGAGGAATCTCCAAATTGTTTTCCAGAAAGGCTGGACTATACAGCAATCCCACCAGCAGAGAATAAGATTTCCTTTCTCACCACATCCCTGCCAACACTGATTGTTCTTTATGATATGTGCCAGTCTCTGTGTTATAAGATGATACTGCATTGTTGTTTTGATTTACATCTCTCTTATGATTAGTGATATGGAGTATTTTTTTCATGTGTCTTTTGGCCACTTGCAGTTCTTCTTTGAGGAAGTGTCTGTTTATGTCTTATTCCTATTTTTTGAGGGGGTTAGGGTTTTTTTTTTTCTTGTCAGTACCTTGTATCTTTTATCTAATACCTTAGATATTAGCTCCTTATCTGATGAATATTGGGTGAATAGTTTCTATCATTCTGTGGTTAGGCTTTGTATCCTAGCCACTATTTTCTTTGAGATGCAGAAGCTTCTCAGCTTAATATAATCACATCTGTTTATCTCCGCTTCCACTGTTTGGACAGAGCTGTTTGCTCCCGAAGATGCCTTTGGTCTCAATGTCATGGAGTGTTTTACCTATATGTTCTTCTGTATACCTTATGGTTCCAGATCTGATATTAAGGTCTTTTATCAATTTGAATTTGACCTTTGTACATGGTGTTAGATGGAGTTCACTTTTTTGCATGTGGTTGACTAGTTGTCCCAACACCACTTGTTGAAGGCTGAGGAAATTGGAAATACCTGGTAGTGTTTCTGTGTTGTTCTAAGAGAATCAGTATATAAATTGAACCTGATCAAGATACCCCACCACACCACTTGTTGAAAAGGCTTTCCTTGCTCTATTTTGCATTTATTGCCCCTTTATCAAATATTAATTGATTGTGAGAATGAGTCTAAGCATTTCTTTCTCCATGGGACTATCTGGGGAGCATTCTCTGAAAACTCTATTCTATTCCACTGATCTGAGGGTCTGTCTTTATTCCAATACCATGCTGTTTTAATGACTATTGCTTTGTAGTAGAATTTAAAATCGTGAAAAGTGATTTTTTTCCATCTTCTTTTTCCTTATGGTTGCTTTAGCTCTTCATGGGTGTTTATTGTTCCAAATAAATTTCAGGAGTATCTGATCCACTTCTTTGAAAAATAACCTGGGTATCCTTTTAGGAATTGCATTAAATCTGTGCAATGCTTTGGGAAGTATTTCCATTTTAATGATGTTATCCCTCCCATTCCATAAACAGGGTATGTGTCTTCATTTCCTTGTGTCCTCTTTTATTTCTTGAAGCAGAGTTTTGTAGTTTTCTTTGTACAGGTCTTTCACCTCTTTATTTTGTATTAAATATATTTTTTATTTAAGTAACATGATCATATTTGGGTTACAGTCATAACCAGAACACCCCCCCTTCACCAGTGCAGCATTACCCCCTCCCCCCTTCCCATCCCCTACCTTTATTCGAGACAGGCATTCTACTACAGTAATTTGTTTTTGAGTTCAGTAAGTTGTATTTTTTTTCCTTAAAGGATAAGAGTAAAAAATATATAGTAAAGGTGTGATAGTGGCAATCGCCAATGTTTGCATAGGTCCAGAAAAATGGAGAAAATGGAAAAAAAGTCCTTGACCTGATTACAAAAAGGCCTCACCCCAGAAGTTTATTGGCATAAGACAGACTCTGGATTCCAGGCATACCAGTCTATCCAACTCCAGTCATTCTCAAGGTCCCGGTGAAACTTTTGCACACTTTAGCTATAGTTGGTATCAGACTTTTATATTTAAAGACTCTGGATTCTGTGCATTTCTTTCATTGATGTCAGGCTGATGTGGAGCATCCTCTAGTTTCAGCATATCATTAAATGCAGATCGATCTGCCCTGCATGTAGACTGTTGCTGAGTCGCCTGGGTGTTGGGAGTACCCTTTGGAGTAAGTCAATGCCAAAGCAGTGGTAGGTCTTCTTTGGTAGAGGCTTGGATTCTGGAAATGTTAAAGACAATTGTGGTTGTTTCCATAGTTCAGGTGTGTGTGGGCGATGCCCATTCTTCTGAGACCTGAGCCAAATCATTATGCCAATGTTCAGGGTAAAAGGCCTAATTACATTATCAAATTTGTGTTCCCATCTCTATTAGATAAAAACTTGTTTGCATATGTATTATTTTTCCATTTTAATGTGCCTATGCAAAAGAGAAGCAATGCCACAAGATATTGTTGGTGCATCTGGGGGCCAACGAATAAAGTCCAACATTTCCCGTAACTTGGTAAAATATAAAATCTATACAGAGTTACTCTTCTACCAGTATTGCTTATAAAACAGATCTCACAGGGAGAAAATCAATCAAATAACTAATCTAGTGGGCAAAATTGTCACTATATGATGATATTTGAAAAGACTTATAGATGTAAGGGAATACATCTGAGATATACAAAAGAGATGCATGTGACCCTTTTATGTTTTAAAAAGAAAAAAAAAAAGAAAGAAAACAAGGGTATTTGAAGACAACAGGTGATAGTTGAGTTTGAGACATGTTTTGCATCATTACAGAACCCTATATTGTCCTTGAACTAGGGGTTATGCTGAAGCTGATTTCAGTATTATGCAACAGTCCATAGTTTGATGGGGCCATGAGGGGCCACCAAGCATGGGTCAACAGGGGTGTTGGTTGTAGTTGTTTGTATAGGCATGAGCTGAGGACCAAGAGGGTGTCATTCAATGAGGAGCTGGATGGTGGTGTTGGAGCAGAAGGTCAGTCTTAGTGTCTACTCAATCAGGAACTGAGGATAAGAAGGGTTGAATAAGGGGAAGATAATGGTTCAGGGTTTGGGTATGAGGAGGTAGGAGAGACAAAGGGGTGAGGGGAGAGGTAATACATAAAAGACTAGACAATAAAGGTCAATTTGAGTGTTTTATCAGAATCTTGGGCATCCTGATTCTATTCCTAGGAACAGTCTAGTATCAGGAACATTTTTGGATAATGCTTAAAAAGTACAATGCGCCCACGCGGTTTTGAAAAATAGTATTACTAGCAAACAAAACAGGGGGTCGAATATACATAGGGGAGGGGTTTCCCTCCTCCGCCCACCCCCCAGGGCCTGAGCTGCCAGGGCGGCCATGAAGACCAGCCTGGCATGGGGGGTGGTCCCAGTCTCCTGGACCAAGTGTTCAGCCCAGGAGATCTGTGGCCCGCTGTCCGACCAGCGACCCTAATCTACCAGAAAAACAGAGGGTCGGCTTTCCTGGCATGTGCGCTCTGCTGGGTCCAACTGCGAACTCCCTCTCCAGTTTGGAAATTGAAAGGGAGGGGTTCCCCTCCTCCACCCGCCCCCCAGGGCCCGAGTTGCCAGGGCCAGCCATGAAGACCCGCCTGACATGGGGGGGGGGGTCCCAGTCTCCTGGACCAAGTGTTCAGTCCAGGAGATCTGTGGCCCGCTGTCCGCAGGTCCTTCACCTCTTTAGTTAAGTTGACTCTGAAGTATTTGAATTTCTGTGACACTAATGTAAATGAGATTGTTTTTTAATGTCCATTTCTTCTCTATAATTATTTGTATATAAGAAGGCCATTAATTTTTGTGTATTAATTTTGTAGCCAGCCACTTTGCTATATGACTCTATGGTTTCTGTCTTTTTGGTAATCTTTAGTGTTTTCTAATTACAGTATCATGTAATCTTCAAACAGTGAGAGCTTGTCTTCTTCCTTTCCTATCTGGATGTCCTTGATATCTTTTTCTTGCCTAATTGCTATGGCAAAAACTTCCAGTACTATGTTGAATAGGAGTTGTGAGATGGGGCAGCCTTGTCTTGTGCCAGATTTTAGAGGATAGGCTTTTAGTTTATTTTCATTGTGAATAATATTTGCCATTGGCTTGTGGTAGATGGCCTTGACTATATTGAGAAAAGTTCCTTCCATTACCATCTTGTTAAGATTTATTTTTATTATGAATGGATGTTGGACCTTATCAAATGCTTTTCCTGCATCTATTGATATAATCATGTGGTTTTTATTTTCATTTTATTGATATAGTGTATCATGTTGATTGATTTATGTATGCTAAAGCATCTTGCATTCCTGGAATGAAACCTACTTGGTCATGGTGTATGACCTTCTTAATGAGGCATTGGATCCTATTTGCCAAAATTTTGTTGAGGATCTTTGCATCTATGTTCATTAGGGATGTTGATCTGTAGTTTTCTTTTTTTGTATCATCTGTGTTTGGTTTTGGTATTAGGGTGATGTTAGCTTCATAAAAACTATTTGGGAGTGTTCCTGTTTCTTCAATTTCCTGAAAGCCTGAAAAGGATTGGTAGTAGTTCCTCTTGAAAGTTTTGAAAAAAATTTTTAGTGAATCTATCTGGGCCTGGACTTTTGTTTTACAGAAGACTTTTAATCACCATTTAAATTTCCTCAATAGTTATGGGTCTGTTTAGATATGCTAGATCATCCTGACTCAACCATGGAAGATTTTAAAAGTCAAGAATTTATCCATTCCTTCCAGGATCTCCTGTTTTGTGGCATAAAATTTCTCAAAGTAGTGCCTGATTGCCCTTTGAATCTCTGTAGTATCTGTAGTGATCTCCCCTTTTCACTTCTTATTTGGTTTATAAGTTTCTCTATCTCCCTTTTTTGTGAGTTTTGCTTGTGGTTTATCAATTTTGTTTATTTTTTCAAAGAAACAACTTTTGCTTTCATTTATCGTTCAAATTGGTTTTCAATTTCCACTTCATTTATTTCTGCTCTAACTTTGTTATTTATTTATTTGTTTATTTGTTTATTTATTTATTTTTGGTTTTGGGAACACACCCAGTGATACTCAGGGTTACTCCTGGCTCTGCACTCAGACATCGCTCCTGGGGGTCCGGAGTGATGGCGCAGCAGGAGAGCATTTGCCTTGCACACAGCTGACCCAGGATGGACCACAGTTTGATCTCCTGGCATCCCATATGGTCCCCCAAACCAGGAACGATTTCTGAGCATATAGCCAGGAGTAACCCCTGAGCATCACTGGGTGTGACCCATAAAAAAAAAAACTGATCCTAGGTCAGGGGACCATATGGAATGCATCAAGGTACATCCTGGGTCAGCTGCATGCAAAGCAAGCACCCTACCACTATGCTAGTGCTCCGGCCCCAATTTTTTAAAATATATTGCTGGTCCTTCATTGGGTGTGTAAATGTTTAGGTGTGTGATTTCTTCCTGTTTTACATATCACTTGATTACTACAAAATATTCAGCTTTACGTCCCTTGTAACTTTTCTAAGCTAAAAATGTGTGTCATCTGATATTAATATGGCCACTCCAGCTTTTTTAAAAGAGTTATTTGTTTGGTTGATTGTCCTCCAACCTTTGATTTTGAGTCTATTTGTTCTGACTATTCAGATGTGTTTCTTGTAGACAATAGAGTGTCAGATTTAGTTTTGTTGTTGTTGTTGTTGTTTTGTTTTTCTTGTTTTTTGAATCACACCCGGAAGAGCTCAGGGGTTACTCTTGGCTCCACCCTCAGAAATCACCCCTGGCAGGCTTGGGGGACCATATGGGATGCCAGGATTTGAACCACCATCCTTCTCCATGCAAGGCAAATAAATGCCTTACCACTATGCTATCTCTCCAGCCCCCAGATTTAGTTTTTCTATTCATTTTGCCCCTCTATATCTCTTAACTGGTGCATTTTGTCCATTGTTGTTGAGAGAGATCATAGTCATGGTATTTAATCTCATCTTTGTGTAGAAATTTGGTGTGTCTCTTGGTCTGTTTGTCTTGTTTTAAAGTAGACCTTTCAGTTTTTCTTTTAATACGGATTTTGAGTCTGTAAAGTTTCTGAGCTGTTGTTTTTCCATGAAACTACATATACTTCCTTCAAACCTGAAATTGAGTCTGGCTAGGTGCAGTATTCTAGGCGAAACATTAATTTCACTGAGTTTCGTCACTATATCCCACCATTGCCTTCTGGCCTTGAGGGTTTCTTATGTCAGATCTGTTATGAATCTTAAGGATGCTCCTTTGAATATAATTTCCCTTTTTGATCTTGCTGCTTTTAATATTCTTTTCTTATTTGTGGTATTCATCATTGTGACTAGGATGTGTCTTGGGGTGCTTTTTTTTTTCTTCATATTTCTTTTAGCTGGTACTATTAGGGCAAGCAGGATTTGGCTGCATGCAGTCTTCAGCTCTGGGAGTTTCTCTACAATGATTTTCCTTGACTGTTAATTCTTTCTGGGAATTTTCTTCCTGAGTCTCTGGGACCACAATGATTCTTATGTTGTTTCTATTGAGCTTATTATAGACTTTTGTTTGTTTGTTTTTGGGCCATACCCGGTGACACTCAGGTTTTATTCCTGGCTATGTGCTCAGAAATCACTCCTGGATTGGGGACCATATGGAATGCCAGGGGATTAAACCACGGTCCTAGGTTAGCTGTGTGCAAGGCAAACACCCTATCGCTTGCGCCACTGCTCCGGCCCCTTGTTATAAACTTCTGCTTTTGTTCACATTCTTTGAGGATTTTTCCATTGTCTGGTCATTTGTTTTAAGGCTCTTCTCCATTCTCTTTGGTTGTATGGAGTTGTTATGCACCTCATCTTCCAATTCATTGATTCAGTCCTCAGCTGCTGTTACTCTGTTATAGAGGCTTTCCTGTGAGGTTTTCATTTTTCTTACCACATTTACTAGTCCTGTTATTTCCGTTTGAAGTTTACTGATTTTTGTTTTTATATCCTCTTGATTCTCTTTTGTGGTCTATTCAGCTTGATCTATTATTTCTTTGAGTTCTATGAACATCCTCCATATTTCTTCTCTAAACTCCTTATCTGAGAGGCTAAATAGGAAGTTGGCACTTTTGGGGTCATCAGAGCTGCCATCTTCATTCTCTATGCATGGTGTTCACCTGTGTTGTTTCCCCACTGTCACATCTATAGTGTGATGTTTTCTGCTTGTTGTGCCAGGGTTCATTGACTAGTTGTGTCTGCCGTAGAGCCAAGCATAGCAGCCGGGTTCCTCTGGCTCCACCCATCTTTGGTGGTGCCGGCTCAACTCCAATTACATGGCTTCTGCAGCCATGTGTTCAAGCAGCAGCAGCTTGAAAGGCAGCTGGCTGTGATCAGGCTCTAACCTTCTTAGGTAGTGCCCACTCACCTCTGATTACATAGCTTCCACAGATGCTTCTTCACCAATGTTTTTTCACTTGTCTGTGCCCTGGCTGGCAGAGGAGAGTTGTATAATGTAGCTCCCATCAACAACAGAAACTGACGTTTAATTCTACCCGGAATTTCACATGCAAATGCCCTGGTAAGGCGTGAATTTGTCCTTTGAAACCCTTTACTTAGAGACTAAAGCCTTTAAAAAAATTAATGTAGAGAGAGACATATTTTTCTCTGATTTATGGAGACTATATGGAGTCTGGCATGCAAAATTATATTGTATGAAGAAATCTGTGGGTACTAATTGCTTTTGGGAGAAAATTGCATCTCATTACAAATGACTGGATCTTCCTAGAGATTACTTCCTTCCAGCTGATGGGTTCCCACAGTCCAGAGGCACTGGCAGTCTCAGGTTCTTTGCCTGCTGGAGACAGTAGTTTGGATTTGCTGGCTGGTTAGGAACTTTGAGGAAGGAAGCAGAGTGCAGCTAAATATGGATTGCAAGTCAGGAGGAACTTATCAAAGGTCGTTCAGAGCAAGCAATTACTCAAAACACAGCTCTAAGAATACACATATCAAGTGGTCAGAATCTCTCATCCTCTGCCAACATCATTCCCTGCCTTGCCCTACCAAAACCTACTCTCAGGCCACAAGGAACCCCAATCACCCATTCTTCCATCACTTATCCAAGTGCCCAGGCTTTAGGGCTGTCTATGAGGAACTTGTATTCTAATATCTGTGTAGTAAGAGGGACCATATTCACAAAAACTAAAATACGGACATAATCTATGTGTCCCTGGCCACACAGCATAACTGGCCTAGGCAAAATTGGTAGAACAGTGAACCTGGAAAAGGAGGAAGTTCTCAATCATGCTACAGCATGGATGAAGCTCAAGAATCTTAGGCTGAGGGAAGGAAACCAGCTGCAGGTCCCAGATGGTTCCACTGATGTAGCTGCAAGTCCCAGATGGTTCCACTGATGTGCGGTAGACTAGACCAGATGAAGAACCAAAGGGCTGGAAATATAGTACAGGAGTGAAGACACTTGCCTTGTACTCAATTAACCAAGATTTAATTCCTGGCTTCACACAGTGTTTTCTCTATAGCCATGGAGGCCCTAAGAGACTTCTGAGCACAGGTAGAAAGCCCTGCTCCCAAAACTGTCTAGACAGACTAGAAAAGACTAGAAGTTGCTAGGGTCTGAGGAGAAGAAAAGAAAGGAAGACTCGTGCTTTCATGTGCAAAGAATTTCAGTTTTAGAGTGGAAATGGGTGTAAATACTGATGCCCAACAATATGAACATATTTAATACTATTTGACTTGTACTTAACATTATTTAACTAATACAGTGGGATGGATGCTTGCCTTGCACAAGGTCAACCCAGATTCTATCTCTGGCATCCCTTAAGGTCCTCTGAGCCCACCAAGGGTGATCCCTGAGTGCTAGGAGCATTGCTGAGTATGATCCAAAACCAAAAACAAACAACAAGCAAAACAACTACCCATACATACTCACAAAATCAAAACACTACTTAACTCGACTCCTAATAATAGTAACAACAGTACCTTTTATTAGGTATTGTTGACCACAGATTTTAATAGGTATATGAGTTTTTATTTATTTTTATTATTTGGTTTGGGGGCTAACCATCCTGCTATGCTTACTCCAGGCTTACTCCTGGCTCTCTGCTCAGGCATCACTTCTGGCAGGGCTCAGAGTCTCCTATGTAGTGCCAGGAATCAAACCTGACTCAGCCACATGCCAGGGGAAGTGTGAGTATTGTGTTCAAATGATGATGTTTGTGCAGACAGAATCGTGGTCTCAGATGCTGATGCATTGTGATCACAGCGGCCTGAGTCACACTGAGAATGACTCATAAGAGACCATAACCTGCATTGTCTCTGGGCAGTGACACACGGCTTGCCCCGGACCTCAGGAACGCATCTGACCTGTGTGGGTAGCTCTGTCCTTGGGAGGTTCTTTGTGGAGACATGCAGCCAGGGGATGCAGCAGTTCTGTTTCCATTCTCCTTACAATGATCATACTTTTGTTGTTTACATTGCACTTTTCATGTTGAGCATGCCCAGAGGTGCTCAGGGGTTTCCTCTGGCTCTGAGCTCAGGAATTACTCCTGGCAGTATTTGAGGAACCATATAGGATGCTGAGGATGCCCAGGTTGGTCAAAAGCAAGGCAAGTACCAAAACCACTGTGCTATCTCTTTGGTCACTCACATGGCATTTTCATTTCTATCTCTTGGCTTCAGGGACGGGATCAGAAGAGGTGAGCTCTGAAATTCCTTCATTTTAAGCATCTTGTGATATACCAAAATTGTAGGGGAGGTACTCAGAAAACAGGAGGTGCTTTGTGCCTTAGAGAGGGTCCAAGAGTGCTGCTGACTACCTCGACTCAACAATCTCAACTCCATTCTTTCTTTCCAAAGCCCCAAAGCTTCCTACTAGCCCGGTATTTCTATGTGGGAACCAGTGATGGATATTGACTATGGCTCTGCCTCTAGAAGCTTCCTCTCCCACTTTCAAACCTCCAATGTCACTTTAATTTTTTAGAACTAAGTCCCCAACTGTGATAGCAGGTAAGCAAGGGCTTGGCTAAAGTTCAAGGCTCGCCTCCAAGCACACAGGACAGCATTTCTTTGCACTAGGAAGGCCTCAGGTTTTCCAAATGAGATTTCCAAGCAGGAAGGGAAGGGAGAGTATTATTTCTCAAAAAACAAACAAACAAACAAATAAAAACACTGAGCTGACCACCGAAGAGTCTGTATAGCAAGTGATGTGCTTCCCTTGTACTGTGTCAGCCCAGGTTTGCTCTTCAGCACCACATAAGGTTTTCTGAACACTGCCAGGATTGATCCCTGGAGTACCAAGGTATGTGTCTCAAAAACCAAACAAACAAACAAAAATACCAACAACAACAACAAACTATGTCCCAAGATTACCCCAACTGTGTTTGGTTTGGCTGCAGTCAAGTGTAAGGGAGAGTTTGTGGTAACATCTCCAGGCTCAAAGAATAGAGACCAAGAAAGAGGAGCTGGCCAGGGAACTCATGACATCAGGAGATAATGGGGGGAGGTAGAGTGGGCAGGGAGAAAAACAGTCTGAGATGCAGGAATGTACCCAGCTTCAGCTCATGGGGCATGTTGAAACAGGCCTGCAGACATCGAGATAAGGATTCTGACAGTGATGCTCATGCCATCCTTGAAGCTCAAGTTCCTAAGGAGAGAAACCTATGGAAAAGGAAACATTGCAAAAAAACCACCTTCATTTCTACCTCCTTTGAAAAATTTCAGACTAGTGAGATGAAACAGAAATAGATGGATGAATATACAAAGGGAACTGGGCCAGCAGAATAAACTCCGGTTTGAGAACTGAGTAAATGCTTTCAAATTCCAACCCTCCTGACTCCACTGGTCTGGGAAAAACACCAGCCTCAGTTTCCCCAGTTTCCACCTCTAATGAGCCCTAATAATTCTATTTACTTTACCCAACATCAGTCAGGCTCTAGGGCTGAAAGTCACACATCAGAAAAGACTGTAAATTTTTTTCTGTTTTGTTTTGTTGGGCCACACCCAGTGGCACTCAGGAGTTACTCCTAGCTTTGTGCTCATAAATTATTCCTGGCAGGCTCTGGGACCGTATGGGATGCTGAGGTTGGCTGCATGCAAGGCAAATGTCTTACTCTCTACTATTGCTCCAGCCCAAGATTGAATTTTAAAACTATTTCACTCAGTTTCACAAAATACAGTCTTTCTCTTTAAGCAATTTATCAAGTTGGCCTGTACTATTAGATAGCAACCCAAACTTTGACACATGAAAATTGAGACAGGCTATAAAATACATGTCAAAAAAAATTTTTTTGTTTTTGTTTTTGGGTCACATCTGGTGACACTCAGGGGTTACTCCTGGCTATGTGCTCAGAAATTGCTCCTGGTGTGGGGGACTATATGGGATGCTGGGGGATTGAACTGTGGTCCGTCCTAGGTCAGCTGCGTGCAAGGCAAATGCCTTACTGCTGCATCACCGCTTTGACCCTCGTTTGTGTTTTTTAATACAAAAAAGAAAGTAAAAGAGGGCCCAGAGATATAGTCAAGCAGATAGGGTATTTGCCTTGCACAAACCCAGATTTACGCCCAACATCCCATATGCTCCTCTGAGCACTGCCCGGAATAATTCCTGAATGCAGAGTCAGGAGAAGCTATGACATCATGACATCAGTGTGTCTTTCACAAACAAAAACAAATGTAAAAAAATGCATCATATCCCATGAATATGTTTTACATTGCATACATAGTGAAATGATCCTTCTTTGTCATTTTGGATTAAGAAAAAAAACTTATTAAAATAAATTTCTCCATTTTCTTTTCACATGGCTACTAGGGAATTTTAAATTGTGTCTTATAGCCTTTATCTAGCAGACAATGCTAGTTTAGATGTTCTAGAAGCCACCTGCACACACAAAGACAATAGCAAGACAAGAACCAAGAAATGAGAAGGCTAAGTAAAAGGCCAAGAGCTTACCCAGATCGTCATGGGTGGTTAATTGTTGGTTGGCAATGGCAGTGCTTTCATTGGTCCTGGCCCATCAGTATGCCTTAAAATGCAAACTAATCAAGTTCTTGTTTCTCCCAGAGCCTTCACATATCAAAGGAGTAAATATAAATATTTGAACCCTCAGAGATCAATGAGATCATTCAGCCCAACACTTCACTTTTTTTGAATGAAAAAGAATCTAAATTCCTTGTGTACTTTTCATTAGACCACAGTGGACTTTTATAGAGCTTTTCAAAGCTCTTTTTTTAACTAACAGTTTCTACATTGAATTTAATGATAATTTTTGGGTAAAAACATTAGGCAGATAAAAAAAAAAAAACAACCAAATTTCCAAAAGACTATAGGAGTACAACTGGTGGCATCTTGGAGACCAGCATCCAGTACTTCAAGAATGCTCCATGATCCTCCATGTCCCCATTCTGCATGTCCCCCCACCTCTTCTGATTAAGGATACACCCATGAGCTTTCTTAAGCCTAAATAAATAATGGAAACACATGGGTCATCTAAGGTTGGGGCACTCTTTCATCTCCATTCAGCTCTGCCTGGGAATGTTAACTTTGAAAAATGAAACCAAAAACACTCCGGCTGCAAGTACCATATGAGAAACAGGCTCCAAATCCTTGCTGAGCCTCCTTAGGCTCAGAGAGCCTGGAACCTCTTCTTCCCCCAAATCCCGAGCTCAGCTCTACACCTGGGACCCTGTTGAGTCTCCCAAGATTCACAGATACATGAAGTAAGCCTTTTGTTGTTACCATTGATTTTGGTTTGTTGGCCACACCCAGCCATGCTCAGAGCTCACATGTGGCTCTGCTCAGGCATTACTCCTGGAAGTGTTGGTGGGACCAGAAATGAGACTGGAGTTGTCTGCATATCAGGCCAGTGCATAAGGCCTTACACTTGCTCTCCAGCTCCAAAGGGACTAGGTCTAGCCTTTATGTTGGATTGAGACAATTCACACAAACTAGTTATGAGACTCCGAGGCTAAGGGACGAGGGTACTCTTGGGCCATGTGGGCTTCCTGGAAGGGTGGGGTCTGACAAGGCATCAGAGCTCTGAGAAAGAAGAGGAGAGGGAGGAGCAAACCTTGGAAAATCAGTCTTTGTGGACTCATTTCCTATTGGAGGCCCCTTTCTCCAAGGTAAGCACAAAAGCAGAAACACTCACAAGCAACACTAACACTAATTCCTTGCCTGGCTGGGGCACAGCATTGGCAGCCCCATCCCACTGCAATCTCACATTCACACCCCAGAAACTGGGATGTCACATGCCACGATTCCCATTCTTCATGTCAGGGAATTGAGAATAAGGGAGGTTCGTGTCCAACAAAGGGCCAGGGGATAAGAGGTATCACAGTGGTTAGGGCACATGTCTGGCATGCACCCAAATCAGGTTCAATTCCTGAAACTACCTGGTCCCTCTGAGCATCTCTAAGGCCTAGCAATGTCAGGATGATTGAGTATCAGGCGGCATTGCATCCTCAGGCCCTCACAATGAACTGACAGGCCAAGAATTGCTGGTGGGATGCCAAGACCTCCTGAGCACTGCTTGGAATAAACCTCCTCCAGAAAAAGAGCTAGAGTCCAGGCCTTGCCAAGGTTCTATGTCCTCTTGCTCTGCTCATTCCCTCTTCTATGCATTCCAAGAGTAAAATCTCTTAGGAGCTCTCTCTCTCTCTCTCTCTCTCTCTCTCTCTCTCTCTCTCTCTCTCTCTCTCTCTCTCTCTCTCTCTCTCTCAATGGTAACTGGTTAGTACCCTCCATGTAGAGTCTTTTCTGGCATCTGTCTCCCCAGTCTGTACCTGACTTGGCAAGGCATGTCCATTCCCTCTCCCAGCTCTTGTTGGTGCTCAGCAGACTCAGACTCCTGCTTCATCCTCAGAGTAAGTGTTAGAGGGGAAGAAAACCTTCCAGGACTTCCCATGTCCTCATCATTTTCTCCACTCACACTCCCTTTCTTGGGAGGTCTCTAATCTTAGCCCTACCTAACCCTGTCATCTCCTGTCTTCCTGCCCATCCCCTGCCTCATCTGTACCACCACTCAACTCACATGGTATTTTGTCTTTCCAGGTTATGGGCTAAAAACCAACCCACCTTAGTATCTGTATCTTGAGTACCACAGCTCAGAAGGTAGATTCGCCTGTTGGTCTGCACATTGGCTAGTGTGGCTACTAGACAAATGTATACAACACACATGACTCATGTTAACTTTCTACTGAAAACACTGTCCCAGTCAGGGGCTTCCTTGGACAAAGGGACAGAAACTACCAACTACCAACACAAGGCTGACCTAGAGGGTAGGGAGCACCATCACTTCTAACCCTTGGTCTTTGTCTAGGGCTAGAGAGATAGTACAGTGATTAAGGCATTTGCCTTGCACATGCTGTCCTGGGTTCAATCTCCAGCATTCCATATGGTACGCCAAGCCTGCCAGCAGTGATTCCTGAGTATAGAACCAGGAGTAGGCCCAGAGCACCACTAGATGTGGTCCTAAACAAACAAAAATAAAGTAAATCTTAGTTTTTGTCCATTTCTCCATCCTTAGAAGACTTAAAACAGGGGTCTTCAAACTTTTTAAAGTGGGGGCCGGATTACGGTCCCTTAGAGATCTGGAGGACCGGACTATATGAGCTACTAATTCCCACTCACACTGCACATATCTTATATAAATAAAATGAAAACCATTTATAAATAAACAGATCACGCACCAGTATTTCAATGGGAACTGTGGGCCTGCTTTTGGCTAAAGAGATGGTCAATGTCCGGTTCCATATTTGTCACTGCCAGCCATAACAAGTGATGCAAGTGGGCATCAGTTAATCTTGATCTGGTTGGAGATTTCAGATGTTTCATTCTTGAAAAAGTCTGTTCACAGGCATAAGTGCTACCAAAGATAGTTACCATTTTGAGTGCATGGTTCCTGATATTTGGATATACACTGAGTGTATATGCTGGCAGGTATTTTGGCAACCAAACAGCGCTCACTGCTGGCGGGCCGGATCAGACTCCTCTGCGGGCCACATGTGGCCTGCGGGCCATAGTTTGAAGACCCCTGACTTAAAAGATTCTGTCTTCCAGTTCAGACCCACGTGTCTCAGAAGGAGCCGAAGGCATGCTTTACCCACCCTGCCTGCCCACTCTGTCCTTCCTTGTCTGATGCCCTTTTCTTCTTGCAGCTCCTGTCTCCTCCCAACTCAGTACAGCATCCCATAAGTTGGTTCCTCAACAGACAGTTCTGGAAGCCCCAAAAGAAAGTTCTGAACATTCCAACAGAAAGTTCTGGAAGCCCCAACAGAGAGGTCTACAAGTTTCAACGAGAGTCATGGAAGCTTCAACAGTTCTGGAAGCCCCAACAGTGAGTCAGTTTATAGATTTCACCCCAGGAAAGGGTTCCAGGAAGCTCAGTTCCCCTGCCTCTCAGATGCCACTACTTGTCTGCTTGTTCTTCTCATTTCAGCCTTTGTAGCAATATCTGGCTCAGGGCTCACACCATGCCATGCTCAGGGCTTCTACCTGGCTCTTGTGAAAACTGAGGCCTGTGCTCAGAAGGGATGGATGGTCTGTGATTGGGTTTTGAAGTAGGACAACGGGCCAGGGAGAGAGTCTGAAGGGTGAATATGCAGATTTTTGCATGTCTAAGGCTTTGTTTCTAGCCCAGCACTGCAGGATCAACCCAAGCACAGCCAGGATTGTGCCCTAAGCATTGAGCAGAGTATCACAAGAGCCATTTGTGCCCCCCCCCAAATTAAATGAAAGGGTAGAAGGGGAAAATCTTGTGGACATAATCTATACCCTGTATTCTCTGCAGACAGGTGGAGTAGAGCTCAGTGCTTGGTGGTACGGGAAATCGAGCCCAGCAAAGAGGTGTAAAAATAGGGCCAGAGATAGCACAGTGGTAAGGCGTTTGCCTTGCATACAGAAGGATGGTGGTTCGACGGTGTTTGCCTTGCATGCAGAAGGACGGCGGCATCCCATATGGTCCCCCGAGCCTGCCAGGAATGATTTCTGAGCCAGGAGTAACCCCTGAGTGCTGCTGGATGTGAGCCAAAAACCAAAACAAGCAAACAAACAAACAAAAAACCACAAGTTCAATAAAGAAACAAAAAAGAAAAAAAATAGGGGCTGGAGAGATAGCTGGAGGTAAGGCTTTTGCCTTGCGTGCAGAAGATTGGTGGTTCAAATCCTGGCATCCCAAATGGTCCCCCGAGCCTGCTAGGAGCAATTTCTTTCTTTCTTTCTTTTTTTTTTTTTTTTTTTTTGGTTTTTTGGGCCACACCCGTTTGATGCTCAGGGGTTCCTCCTGGCTAAGCGCTCAGAAATTGCCCCTGGCTTGGCTGGTCCTTCCTTGGCTAGCGCTTGCAAGGCAGACACCTTACCTCTAGCGCCACCTCACCAGCCCCTAGGAGCATTCTGAGCATAGAGCCAGGAGGAACCCCTGAGTGCTGCTGGGTGTGACCCAAAAACTAACTAACTAACTAACTAACTAACTAACTAACTAAATAAATAAATAAATAAATAACAGAAAAAAAATAAAGCCAGTGGAAGGAATGAAGAGAGATAGCACAGTGGGGAAGGCATTTGCCTTGCACTTGGCCAATCCAGGTTTGATCCCTGTCATCCTATGTGGTCCCCTGAGCCCATCAGGAGTGATTCCTGAGTGCAGAGCCAAACATAACCCCTGAGCACTGCTGGGTGTGACTCAAAAACAAAATAAACAACAAAAAATAAACAGAAATTCCACAAAGCCATTGGAGGCCAAAGAGAGGACAGAGGTTGAATGAATCCTTTGCTGGCAGGTGGCTCGTGTGTAGAACCATGATATAAATTCTGGCACCATGTTTAATCCCCTGAGCACCACCAGGTATGACTCTCACTTCCATCTCCTGAAAGGGGAATAAATTTTCAAAAGAAAAAGACAAATTAAAACCACTTCAAAGAGCATCCACCAGGGCTCTGTGTCCTGCCTGCTGATGGACAATCCCATGTTCCGGGCCCTCCTGTGAGTCAATTCATCTACTGGGCTTTGAGAAACTACATGCAGTGAGACCATTTACTTAGGGCTGCAGCAAGGACTTTCTGCAAGACTGAGAGCCGATGAAAAGCTCCTGACTCTGTCTCAGTGCTCGCATGTGGTTGGGATGACTAGGCAAGCCTTGTGTATGAGCTTCAGGGGAACAGAGTTCAGGACAAAGTCCACTGCCCTTCGCCACACAGAGCTTGCTCACAGCACCTATAGGACTCTATTAAAGACATGGGTCCTCACGGTTCCTGACCAGGGTACCCCTTATATGGACTAGGATGTTCCTGGGCCAGACCTTTTAGGAGCAGACAAGCCTTGGACTGCACAGACTGCACGGGGCCAGAAGCAGGTGCAGGCAAGAGAGAGGAGAGGCCAGGTTCCTTTCCCTTCCCTCCAGAGGACGTTCCTGGTCTCTGAACTGTTGGGTTTGAGCAACACCCTAGTCTCTGAGCAACACCCCAGAGCAAAGTGGTTTTAAAAAGTTCAGGTTGAGCTGTCCTGTGAACCCGCCCACAGCTACCCACTCAGGGCTCAAACGCTTTGGGCTTCCTAAGTGACACAGAACCTCCTGGCAGGCCTGACCTGGCTCCCCAAAGCTTCAGGAGGGTGACTTGTCCCTCACTCCAGATTCTCCTCATACTTGGATCTCCAAAGCACTGCTGGGCATATACCTCAGTCAAACCAAGAAACAAGCCACCTGAAGATGCAGCAGGGAGGCAGCCTGTGACCCCCACCCTGGGATTGAGTAACACTGTAAGTGCTCAATACCTGCCTAGGGGTCACTCCAACTGGTGCTCGGGCACACTGGGGCAGTGTCAGGCATTGAACCCAGAACCCCTGCAAGCAAAGCTCCATTCCAGTTCTATGTGGCTGAATTTCCTTTTGCTTTTCTTTTTATTTGGGGGGGGGGTGATGGGCCTCACCCGGCAGTGCTCAGGAGTTACTCTTGGCTTTGCACTAAGAAGTTACTCCTGGTAGGTGTAGGGGCCATATGGGATGCTGGGGAATCAAACCTGGGCCATTCATGTGCAAGGCAAATGTCCTACCTATGGTACTAGAGCTCTGATACCTGTGGCAGAAATTTGGAGGGAGGGAGCACATCTGGCAATGCTCAGGGGTTACACCTAGCTCTGCATTCAGGATTCACTCATGCTGGGCTCAGAGGACTATATGGGATGCTGGGGATTGCACCTGGATTGGCCGCATGCAAGGCAAGTGTCCTACTCGCTGTGCTATTGCTCTAGCTCCTGAATTTCTTACTATGCCAAGCTTAGAGCTCCAATAGCCTTTATCATAGTTATGTATGTGGAGGAAAAGGAATATAGAGAAAGCTGGGACCTGTTTCTGGTTTCAGGCACCTATTGGAGGTCATAAAATCCTGTCTTTTTAGGGAGACCCCCTGCACCTTCCAGAACTGCTGTCTCCCTGAGCTCCCAATCCTCATATCCCCATTGCCTGACTTGTCATGCCCCAGCTCTGCTTGGCACCTGCACACACACACACACACACACACACACACACACACACACACACACACACAAACACACACCACCACCACCACCACCACCACCACCACCACCACCACCACCACCACCACCACCACCACCACCACTACCCTTGCACTTGCACAGAGTGAGAGCATTTATGCTTTTTATTGTCCTCACAGGTATTAATGTTGTCCTTTAGGGGGAGGACTTTTCCTGCAGCTGAAAGATGTGTACCCATGTGACGAGTAGAATTCTGACACCTTTGGGGCATATGGAGGCCATTAAAGGCACTTCCAGAGCTGGAGGACAGCTGCTAAGCATCTTTTCTGGAAGCATAAACCAGATAAGCACCAAGCAAGGACAGCGACATAAAAACCCCTGCGCACTGCCCAGGTGTTTCCTCCAGTTAACAAGCCTTTCAGAGCCTCCACAGACTGCAGGGCCCCAGACCCTGGGCTGGAGAACTCTAGGGTGACTCAATTTCCCCACCTGCAATGCTCTTTTTTGCCTTTGAGCTTTTCCTCTGCGGCTATCCCCCTGGAAAGAATCTCTCCAGCAACCCAGCTTTTGAAGTCCTTAATCAACCCAGTATACAGGCCCAGTGACGGGGAGACTGGCTCAGCCTCTGCTCTCCATTCCCCTTCCTCTCCCACTCAAGTCTTGGCAAATATTTTTCTGGGCTCTTTGGAAATAGCTTTGCTGAGCATGTGGGCCCTTACTGCCAGGCTTTTGGGAATATTTCGTCCAATCTTCCCCTTTCCACCCCAAAGTCTGAAACTTGTGAACATTCATTTCAGGACAGACCCATTTTTTAGGGCTGCCATCTAACCACCCACTGTTTGTCATGGAAAGTGACCTGGCCCCTCTAGGTGGCAACAGACACTGCTCCAGAAACTCCAGGGACACCTGGAGGCTGCATTCTTAATGGCTCTTGCTGCTGGCTGCTGTGTCCTTTCTGAGTTTGGTTCAGAAAGGGTGAGATGAGAAGGAAAAAAAGGAAAAGAAAAGAGAAATGAAGAGAATAGAGAAAAGAGAAAAGATGAGATAAAGGGTGCCAGGCTGAGGACACACCAGATCTGGCCTCTCTACTGCCAGCTGCCCCACCCTACTGCTGACTGTCAGTGAGGGACCCCACCCCAGACTAACACAGCTGCAGGTCCAACCCCCCATGCCTGGAGTTGCTGTCTGAGTCCAGCTCTAGGGAATGGACCTGAAGCAGTGAAGATTAAGAAAATAAGACAGAGTAAGAGAGATAAGCATGGGGGAGGGGGCTGGGGGCTCCCAGCCTGTGCACTAAAAAGCCCTGAATGTCCGCCTCATACAGTATTTATTGTTCAGTGCCAATCAACAGAGGCAGGGCAGATGTTAACAGACAAACTATAGTCTTGGTGACCCCCCAACACTGCACTGTCTGAGCAACACCCAATCTTCAGACCCTAGCAGTGAACTCTGGCCCAGTTTAGTGAGAATTGCTAGAGTAAACCAGTTCAATTTGCTGAGTATTGCTGAGAAGTATTGCTGAGTATTACTGGGAGAGGTCCTCTGTGCTAGGAAGTCCTCCCCCTAAAAAATGCCCAAGCACCTAGTGCACACTGCTTGGCTCGAGTGAGGGTTAGACGGACAGATGGATGGACAGCAGGATGGACAGCAGCCATCCTTGCTGGATGTTTTCCCAATAGAAATCATTTCCCCATGCGCTCAGCCAACTGTGATTTGCAGAGGCCTCGCTGCAGGCTCTCAGGGCTTTGTGGTGCCACGCCAGGCAGGCAAAGGAACTCCGGGGATGCCAGAGCGAATTTCCTGCCAGCCCCGCAGCGTGAAACTTGGAGTCAGATTTGAGTTGACTTAAATGAAACAGTGACATTCGATACCTCTTGCCTAGCTGCACTTGCTGCCTAGGATTCAAACTGGCTGCATGAATATGCATTTAGTACAAGTGGGATTCAGCCTGAGTGAAAATACCAAATAGAGTAAAATCAAACCACCCTCTGCCTTCATGGAACGTATGTTCTATTGAGGAGGATTTCAGGAAAGATTCCGTGTTTCTAAAATGTATTTAGTTTCACCAGGTCAGAGAGGCAGGTGGGAACGGATGAGGTGGGTTGAGAAGTGAGTAGAACAGGCAACTGGCTGTGGATTTGGGGCCTCGGCATTGATGTCAAGGAGACTGAAGCATCAGAGCAAAGATTGCAGGAGGTAAAAGGGGACTTCATGTAGGTGTCACGGAAGGAGCGTATGAGAGAGTGAGCAGTTAGGCTTTTATAGCAGATTGTGGGACTTCTGAGGAAACGTTCTGAGGTCTGGAACTAAGTGGAATTAAGATGAGGAAGCATGAGAAAGTGAGATTCTCAGAAGCACAACTGGGGACGGTTGCTTGACCCTCCCGGTCCTTGGCTTAGGGGCAGCTGCTGAAGTTCTGTGAAGAGGAATGAAAAAAAGCTGATTTACTTGCTCTTTAAATTGACTTGTATTGAGGGGAGAGTCACACCAACGCGTGCTCAGAGGTCACTCCTGGTGAGGCTCAGGAGATGCCAGGGATTGAACCCAAGTTGACCTCATGCAAGGCCAGCACCCTCCCTACTGTACTCTGGTGCCAGGACCTGCTTTCCTTCCCTTGGCCTTCCCTGGAGCCCCGGAGTGCTGTAGTTACTGTTACTGATGTTGTTGCTAAGAGATGATGATTAGGGTGGGGGCGGCTCCACATTTTGGCCCCTGGGACTCACAAAAGATCATGGCCTAGTGCTCACACACTCAGCTGCAGGGCACAGAGAGGCTCCTTTTCCTGGAGTGCTCCCTCCTCAGAGCACATGCATCAAGATTGGGTGCTCCAGGGCTTGCTCTGGTGCTCATGTCCTGCTCACTGTGGGCCAAATTTCCTGGCCAAAGCACTCACATATCTTCTCAATTGTGGCCTTGGACCCGCATTGCACTGTACGGCAGTGGGGTCAGGAGCACTGAACTGGGGGGTCACAGCAGTGCTGCCAGACCATGATTGGTGCCATGTGCCACACCTAGAATTTGAACCCGGGACTATGGAAGACTTTCCTTTGAGCCTGACTTACATTTCCCCAAACTCCCTTGAGCTGCTCCTATGAGACTGAAGAGGGATGGGGGATTAACTTTTGTTAATCATCCACTGAGAAAGGATGTTGATTCCAGCAGGAAGGAGGAGGCAAGTGTCCAAAGTCAGAAGGGTGGAGTGTCAAGAAAGGTGGAGATGTTTGATGGCGGGACATGTTTTTCAAGGTGGAAGTGGGTGTAGGATGGAACCCAATGGCGTGTAGAGCTTGAGATCTCATTGGAGTGATATTGAACAGATGTATGAAGGCTTAAAGGAACACACACGTGAGTGTTCTCTCCACAACATTTGACAGGCAAGGCCAGGAGACACCAAAATAATTGGTCTAGAAAAGAACCAGGAATAAGAACCCTGGGCTTTAGCAACCTTAAAAGATCCAAGGGATAAGTTCTTGGCACCTACTCCCCTCCCCCAGTACAAAAACATTTGTGCAAAAGGATGTTCATCACAGCTCTTACAAGATCCAGAGACTGCCCACATGCCAACTCTGTCTGAATTTAAGAAATTGTGTTGTACAGTGGAATACTGAGCAGCTGTAAGAAAGGACAAAATCATACAAGATGTTGCTCTGTGGATGGGATTATAGAATATCATGCTAAGAAGACAAGGATGGTCTTTCTTATGTGAAGGATTTAAAGATACACAGTAAGGGAACAACAGAACTGGGGAACTGCTTAAAAAACTGTGTGTGTGTGTGTGTGTGTGTGTGTGTGTGTGTGTGTGTGTGTGTGTGTGTGTGTGTTGAAGGGGAGGGGCACTGGTGGAAATCACAGTAGCTCAATCAGTGTTTAAAATTCAGAATGAACCAGCACAGAAGCGGAAGGAGCATTTAAAGAAACAAGGTGTGTGCCACCTGGAAAACAAATGACAGATATACCAAAAGGAGGAACAACATGATCAACATGTGTGGAGTACAGCTGGGAAATGAACTCTGCTGAAGCCATGAGGTCTACAAGAGTGACCACTGAGCAGTCTGAGACTGAGACTGAAACTGATGGGAATGAGCCAGTGAGAACCTGGAGGGACCCTCATAGCTATGAGTTCTGGAAAAGGTGCCAAGAATACATATGACAAAGGGGTCATATCTGTATTGATTTTCCTTCAGGAGTTGCACCCATGGAGCTTATGGGCTACTCTAGACTCTGCCTGGGGGTGACTGTGGGTGTACAGGAGACAACATGAGGTCGCAGGTGAAACAAGCATCACCCTCTGAGCTATCACTTCATCCTTTGGGATTTTTGATACATGGTGCTGAGGGAATGACATCCGCAAGAAGAAACATGAGATCACATTCTTCTTTCATCCCGTGTACAAATATTAAGCTAAAATAAGGGATTAAACACTTGAATATAAGACTTGCAGCTTTAAAACCACTAGAATAAAATTAGGAGGACTGCTTCCAATCATTGATCCCAACAACATTTTTTTTTGTTTGTTTTTTTTGTTTTGGTTTTGGTTTTTGGGTCACACCCGACAGCGCTCAGGGGTTAGTTACTCCTGGCTCTATGCTCAGAAATCGCCCCTAGCAGGTTTGGGGGACCATATGGGATGCTGGGATTCAAACCACCGTCCTTCTGCATGAAAGGCAAACACCTTACCTCCATGCTATCTCTCCGGCCCCAACCAGCAACGTTTTTCTTATTAAAAAATGGCAAAAGCTCCTGTGGAAGTCACATACAAGAACATGAGATTTCTTATTACACACAATCCAACCAATGCGACCTTAAACAAATTCATAGAGGAACTGAAGAAATATGGAGTCACCACAGTAGTAAGAGTGTGTGAAGCAACTTATGACACTACACTTGTGGAAAAAGAAGGCATCCATGTTCTAGATTGGCCTTTTGATGATGGTGCACCGCCATCCAACCAGATTGTGGATGACTGGCTAAGTCTTGTAAAAATTAAATTTCGTGAAGAACCTGGTTGTTGTATTGCTGTTCATTGTGTTGCAGGCCTTGGGAGAGCTCCAGTACTTGTTGCTTTAGCATTAATTGAAGGTGGCATGAAATATGAAGATGCAGTACAGTTCATAAGACAAAAGCGTCGTGGAGCTTTTAACAGCAAGCAACTTTTGTATTTGGAGAAGTATCGTCCTAAAATGCGGCTGCGCTTCAAAGACTCCAACGGTCATAGAAACAACTGTTGTATTCAATAAAACTGGGGTGCCATTATCTTGGCAATGGAACTTGAGACAGGACCTAATACTAGCCAACATGTTGGCTTGGTGAATAAGTCTAATGGCTTCCATGAGAGTAGTGAAAAGCGGTTTTACCAGTCACAGGCTTGACAGAATTGTATCCTCTGTATTTGGCTTATCTCAACCTATTTGGACATATAGCAAAAAAATTCTCACTGTTCAGCATTTAAGATGTGCTTATGTTTTGTACCAATTCTTTCCTGAAATCATGCAGCATTGAATGATATCTTTAAATCTGTTTCCAGGCCAGAATTTTACCAATATATAAGAAATTTAGAAGGATTAGGTGCCAAAATACCCAGCACAATACTTGTATGTTTTTAGTATCATACTTCTTAATCCCAGGAAGAATGGAACATTCTAGACCGTTTGTGGTTTTTTTTCCTTCAGTCATTTCAAACATAGAAAGTAGGGGAAATGGTTATTTGCCTGCTCACTTTGTTTACATCTCCCACATTCATATCAGTAGACGTCAGGTTTGTGTAACTTTTTTTTTTTAAGCCAAGTCTTATGATTATTTAATGTCTTTCTATAAATCTTGTGCTGTTAGGAAAACCTCCAGTTTGAAATTTGCATTGTACAGAAGCACATGTCTTTAATGTCTTCAGACAAAAAAGCCTTACAGTTAATTTTACTGTTTGCACTTTGGGTGCAACGTAACAGGGAGGACCTGAAAAAAAAAAAAAAAGAACAGAGGGAGTCTATTAAGTATTTTTAGTAAAATGTTGCCTTTGTCTTGTGCAGAACATGTAGAATATGCTGTTTAATTTAGTGGATTTTTTTTAAGTAAGGTTCCTTTGTTGTAGCTAAAACAATTCTTAATCATAAAAATTTCTGAATTTAATTTTTTCTTATCAGAAGTTGTTTACCAACTATTTTTTGTTAGAAGTGTGATTTTTTTCCCCAACCTCTTGCAAAAAAGGGTTTCTGCTAATGAATTGAGCAGATAATCTAATATTTTATATGCCTTTTGAGCTGTGTAACTTAATATTTCGATACTTGATGATTTGTTTTATTATGTAATTGATAAAATGGTGATGTGTATCAATGTTAGTTCAACCATATATTTATACTCTCTGGGAATGTGTGGTTGTAGTTCTGTGGGAAAAATAATTGTCAGTGTTCACCAGCTTGTAAAAATCTAGTGCGAGAGCTTAAACATCTAAATAAATAATGAAATGCAAAAAAAAAAAAAAATGGCAAAAGTTGGGCCCGGAGTTATAGCACAGTGGCGTTTGCCTTGCAAGCAGCCGATCCAGGACCAAAGGTGGTTGGTTCAAATCCCGGTGTCCCATATGGTCCCCCATGCCTGCCAGGAGCTATTTCTGAGCAGACAGCCAGGAGTAACCCCTGAGCACCGCAGGGTGTGGCCCAAAAACCAAACCAAACCAAACCAAACAAAACAAAACAAAAAAAAAATGGCAAAAGTTTACTCTCTGAACTATTAGGAATCTGTAGGACCTCCTAAACTCCATAGGAGGAATTAAGTTAAAGTAATCCACTTTTCAAATGGACAAAGCATTGAAAAAGACAAAAAAAAAAAAAAAAAAAAAAAAAAAAGCCACATGGCCACAAGCTGAATGGAAGAAGATAAGAATGGAAGTAATGGGGCTGGAGAGATAGCATGGAGGTAAAGCGTTTGCCTTTCATGCAAGAGGTCATCGGTTCAAATCCCAGCATCCCATATGGTCCCCTGTGCCTGCCAGGAGCAATTTCTGAGCATGGAGCCAGGAGTAACCCCTGAGCACTGCCGGGTGTGACCCAAAAACCACAAAAAAAAAAAAAAAAAAAAAAAGGAATGGAAGTAATGAGAAAACTGGGGTCAGGGTTTTGGTTATGCTGGGAATGTGGGAGAGTTGTACAGCTATGCATCCAAGAGGAAGGAAGGGAGGGAGGGAAGGAGGGAGGAAGGAAGGAAGGAAGGAAGGAAGGAAGGAAGGAAGGAAGGAAGGAAGGAAGGAAGGAAGGAAGGAAGGAAGGAAGGAAGGAAGGAAGGAAGGAAGGAAGGAAGGAAGGAAGGAAGGAAGGAAGGAAGGAAGGAAGGAGGAAAGAAGGGTGGGAGGGAGGAAGGGTGGGAGGGAGGAAGGGAGGGTGGGAGGGAGAAAGGGTGGGAGGGAAGAAGGGTGGGAGGGAAGAAGGGTGGGAGGGAGGAAGGGAGGGTGGGAGGGAGGAAGGGAGGGTGGGAGGGAGAAAGGAAAGGAGACAGGGAGGGAAGGAGAGAAGGAGGGAGAAAGGGAACGAGGGAGGGATGGAGAAAGGGAGGGAGGGAGGAGGGAAGTAGGGAGGGAAGAAAGGAGAGAAGAGAGAAGGTGGGAGGAAGGAAGCTACCTTCTTAGGCTCTTTTCCTCTCTCCTCTCCCCTCCTTCTTCCCCCTTTCTCCTTCTCCCCCATTCCTCTTCCCTTTTCTCCCTCTCCTTCTGAGTTGACTCCTTTTCTGTGAAAGTTACAGAGAGTGCAAGGCCAAAGGCCCAGCTGCCCTCTCACCCAGACCCGCCCTGGTCCCAAGAGAAGCTGATCTCCCTGACACAGCACAGCCCAAGTCTTGCTGATCTTGGACATAGGACACTCATTTCGTCTGCACTCAGGACCCTGTGGGGAGTAGCCCAGTCCTCTCTATGAAATTCAGATTATCCCTAGGCTGTTGGCCTTTCAGAAGCCAAAGGGACCACGAATGCTGGCCCCCAAACTCGAGGCAAAATCAGCCAACTCTCTAATTCCAAAGTGTTTAGCTTTGGCGCACAAAAAGTTAAACACCTTCTTGCAACACATTGTAAACATGTCAGTGTGTTTAATATGTTAACCTCCTCTGTTCTTCCAACCCTATGTTTAGAAAAGAAACAGGTTATGATGTTTAACTCGTGAATGGATGAATGCTGTGTGCTCATAGCAGCTAACACTTGCTAAACACTTGTGGATGCTTAAAATTATGATGTGTTTAAGATTTGAACACGATTGCTTTTCTACACTCTTAATCCAATGAGTACTGGCTGCATTTTTTTTCTCTCCCAAACAGCAAGGGATTGTCCACCATGCAAAGGACATTTTTTACTGAGCTGCTGTGAACTTCCTTATTTTAGTCCATTCTCTTGCACGGACCCTGATCAGAGGATAGCAGAGAGGACTCACTGCCTCTGAGCTTGAGAAGGACAGTTTCCTTGTCTGCAAAAGTATCTGAAGTATTTTATTGGCACCCCTTGGACACTTCCAATATCAGTGTCTGGCTCAGTAAAGAAAACCCTGTGTACATTGCAAGAAGGACCCAGATGAAAGTAGGAGTTGCTTCTGAACTCTGTCTCTGTTAACTACTCGTGCAGCACCCCTAAGCCCAGTAACCAAGCATGGGTCCTGAGAGGGTAGTTTAAGGAGGGATAACTGCCCTTTTGCTCTCCCCAGTCTCAGACTCTCCCTCCCCAGACCTCCATTTTCCTGTCTGGTATATTCAGTGATATGCCCAACCATCCCCATCCTCCCGATGTGCTCCTCCTTCAGCCCACAATCCTTCCTCAGTAGCCCATATGTCTCTCTCCCTGCAAACCCCTTCCCCTAACCAGTCTTATTATTGCTCATGATTTGTTCTCTCTTTGCTTCAGCCACTGGTCAGTCTTTCAGTCAGTCTTTTCTATTTCCTATCCCAAAGCCTTTACATAGCCAATTATGTAAAAGTCCCCCCTTTTTGTTTTTACCAAAAAGCCAATTCCTTTCAAACCGACTGTTTTTATCATCAGTGTCTCAGGAAAAGTCTGACCCCAAGTTTCCCTACAAATCTAGCTAGACCCTCCTTTTCTCCGCTGTCCTGAAATGTTGGTTTCTCTCTCATAGCAGTTCATGATGGGATATTTTGGTTTGTTTTTCTCTGCTGTGCTGAGCCTCCACAGTGGACAAGTTTTTACCACAGATGCCTTCCCCAGGGCCAGGCTCAGAGCTGGGAACAAACAGTTGTTAATGGTCAAGTGGGACGCCCAGCTCACCTGTCAATCTCAGCGTCATGGAAAGAAAGAAGGCTTTGTGATTTGAGGGTCATTTCTGACCTGGTACAGGCTGTTTAATATCTCTCACTTTAAGCCTGTCTGCTTGCTGGGGAACCAGCTCAATTTAGTCAATGTATTGAGTTGGCACCAAATTTAAGGACTATGGTAAACTCTCTTGGCCTGTAGATGAATCACCAGGGATTTGTCTTCATGGCCCTAAAAGGGCTTATAGTTTAATGTGTAAGATAAAACTCTTTCTAAATAACCAGAGGACAAGTCATGTTTGTTAACAATTCAAGATATTTAAGAACTGAAGAACTTCTTGAGAAATCCAATCTTGGGTGACAAGGTTGCCTTGTAGAGGAGAGGAAAACTTTCAGAGTATGTGGAAGTTCAATAGTTCTAAGTAGGGAAAGCACATGTACTTCTCATCAATGTAGGAATACTGGAGCATCAGGGATGGAGAAACCCAGAGCAGGCTCCATTGCTAAGGTGCCATCTTGTCTACCCTGGAAAGGCTAGAGGAGGCTAGAGATGTAGATTGGCATCAAGAAAAGATCTTGAGATGCCACTCAGGGCAATGTGGACACTGCAGAATAAATGGATTCATACTAGGGAGTGATGAGCAGGAGAGAGACCAGTAAGAATGACACCTTGGGACAGGTCACATCCCCAAGTCACCATGTCTGCACCCAGCCAGCTTCATAAACTCACTCTGTTCTTGAAAGAGATGGAAACTAAGTTGTGAAAAATTATGGTACACCAGCTATGCAGCTGTGAGGGTAGGCCAAGTCCCTGCCCTGCCAAAGACACACCTGCTGTATCCATGACCTGTAATAGTTGCTTTGCCAATGGCTCTGCTTCAGTACTCCTTGATAGCTCTCTGCAGAGACACCAACCTGGCCAAAACACCATGTAAGCCAGGCTGACATTACCAGGACATTTTTTTTTTTATTGAGTGTAGACACCCTCTCCTTCCCTTCTCATAGCTCTAGAATCCCTGGCAGCCAAAACCACACTCTACAAAAGCCACAATATCATTTATAGTGTTTGGAGTTCCTGGAGAGCTTCATTTTTGTTTAATACTGTTATTCCTGTAGTAGAACACCAATTTAGATGCCAATGTGCATCTGAAGCCTCCTCATGTTTAGAAACAAAAGAATTAACAGCATTACCAATAGCAACAAGAACTTACTAAACCTTCTGACAATGATGTAATAACCTTCTTGTGAGATACAATGATTTTCACACATTTTCTTGTTGCTATACTCTATTTTCTTTTTTCTTTTTAATAATTTCTCTCCTACGTATGTATATCATAATACAAATGTATTATGATCAACTATGTCAACTATGCGATACAAGCTCTTTAAATAAAGTAAATTATACCTTTATGAAGAACGATTCCTAGAGTGGGTTTTGCACCTGCCATCATGTGGGGAGGGGTGGAGCTGGAGGAAGTCCCATTACTCAGGATCATAGGGAGAAGGCAGATGGCAGAGAGTAGGGCTGAGTATGGCAACTGGGCTCAGATGTTCCCTCTCCATGGAAGCTGCAAATGTGGGAGCTGACTGAGGTCAAGAGTGAGGTCCAACAAGGATGCAAGACATTGAACTCAGGCTACTAGGAACATCTCAGTAGTGAACAGACACAGAAGCACACAGAAGAGGGCAGTGGAAGCTGATGGAAGAGCGGAGACTTGCTTGTTATGCCAGTCAGATGCAGTGATCTGAAGGGTCCTAAAGATTGTGAGACAGAGGCTCTTTGGGGCCAGAGCAAAGAGGGGTTTTGCCTTTCACACTGCCAACCCAGGTTTTATCCCAGGCATCTCATAGGATCTCCTGAGGCCAACAAGAGTGATTCCTGAGAGCCAGAAGTAAGCCCAAAGCATGGCTGGGTGTGATCCCAAAACAAGCCAAGAAACAAACAAACAAACAAAAAACAGTAGTACTTTGGGATGGACACATTACACTGGCTGTGCAAGGCAGAATTAACTGTAATTATCAATGTTAAAAATATATCATTAAGGGTCTAGAGATATATAGGGTTTATACCACCTGCCTTGCATAGAACCAAATCTATCAATCCACAACACCCTGAGCCCTACCAAAATGATCTCTGTGCACACAGAAAGGCAAGAGTAATCCCTAGCCTCAGAGGTTATCCTACCCTCATCCCCCACTACAGAGAATTAAGATCTCAGAGGTAAAGATGATGTTTCTATCCCTCTCCTTAAAAATGAGAAATTACATTGCTCTCTAATTGTTCAAACTAAGCTCCAAAGAAGTCAATAGGTCCTGGAAAGGGAAAGAATGGCATGAGGGCCAGCTGAGTGGGAAAGAGTTCTAATCACCCTGGAGGGGCAGTGGGTAGGGCACTTGCCTTGCAGGGAGCTGAATTGAATTTGATCCCAGATATCAAATAGGGTCCCCACAACTTCACCAGAAGTGATTCTTGAGGAGCACTGAAGATCCTTGAGCATGACCCAAAACCCAAACACCACCCTGATGACACAGGAAAGGGAGAAGAACTAGGCTGGTACCTCTTCTGCCCCACTTATCCTCCCCATGCAGTCTAGAGAAAGCGAGAATTTCTATTTCCATAGAGGATGTCTCCCTGGCATTATGTATACTCTAGACCTGAGCCATCAGTCAGTCTATCAATATAATAGATGCCCCTGTTCTACGGGTAGACTCCGATTTCACTGGCCTGGGGTGTGGTCTAGGCATTGAAGTCCTCTGAAAGATTTCAGTATGCAGTCAGTTGGAAATGTATTACTGTGATGCCTTAAGGACTTAGGTGACCTCACATTGTACAAGCAAACTTCTCATCACAGCCTTGCTTTTCCTGTGTCTTGCCTATAGAAAAAGAAGACTTGAGCCAGAAGTAGCTTAAATCAAGTGTTCCTTGTAAATGAACCTAGTCTCAGCTTAGTGCAGCAGCCTATGTGAGTTCTGCTACTTGACAGCAACTAGGGGTGCAGGGCAAGGCCTAGCCCTGCTGAATTTCCCCAGGAAAGCCTTCAACGCAAGGGGTATAATTCACAGGGAAGCAAGCATGCTTTCCAAATGATATTTTAAGACGATTGGGCTGGGCTGCTGCTCTGTGATTGAGGGTATTGCTTGGCATCTGTGGGGTTCTTGAGCTGATCCCTGGGAGCCCCAGCTCTCTCCAAAGGAAATAAATAGGGGCTGGAGCCATAATATAATGGGCAGGGCACATGCCTTCTAAGTAGCCAACCTAGGTTCTATCTCTGGTATCCCATATGGTCCCTGAGTGTAGTGTACCTGAGACCCTGGATCTGGGTGTAGCTACCTGAGACCCACCCATTTCTGGGAGGGGTCTTGGAAACTGAATATTAGGTGTTAGCTTACCTGCAAGACCCCGCCCATTCCTGGGAGGGGTCTTGGAAAAGTTAGATAAGCCTTGGACCAAGGGGATTCGCGGCTTTCTGCACTGCTGGGCGCTCTGGCTTTTGGGTTTCTGTGTTCTGCTCTTTGACCAGCATGGAGCCAAAAGGGAAGATGGCTAACAGGAGATAAGACACAGGGCTAGCAAAGTATTGCTGTGCTTGAAAGGTTATGAGTAGGCCACACATATGTGGTGGATAGGGCATGAATAAAGTTGTTGCTTCCTGATGCCTGCCTGTGAGTTTGATTTCGGCTTTCACCTGGGCCTGGGACCCGCCGGCTGGATGGGAGCCAGGAGCCACGTGGCCTGGGGTGGCAGAGAGAAATCCTTTGCCATCCATCGCCATCCAGCCCCATCATTATTTATTAAATGCAAGACCTGAGTTTGACAAGAGTGATCCCTCAGTGTAGAGCCAGGACTCAGCCCTGGGCTCCTCCAGGTGTGGAGGAGGAGGAGGAGGAGGAGGAGGAAGGAAAAGAAGGAGGTGAAAGAGAAGAAAGAGGAGGAGAAGAAAATAAAGAAGGAGGAAGAAGTGGAGGAAGAGGAGGGGGAGGAGGAGAAGGTGAAGTGGAGGAAGAGAAGGAAGAAGAGGAGGAGGAAGAGAAGGAGGAGGAAGAGGAAGAGGAGGAAGAGAAGGAGGAGGAAGAGGAAGAGGAAGAGGAGGAAGAGAAGGAGGAGGAAGAGGAAGAGGAGGAGGAAGAGGAAGAGGAAGAGGAGGAAGAGAAAGAGGAGGAGGAAGAGGAAGAGGAGGAAGAAGAGGAAGCAGCAGCACTGGAGTGGCTTTTATTCCCCAGGCTCAATTTCCCTGTGGATTGGCAAGTTGCTATGCTCATTCAAGTCTGAGCTCATGTTCCTCGGTACAATGACAAAGTCATGTTCAAAACTCAATGTAAAAGTCCCCCCCCCACCCACACACACCAGCTTGCCTCTTAACCCGTTGTTCCTCTGGAATATGGATGCTGGGGACCTGGTCCAGCAGCCGGTCTCCCAGGTTGGTGACCCCTACCTTCTGCATAGCTCTGTAGTTCCTCTGCAGTTCTGGAGACCACTAGCTCCTTGGGAGGTAGATGAAAACATCAAAGTTTAAACAACTAGAATCTTTTCTGAGGATCAACACACATTCTTCCAAGTACAAGTCCAGTTCAGAACTGGAGGCTCCTTTCCTTGACTGTGTCTGTGCCCTGCTGTTTGTAAACCAAGTCATCAAACACTAGGTAGAGAAAGAGTCACACAGCTGCTGCTGGTTTTTATCCTGCTCAAATCTTCCACCATGATAAAATAACAGCTTTACAGTAAGGCCTAGTGAGGTTGGGTGAAAAGAGGCTAGCCAGGTTCTGACCATTAACTGTGCATTTTTATTGGGGATAGAAAGATAGGGGAGGTGCCTTGGTTCAGGCCTTGCATGTGTCTGGCTCCTGTCTAATCTCCAGCACCACGTGGTTTGCCAATTACCACCTAGTGCAGCCCCAGAGACACAGATGGTATGGAAAATTGGCTTTTTTCATGAGACTTTTGCTTCCAAAACTCTCATCCCATGTTGATGGAACTGTTGCAAGCACTCTGGCTCTCTGGGAGAGCAGCCCTGGGACACTGCCTTCCCTAGCCGCTTCTTCAGAATTATTGGAGAGGGCAAAGTAGGGGTGGCTACGCAGGTCACAGGCATTTTCCTGTCCAGCAGGTCTAGGGGTCCAGTGTGGTTTTCAAGTTGGGAGGAGATTTTGCACACACCCAGGTCCCTGTATCTGAGGTAAAAATAATTCCTTCTAAAAGAATTTTTTAGGTCATGTTTAGTTGTGTTCAGGGCTTAATCCTGGCTCTGCTTTTAGGGTTTCATACTCAAGGAACAAGATATGGTGCTGGGGACTAAATCAGGGCCAGCTGCGTGTAAGGCAAATGCCTTATTTACCCATTTCTCTTTCTTTATACCTCCATATGCTCTCTGTGACCCTCAAATGCTATAAAACGATGCTGCCTTTGACCTTTTTTTTTTTATTTGAAATATATAATCACTTAACTCTGGCCTACCTACAAGTTTTTTCAATGATGCCTGGCCATTCTCAGTGCTTCTTGATTGGGCACAGAAGAGAGTGGATATCAATGCAAGGGACAGAGCCCAGGGCTTGCATATGCACATCACAGTCCCTGAGGGCTCTGCAAGAGCTCTCACACAGTTCCTCTAGGCCTTTGCATGTACTCTACCACATTTCCTCTGGAGATTTTCCTGTGCTCTACCACAGCACCACCGCACTCTATTTCCTCACAGGTCTTGCTCTCAATTCAACAGTTTAAAGACCATCTGGACCTCTGGATGTTGGGAGCAGCCTCCTAGATCTGCAGGTTCAGCACCCTTGTGTGGCAGTTTAGTTTTATCTCTGCCAAGTCTCTGACTGCTCACATACCCCTTAACCTTTACATCAGTTGTCAGCTCCAGACTCCAAATGACTCAGCTCTCAAGTTTGGTTCCAGGCTACTAACCAGACCTCAACACCCAGGCACACCCCTGAGCACACCCCCACTGCCCTCTGTTCTTGCTAAAGGCAGTGGCTGGGTTTCGAGTCTCAGCATCACTCGCCCTAACTCTTAGGAGATTTAAAACTACAAGGCATGGGCCAGACCAAGAACATAGATAATAGGTGATATTCATACTGTGCAAATCCCAGTTTTGATCCCCTGTGGCACCAAGCACTACCACCCCTTTCGAGAACCTCTACATGTAGCTCCCATTATAAAACAAACCTATGAGAGGTGACCGACACAGGAACCATCTCTTTCTCTTATTAACAGGAAGCAATGCCCTGTCATCTCAGTCCTGCCACATCTGATCAGCATGGCCACCCACAAAAGGAATAGGAACCCTCCCCAATACCCCAGCTCTAACCTCCACCTCTTTTTGGAACAAGGCAGGGTAGAACATGGGACATCTTGTGTGGCATCTTGTGTAGCCTTGCGGGGGGAACTGCTTTGAAGGGGACAAGCCCCAGCTGGCAGAGAATGTTCTGGATGTTAGGTGTTTTCGTGCCAGACCTATTATCTTATTAGTCATACCATGGGCTCAGGAGGCCACAAGATGGAGAGTGTCTATCTTTAAAGGCCATTTGCAGCAATTAATGAGATGGGGCCTGGGCTTCTCTGGGTGCAGCCCAGATGGGCAAAGGTTCCGCAGAGTGCTGGTTCCTCTTGCACCAGCTGCAAGAAGGTGGAGGTGACTACTCAGGATGAGGGGAAAATGGGGAAACCCTGCATCTTAGGCAGGCAGTAAAGAAAGGGCCTAACCACCCTGGGGAAGAGGCTGGCTTGCCTGGTGGGGGCAAAGACCCCTGGGGCCAAGTTGCACAACCATGTCTGTGTGTCATTGGGGTCACCCCCAACTGCATTAGCACAGCCCCTCACTACCGCTGTGTTTATACTCATGGTGGGAGACGTTTTGTAAGGCAGAGAGCCGACCAGGATCATAGACTCAGCATCATTGACCAGTCCAGGAAAGGAGGGCAGGCAGGGAAGGGTCACCTGTGGGTGCGACCTGAGTTCAGGGACACCAGGAACACCCCCTGCTCAGCCCCCCACTCAGCCCCCACTCATTCCTTCAGAACAACCCTCTTCCCCATAGCTGCTCTGGTCAGGGAGCATTGTAGACAAGCTTATGGTCTTCCTCCTTCCTCTACCCGTGTCCTTCTTCATGCTAGGCCTCTATTTCATTCCCATGATGCCCTGATGACACCTCCCTGCTCAGCAGTCTGTAGGGCATCAGCTCCAGCCCCCACATGCTTTAGCAGGACTGAGCCAGTTGCTGTTCCCCTAGTGAAGGATGAAGCTCTGGAAAGTTCTGGGCAGGGCTGAAGCTGATGCCAAGTGCTGGGCTCTGCACAGTCAGATCAGCTTTTCCAGTTCTTTACATGACTCTGGGTCGCGAGCAGAGCAACCAGAAAAGGGGCGAGGGCCATCTCCAGCACAAGGAGGAAAGGGGGTCCTCAAGGAGAGGAGGAAGAAGAGGGGCCTTTTGTTCAAGGCCACACATGTGTGCAGCCAAAACTGTCCCAGCCCTCTGCCCCTTTTCTGGGCAGAACATTGCTGCCTCAACAGCCCAGTGAGCCCAGAGCTGTATAGGGACACCTGTCTTTGGGTGGTCTGGTCCGTCTGCTTCCCTGTGGTAGTTAATGAGCCTCAGGACAGTGCTCACTAACAGGGTGCTGGGGGTGAGGTCTCAGGCACCCCTGTGGCTGGTGCAGAGGGAACAGACTGGGCTCATTCCATGCTCTGCAACACTGGCCCAGCCCTGGGCTGCTGTGAAAGCTGCTCCTGGTGCCAGCTGCACTTTTATTGGTGGTCTGTGACTTCAAAGGCCTCCCCTGTCTGTCTGAGTGGGGCATGCTGCTGAGCAGAGGGGCCGTGTGCCCAGGGCACTGGGGAGTCCCCTGGGACCTGGAGCCAGCCGCCCTCATCCTGTCTGGTGTCTTTCTGTTATAGTCACAGAAGTCACTTTGTGAGCTTTGTTGGGCCCCCAGCTGATGAGATTTGCTGCTGAGTAAAGCACATAATTTTGGGGGACCCATGAGACCCAGGTGAGCAGACACTGCCCATAGAGCACTGCCCATTAGACAGTGAGTGGTCCAGTGCCTCCCTGGTTTGGACATGTGTGCTTAAAAGAGGAAACTGGTAAACCCAGAGGAGCAGAGGGGCTCAGATAGATCAGATAGATACAGGGTGTTGTGTATGTAAATATTTTAGGGGATTACTATGTTACTCACCCTAACCTGATTGGTGATTGTGCCCTACCCTAGGGTGTGACCTGGCATTCTGCCCACACCCTAGGGTAGTACCTGATTCTGCTTCCACCATTGGTTGGTATCTGATCCCACCATTGGGTGGTACCTGATTCTGGGGGATAAAAACAAGTGTCTGTGGAAGGCGAGGGGGGGGGGTTTGCTGGAACTGAGGCTGAGTCTTTGGACTTCAGTCTTGTCCACTGAATAAAGCTAATATTTCCACAAGCCTGACTGTCTGCGAGCTGTTTACCCACCGTTTCACCTCAGAACCGTCGGCTAGACAGGGTGGCAGACGCGTGCTCCAAGCTGGAAGAGAAAGGCCTCATCCTCCATCCCTCCATCAGTCAACCTCTTCAGGGACTGACTTGCAATCATTAGAGCATTCAAGCTGAAAGGCACAAACCACAAAGATAAGGGAGACATGGTACTGTTGTTATTGGTCTTGCTGTTGTTATTTTCTGGCCATATTTGGAGGCAATGGTGACGTCATTATAAAGTGATATTAAAAAGCAACCTAGGGCTGGAGTCATAGTACAACAGGAGGGGATTTGCCTTGCTTGTGGCAAAATCAGCTTCTATCTTTGCCTCCCATATGGTTTCTGAAGCACCCCCAGGAGTGATTCTTAAGTGCAGAGCCAGGAGTGATCCCTGAGTACCATTAGATTATACCATACAAGCAAACAACCAAAAGCTGAACTAGGGCTAGAGTAATAGTACATCAAATAGGGTGATTGCCTTGCAAATGGCCAACCCAGGTTCAATCTCAGACATCCCATATAGCCCCCTGAATCTGGTAGGGAGTAATTTCTGAGAACAGAGCCAGGATAAGGCCTGAGCACCATCAGAAGTGGCCCAAAACCACATCCCTTCAGCAAAAGAATAGGGAAGGCCGGTGACTGGCTGAGAGGTCCCTGTGAGTGCACTGCATGTCTCCCCAAACAGGGCCACCTTGTCACTCTGTAGAGATGGGGAAGATGCTGAGTGTGAGAACACTGGTAGAAAGCCTCAGTCAAATCTGTCACCAGCCATAGCTGTAGCTGTCCTGGCAACCTGGAGCTCAGAGAACCATTGATGAGAGCCTAGGGGTATGGCCTTTGAGCTCCTAGGAAGGAGATTAAGGTGTGATACGTTTTGGCTGGTGCTGTCATGCCCATGCATCATTGCCTCTTATGCTTATAAAACGACTTTTGAAACAAAAAAAAAGTCAACCGAAAATCGGGGGTCGTCTTATACGCCGAGTATATCCCAAAAAATGTTTCAATATGCCGCTAAACGAAAATTGTCTGAATATTGCCACAAAACGAATTTTCCAACTCGATCCTGCACCAATCACTGCAAGGCTGCTCGAACCGCCTCTCTAACTCAGCCAATCCAAGCAGGCTTTTTATGCATGCAAATTAGACAATGTTCTATACTGAATCTACACTGTAAAAAGCCTGCTCAGATTGGCCAGAGTCAGAGAGGAAGTCTATTACAGTAGAACCTTTGAACCTTTGCTTGTTGTGATTGGCTCACTGTGGTACATACAGTTGCAGCACAGGAAGGTTCTGTCTGATACCGTGAATATAGGCCTAAACCTATGTTTTAACTGCAAAATTAGAGGGTTCTCTTATACGCCCGGTCGTCTTATACGCCGGAAAATACGATACTTTTCTCTCCTCCTCTCCACAGCTTGCCCGAACCTCAGTGCACCCTGCCCACCTGGTGTGGCAGGAAGCAGCCATCGGACAAACCCTGTTCTGTCATCCACTTTGTGAGCTGGGTCAAGGTGGAGATCCTCTTGCCAGGCCCACATTCGACATTAAAAAAAAATTCACTTCCTGTACGCCATAGAAGGGATATGAAATCCAGCTAAAGTTGGCACTGGAGCCCTGGGTGTGGCCTCTCCAGGCATTTCATGAATGTTCTAGTGCCCCTCTAGGCTAGATGGAGAATAGTTCACTGAAAAATCAGGACTGAGACCAGGACTGAGGAAATGCAGCAGAGGCCGAGGTCACATTGAGTCACTGGCCTCCCCTCAGAATCAGACCTTTCTCGAGACCACGATTAAGACCTACTTAGATGGACTCCCAAGAGTCAAGAAAGTATCTTCTCCCTTACTGAGCTGGCCCAGCTCAGCAGTTGTCAGGTGAGCTCCCACTCCATCAGAAGTGACCTTGACTGGCTGGTCTTGTGTAGAAGAAGGTGATGGAAACACGGCCCAAGAAGGAAAAGCTGCCTCCAAACGCAGCGAGAATTGTGCTGCAGAGAGGTCTGGAAATGTGACAGAGAAAAAGCACAAACCAAAAAGGCCTAGCCCTGGTTTTGGGGGTGGGGATGGAGGGCAAAGCCGCATTGAAAATCCATAAGGCCTCAAGACTCAGCCCTGGAGAGGGACTGGAGACCCGCTGGCCCTCCTTTAAAGTGAGGAGGCTTTGAAGTTGCAGATGACCAATAAAAAGACAGCTGGCATTTATGGCCTCAGCTCCCTGCCTTTGCTTTTCAGCAGGTTGCTAAAGCAGCAACTCATGTGGCCTAAGTGCTGGGAAGTTAGCCTGGGAGCCAGGCTTATGCTGGTGACATGGACGATGGCTCCCGCAGCACTGGTTAAGGTGGAGTGGCCAAGTCCAGGTACACTGCACCTTCCCAGGCAGCCTTGTTCTGTCAGAACAGCTGAGGCCTCCAAAGCTCTTGAATAGAGCGAGCTTTGTTAGAAGGGGCATAAACCATAGGCTGGAGATGCCTCAGGATGTTCTTATGCTCCTGCGATATCTCCAGCCCTGGGGGTATGCTCCCTGGGTCACCCATGCTGCACCACCTTCTTTGGGTGGGACACAGTCCTCCCAAGCAGTGCTCAGCCAAACAGGCTAATGCAAAGACCTGAGGATGTGGTGTTTCTGGGCCACTGAGGTGCTGCAATTACTGATTACCCAGGGACTCCTCAGTGGTGTTTAGAGACCTCCAGGATCAACCAAGGAATCACATTGTCTTGGGAACTGAGCCAAGATCTGCCGAATGCAAGATCTGGGCCTTAATACCTGCACTATTCCTCCACTCCTTGCACTTTCTTTTAATGCCTATAAGCCAGAACAATCAGTCTTTCCTGGCAAATATTTCTAAAAGTGGGGTAATTAAAATAAAACAGAGCTGTGCGTTGAGTTAAAAGAAAAACAAGAGTGGAACTGGAGTGATAGTATAGCATGTAATGCATTGGCCTTGCACAGGGCTGGTCCAGGTTTGATCCCCAGCACCAGGTATCACCTTTCAGATCCTTGTATGGAGTAAACCCTGAGCACTGTGTAGGAAAAAAGTCATTAAAAATAAAAAGTTCTAGTGAATGGTTGCTTCATGCTCCGATAAATATCTCAGAGACCTTAAAATGTTGACATCAGATCTTCATGTCTTGACTCTACAGGGAGCTCTCGACCTCAGTCTTCGTTCAATAAATACACAGCAGATTCTCAGAATGAGGGACTCGTGGTCCACTCAGGAGGAAGACAGGACTCAGGGACATAAAACACCCAAGCCCCAAGCCCCAAAGTAATCTCAGAAGTGGAAACTTCTATGGGGAATGTCAGGCCTAATGACTAAGCGGAGCTAATGTCAATAAACAGAGAACTATTAGGAAATTCATTAATCAAGGTCCTGTTTATACTCCTATTTGTCAACCAAATTATTTGTTTGACTTGTGGCCTCTGGTTTATGGCGCTCATCTCTGTCAGCAGCAGACAGGCCCCTGGACTTTCACACCCCGGGAGCGCCTGGACTTGCCTGAGGGCCGGGCCTGCTCTCTCCAGGAAGAACCAGAGCTCTCTCATCAGCCACCAAGGGCTGTCTTGAGTTAACAAAAAATGTTTTTTTTTTTTAATCCAATTGGTTTGCTGGGCCTTAATTAATCGATTTACTAACCACTGTTTTCTCTTTCAGAAGTTGACCTCGAGCGCCCTTCTGCTCTGGAAGGAATGGCTCCAATGTGGAGCAGCAAATTCAGCCTGGACATTGAGCAGAAGGACTAGAACAGGCAGTGGTGAGAATTCTGGGATTCCTTGGTCTGGCCCACTTGATTTGAACTTTCCCAGCCCATCCATCCCCCAAAGGTACCTCCCTCCCTCCCTTTGTGCCTTCACATCTGGGCTTTTCTTTCCTCACTGGCTCAGACTCCCTCCTCCCTCTGCTTCTTTCCAATCCCAGCCCAAAGGTCAAACTCTTGCAGGAAGTGTCTCCATCTCCTACCAGACAGCAAGGATAACCCCACTCCCCTTGGCTGGGGGCACACCATCAGCAATTGCAGTTGTAGCTCCACACTGGATCTAGCACCTTCCACCTTCCTTTGAGGGCTGCCTTTTGGTGAATGGCTTTGACCTAAGTGGGCCTCAGGGCTCAGCTAAGTCCCAGTGTGCCCCTGTTCACCACCCCCAACACTCACATATGTGTATTTGGGCCCCACGGAACGTACTCGCTCTGTGCAGATAGAATCTTTGGTTGTTATTTTGTTTATGTTACTTAGCTTAAGACATTCAAGATTCATCTCTGTTGTAGAATGAGTCAGTTTTTCACTCTATTTTATGCTGGATGATATTAAATATATATATATATACTTTCCTTTTATTTAAACACCATGATTATAATGTTGTTCATGATTGAGTTTCAGTCTTACAATATTCACCATCCTTCACCCATGAACATTTCCACCACCAGTGTCCCCAGTTGCTCCCCCGGCCCCTGTCTCTGGGGCAGACATTTTACTCCACTCTCTCCTTCTCTCCCCCTTCCTCCTTCCCCTCCACATTCCCTCCCTCCCTCTCTCCCATTTCTCTCTCTCTCCTTTCTCTTCACTTTCTCTCCCTTTTAGACACTATGATATGCAATATATCATGCCTATCACTTTATCTTCTTTAGCAAGCACCCAGTTCTTGACCAGAGTGATCATTTTCCACTAGCAATGTCCTAGTGGTCCCTTTTTGGCCCTACCTGCACCGCTCCACTCTTTGTGGTGAACTTCCTCCCATGGGCAGGTCCTCCTGACCCTCTCTATTGTCTCTGAATATTATCTTTTTTTCTGTTATTTTTAGTATATCCCATAAATGAGTGAGACTATTCTATGTCTATCCCTCTCCCTCTGACTCATTTCACTCATTATAATAGAATCTTTCACTGTCTTTGCCAAGCTCCTAAGAAGCACGACACCCCGACTATCGTCTCCCAAGTTGAGCAAGTTTCTGGGGTTCCCACCTTCTCTGAGGCAAGATTTCCTGTTCAGCAAATAGCTGTCCAACATTGCTCTGTCTAAAATGACTGATCATCATGAGTTTCTGGGGAGTGTGGGGGAGCCTACTCGTAAACGGAGACATCCTTTACGACTTTGAGGGGAAAGGGACGCGGGGTGTTGGGTGTTGAGGTGGGATAGGCGGGTTCGGGTTTCTCCAGACGCATAGCAGCCTCACTCTTCACAGCCACCTTATGAATTCTGACACATCTCGGCCATCCAGAGCCTGGTAAAAAGCACTCCTGCCTGTGCTTTAAGCTACTGTGGAATCTGCTCCTTTGTAGCTGGGGAACAAAAACCCCCAAACCTAGCAAACCATCTTGGAAACATCAGAAAGCAGATACACTCGTAATTGAGCTTGGCAAGGGCAGCAGAAACCTGGTTATAGGTGTTATAAGCCTTCCACACCCCAATTAACCAAGGAGGTGCTGAGGGCCTATGGGTTTCTCTGACAGATGTTTGGGGTCCCCCCTCCAACCCTGGGCTTGAGGTGTGGTGCCTTGGCATCTCTCTAGAAACCAAGGGCCCAAACCTACCCATCTCTGCCAAGAAGTCCCTCTGGATGGGGCTCGAAGCTTTATGTCTGGACTCAGTAGGCACATCCTAGGCCAAGCAGTGGTTCCAGCCCACCCCAGCATGGCTGCGTTGCCTGGTCCATGCGGACAGCCACGACCCAGTGCCGAATTTCACTATCTACCATCTACCATTCTGACGGGCAGACAAATGTAAACCACCTGGAAATCTCTGTCTCTGATGGGTCAAGTTGTACTGTTCCATTATATTAAATAATCCAGGCTGTGAGCTTCAAAGGCCGTGGGCCCCTGGGACACTGCCAGGGTGCGGGCCCTTTGTTAACAGGGCAGGCACCAGGATGGGGCTGCCTGGGCCCCACCTGTGCCTGCAGTCTGGACCCAGAGAAAATGAAATTGCTCGCTACCCTCTCTGCAGCCTCCATCTTCTCACACCCCCACATCCCTGCACCTGTGTCTATCTGAACTCCAACTCCAAGAGCCATAGCACAGGGCCACCCTCCAAACCAGCCCTAGTGCTTCCGAAAAACATTCTACAACCTACCTCGCCTGACCTCCAGCAAGTAACAGTTTGGGTCTGAAGGAACCTTTGTGCAGAAGCAAACACTTCCGCTCTATCTCTTCCTCTCTGGAGACCTAGCACCCCAATTTCTTTGCCTACCTCACAAATGGGAGTGCCTCACAAATTGGTTAAGCGATGTCCCTCCCTAAACCTCAAATGAATTCTTTCTCCAGGCTATCAGCAAAATGGGGTTTACTCCCTTCCTTCTGGGCAGCCCTAGGAGTAAAAGGTAGACCCAGAGAAAAGCTGCACAGAGAACAGGGAGAAGAAGCTAGGAAATGCTTCAAGACACACTTGATAAGATAGGGCCATACTGAGTGGAGCAGCTTGGGGCAGCTGAGGGCTGTAGAGTTGGTGTCAGAAGTGCCCAGTGACAGTAACACTGCATATACTGGGGGCTGGATGGGCCCAGATCTTCCCAGGCGGCCCGGCCCACGGAGGCAAGAACCAGAGGCTCAACTTGGAGGCTGAAAGCAATACACTGATGTTCTGGTTGCCAGGCTGCATGCTGGGGAGCCGTCCTGGCCTGTTGATGGTCTTAACTTCAGCAATGTGTGTGAGTTCCAGAAGGGTGGGTGAATGCACCCCCCCCCCATGCCCACCTAACTGGTCGGGGGAACCTCAGCTGCTTCTGCTACATCAGGCCAAGTTTATTAAGCAAAGATCTAACCCCCAGGGGGAGGACTGGTGGCAGATCCTGGAAACTCAAGAGGGAGCTCTTGGGGTCTCACTTCCTCTTCCAGGGTGAGCTCATGAACCCCAGTAGTCCTAAGGGTGACTTCTGCAGTCAGAGTGGGGCGGTCCCAGCAGTCTTTGTAGGTCTGCAGAGGAGAACCAGCCCCAGTCCTGCTCTGAATGCTGGATGGGGAGAGCAGTCACAGAAATACTCATCCCAACTATCCTCAGGGGGGTCTCCTGGGGAGGAGAAGGCCCATAAGTTGGAGGCAGTCAAGTTTTCTGGCCTAATGGGACCCACAAGTTGAAGATACCCAAGTTTTCTGGCCTTTGTCAGACCCACAAATTGGAGGTACCCAGGTTTTCTGGCCTTCATGACACCCACAAGTTGGAGATACCCTGGTATATTGCATATACTCCCAGGAAACTATCAGGAGTTTCTGAAGGATGCCGGGGCTTCCTCTTCAAGCCCTACCCAGGCAGCAGGGAAGAGACTGTCCCCCAATCCCTAGTGCTTCTGCTGTGAAAGCCCCCGGAAAGACTGGGGCTTGTCTGCAGGTCTGAAGTGCTAGTGTCTCTGATAAAGCCACATATATACAGCATGTACAACATGAAAAGCTGATGTGGTCCTTCCCCACCTACAAGGTCTGGCAGAATGTCACCTGCACAGTAAGGCGACATAAACCAAGCTGATAATCCTGTCACAGCTTAGGCATCTACCACAATGAAGCTAGGGCACAAATGTTTTAGAAATAAGTGTCCTGAGTGACTGACAACCCCAATCATGAAAAGTTACACTCTCACCACACTGTTGTTAAAAGGGTTTCAGAGCTGGTAAGAGATTCAAACTCTAAATATGGTCAACTTTCTTCCTTTTACTTTGCCATATATACACTTTTTTTTTCTTTTGATGTTGTACAGTATTTTGGACCACATTCAGTGGTCTGTGCTCCTTGCTCTGTGTCCAGGGGTCATTCCTGGTGATAATTATATAGATTTACATATGATGTTGTTGATTGAACTGGCATTGACCATGAGCAAGTCAAATACCCCAACCTTACCTTGCTACATATTTTTAAACTTTTTAAATGAGTGGGGCTGAAAGAGGGGATATTCCAGGGCTCAGGCACTTGCATTTTATTATGGCCAAGCCCAGTTCTATCTCTAGCACTGATAATGGTCCTGAACACAGAGCTAGGATTAAGGCCTGAGTACCACCAACTGTGACCCAAAACACCTCCCATTTTTTGTGGATTATGCCAGGCAATACTCAAAGTTTATTCCTGATTCTGCATCCAGGAATCACTCACGGTAGTGCTCACCACCTTTGGGGGGTTCTAGGGATCAAACCTAGCTCAGTTGCATGCAAGGCAAGTGCCTCACACACTGTACTATCTCTTCAGTCCAAAGGTTTTTCATTAGCATGCATGAGCCACAGGGAGCTCACTGGATCATCAGATGCTTTGCATGCAGGATGACCAGGGTTCAATTCTTGGAACTGCATGATTCTCTCAAGTGCTGTCAGAAACAACCCCTGAGCACCCAACCAGTAGTAATCTCAGAGCACTGCTGGGATGGCTCCTTAATCAGAACAAAAAGGCATAATTGTGAAGGGCTCCACATGCCATATTCCAATCCTGGATGAGTAGGACTGAAAAGGGGTCACTGCATAAATAGACCAAGACAGTCATAAGGGAGAAAAGCATGAAGTTGAGTGGCTTCTTGCCTTGTGGTCTCTGGGCTCACAAAACTGACTTCTCTTTATTGAGCAGCTCAAATTCCAACTGGGAGACGAGGGTCAAGTGAGAGACAAAAGTATCTATCAAGCTGATCTAGTCCAGGTAGACTTTCACATGTCAAAAGGAAAGAGGAAATTGGAAAACACATTTATTTTGGGTAAAACAGGGTATAATCCAACAACTCACCTTTTTCTGTTAAAAAAAAAATTGAGAAGGGCTACATAAGTTCTGCTCTCTTATTCTCCATAAGAGGCAGGAACCCCTAGAAAGGAACTAGTAAAGTGGCTGTTATTTTGCATAAGCACAGTAAAAATTGGAATAAAAACTTTTAACCTAGGTTAGATTAGAGCAGGGTGGCCTTTTCCAGGAAGCATTTTGTCACACATTCCAACTCCAGGCTTCAGGCCAGTCTTTACTTCCCTAACTCCACAGGGTTCTTCTTCTAAGTCTAGTGGGTGGCTGTAAAAGTATCCTAGGTTAAATTGTGCATACATCATTCTCAAACCAATTAGCTTTTTCCATTTCCTTTTTTTTTATAGCTATCACAAAATTTTTCCATAGACTTCTCTGAACATAAGCATTAGAACCTTTCAGTAAAAATACTTAATTTGAAAACAAACTGCTAAATATTCTTACACTGAGCACTGTACTAGGAATCCAGAGCATCCAAGTTTCTTTTCCATAGACTTCTCTAAACAAAATCCTCTTGGCCCCCACATGTGTCGCTGTTAGGTCTGAACTGGCAACTGTCCCCTTGGGAAAGGCAATTACAAGAGGGAACCTTGTAATAAAACCTAGCACCCCAAGCCAAGCCCCAAATGAAAGGCTGCTGGCCGTTACAGTGGCCGATTTCTCCGGGATTTCTCCAATTAGGCTCTTCTCCGTGGTTCACAGCACCAACCCTGACTTCAGACAAGACGCATCTGTGACACAGCTGGAGCAGCCGGGCTGGAAAATCAATCACTGCCGCAACTGTGCACCTAATGGCCCATCAATCAGAAACATAAGGTGCCGCACATGCGTCTCTGGAACTCACCCACCTGAGCTAGTTTGCAAAGTCAAAAAGCACTCAGGCACTTGGGCTGAGAGAAGCCACAGCTAAACACGCAGGCAGCTCCGGGGCAGATTAGCCACTGGAGGGCAAGAGCACCTTGGGCCCCGCACCGGGCTTGAGGGTCTTGAGATGCTCAGTAGACCGTTGAATTCTCCTAATCCCCACCTTCAGGGTCAGCTTGGAGATTTTTTTTTTTTTATTTGCTTTTGTTTGGGGGTTACAACCCATGGTGCTTAGGCCTTTTTCTGGGTCCTGTGACCCTGTTACTCGGGATGGTTTCAGAGGGAGCTGGTAGGATGCTGAGATTGAGCCCAAATTGGCCGCATGCAAGGCAAGTACTCTCCCTGCTGAACTCTTGCCTGGGCCTACCTTGAAGATTTTTATGGCTTTCAGTGCCTTTATTTGAGACTTTCTAAAATGGTCTTTACACAAGGCTGGTGAACTGCCAGTGTGGGATGGATTACAAGGAAGTGTGGGGCTGTTCATGTAGAAGGAAGTGTGTTGTGGCCCAACCATACTTCTGGGGGTGTTCCAGTTGCAGCCTGTTGCATGGTCGAGGGCCCCAGGAGCCAGGCTTGTGGTCTGGGATAGATACGTGAGATGGGGGCTCTGGATCAGTCCGGGAGCCATGAGGGACCCCCTGCCCCTGTCCTGAAGAACTGTGGAGGGGAGCTTGATGAACACCTTGCATTGTGTGTCTGCTGGAGGACAGGTAGGTAGGATCTCCTCTACCCTAATGCTTTAGCTGGTACAAGTAGGGACACACCCCCTAGGAGCAACATTGATTCCACCCACAGAAAATAGATGTTCTAGAAACTTCACCCATCCAATAAAAATATGAGTAAAACCACCATTTCTTCCTTTCCACACTCATCCTTCATGCTATCCACCTGCCTTCCTTCTTTCTTCTTTCCTCCCTCCCTTCCTTTCTTTTTTTCTTTCCCTTTCTTTTCTTCTCTCCTTCCCTTCCTTCTTACTTCCCTCCCTCCCATTCTCCCTCCCACTCTCCCTCCTTCCCTTCCTTCCTTCCCTTCTTTCCTTCCTTCCTTCATTCTTCCTTTTTTCTTTCTTCCTTCCTTCCCTCCTTTTCTATAGATTTCAACATCCTGCCAGTCCAAGAACTGACTTCTAAGATGAAGTGACTCTGTGCTTACAAGGCCTCTATAAAACAATCAGTGTTTTGGGCCATTAGTTCTGAGTTAAGAATTGACCTCCTGGTCAGTCCACAAAGGACTGACAGACCAATGCTCCTTTCCTCTTCAAGAGATCATTCAAGGATCACTCCTGGCAGTGCTCAGGGGACCATGTGTGGTGCTAGGAATCAAACCCAGATCAGAATCACCCACTTAGCACCATTAAGAGATGCTCTGAAGTCTTATGCTCCTTTAGTTCCCTTGTCACTGCCGCATATGTTAAGATGCCATAATAATACCTAAAGCCTGGGTTTTCAGCATCCAATGAGAGCATCTGAAAACTCCATGCAGTGTACAATGCTCAGACCATCATTATTGTTTTGAGAGGAATGTGTATTAAAGACCTTGTATTGACTGGAGACCTCTATTAGCGCCTTCAATGATCAACTTCTGAGACTTAGTCATGTGTTTCCTCTCTTCCAAGCATTTACATAAACATGCCAGCTTCTCCTGCCAATGCCAACTTCTAGAAGCTTCTGGAGGTATGAGAACATGAAGCTTTCTTTCCTCTCTTCCCCAAAATACTAGATTGTAGTTGGGCCCTTTGAGGATGTAGGGATTTCTGCAACTCACCCTGGGAAGTTGACCTCTGGGGTGAATTCTAGGAAGCCTAAAGACTTCGTTAGAAGACTAATATACACAATAGGTCCTCATATTTATGCTTCAGCACTTCTCAATCATGGGCTATTACCTTATGCATAGAGGCCTCCCTACACTTGAAATCCAAATAATGATTTAATCAAACATAGTTCAGAAAGTCTAAAACCCAAGAAGCATCTCTGAGGATCTGAAATGAACCAGGCATTCAAACTAGCAAATAGGCAGCTACACAGTTCCAGTGAAATAACAGGGCCTAAAAGTGACACACAGAGGCAAGACTAGTGTTCTAAAGCTCATGGCTTGAATCAGGGTTTGGGATGGGGCTTCACTGCTGTCATGAAGCTAGGGAGCTCTGGCTGCTTCCCACGGATCTGAGAAAATCCATCCCAAACCCTGGATTTATGCCATGAGCTTCAATTCCCAGGCAAGGCCTCAGCCCAACTGTCCACTCGCCCAGGACAGGGCCCCACAACAGGAACAATTATATATATATTTTCAACTCTAAAATAAAAGAAGTAAATTAAGAAGAAGATAAAATGAAGAAAACTAGAATACTGGGAGTAAAATATACAATTGAAGAAGTAAATATATTAATAGACTAAGTTCTTTAGGGAATTCAGTAAAATGGGAGAACATAAACTGGAAGCCAGAACTAAGATATTTATTCCAAATGTGAAGAGAAAATGATATTCAATACACAGATAATCCATATACACATATGTGCCTTCTAAGAGAGCAGGAAGAGGGGCCAGAGTAATACCACAGTAGTAGGGCATTTGCCTTACATGTGGCTGACCTAGGACAGATCCAGATTTGATCCAGATCAATCCTGGGCATCCCCATATGGTCCCCCGAGCCTGCCAGGAGCAATTTCTGAGCATAGAGCCAGGAGTAATCCCTGAACGCCACCAGGTGTGGTCCAAAAACCAGAGAGAGAGAGAGAGAGAGAGAGAGAGAGAGAGAGAGAGAAGAGAGAGAGAGAGAGAGGAGAGAGAGAGAGAGAGAGAGAGAGAGAGAGAGAGAGAGAGGAGAGAGAGAGAGAGAGAGAAGAAGAAGAAGAAGAAGAAGAAGAGAGAAGAAGGAAGAAGAAGAAGAAGAAGAAGAAGAAGAAGAAGAAGAAGAAGAAGAGAATCAGGCACAAGTGTAGATACTTGATACTCTATTAAAAAATCAAACTATTTTAGGGGCCGGAGAAGATAGCCAAGGAAGGTAAAGAGGCGTTTGCCTTTCATGCAAAAGGACGGTGGTTCGAATCCCGGCATCCCATATGGTCCCCTGTGCCTGCCAGGGGCGATTTCTGAGCATGGAGCCAGGAGTAACCCCTGAGCACTGCTGGGTGTGACCCCAAAAAAAAAATCAAACTATTTTAAAATATTCAAATACATATAGTTGAATATTTAAAATATGTCTATCAAATATAGGCCAGTAACTCTATCTTTACATACTTGATAGCAGCAGACGGGAGGGCCCAGGAGGACAGCTGGAAGGATCAAGCTCATGCCTTATCTTAGTGAGCCTTAACTTCCCTCCTTGGCACCACACTGCCCCTGAATTGCCACTGGGGGTGCTGGTGGCCCCCTAGATCAGTCCAGAAGCTCCATATTTACCAGACCCAAGCATGTAGTCACTCCCTCCACACACAATATACATCACAGAGAGGTGCTGATTGTCCAAAAATCGTCCAAAAATCGTCATTGTGTTCCATCTTGGCCATGTTTCACTGTGAAGAAGAGGAAGCACATAGAAGTGCTTGGAAGCTGCTCTCAGAGCTCAAAGTACAATTCAACAGCTGCAATCTCGGAGATGTGGCTTCTCACCTGCTGTGTTCAAGGACACCAGGGAGGACCCAGCTGTGGTCTGGTCCAGAATCTCGGGATGCATCCACATATCTTCAGAGCTGGTGAATCCAGGTCTCTTGGGTCCAACAAGATTTTTTTGTTTGTTTGTTTGGTTTTGCTTTGGGGTCACACCTGGCAGTGCTCAGGGGTTATTCCTGGCTCTGCACTCAGAAATCGCTTCTGGCAGGCTCGGGGGGACAATATGGGAAATCAGGAATCGAACCACCATCTGTCCTGGGTTAGCAGCGTACAAGGCAAATAATCTACTGCTGTGCTATCTCTCTGACCTCCCAATGAGCTCTTGATAAAAAGTTCTGAGAGGGGCTGGAGAGATAGCATGAAGGTAAGGCGTTTGTTTGCCTTTCATGCAGAAGGTCATTGGTTTGAATCCCGGCATCCCATATGGTCTCCCCGAGCCTGCCAGGAGCAATTTCTGAGTGTGGAGCCAGGAGTAATCCCTGAGTGCTGCCGGGTATGACCCAAAAGCCAAAAAAAAAAAAAAAAGTTCTGAGAATTCCAGTAGCTCTCTGCCATTCACGATGAGCATGGATCTCCAGAAACTTTCTGTCACTGTCCTCATGTTTCTTTCCTGGTTTATAGAGAAATTGGCCTTCTGGAAAGCAATGGTTTCCTTCCCTTTGCTGTTTGTTTGCTTTCTAACTTTCCATTTTTTCCCACAGTATGTCATGCTGGAAAAAAAAAAATGTGGAAACAGGGCTCTTGAGTGTTTTAGACAGAGAAGCAAATTCCTGTCGGAAAAAATGAAATCCCCGCCCAGCCTGAAGGAGCGCAGTGACTGAGTCAAACTTTCCATGGAATCAAGAGTGATCCTCACAACTTGAAATGCAAAATTAAGTTGTAATATCTTCTAGGCTAATAGCTCTAGCCACTCAGCACTGCTCGTGGCTGGATCACTAACCAATGCAGAAGCCAATTGAATTACTTGTCAAGAACTAAATAAAAGGTTTGCTTCATCTAAAACTCCCAGTGTGCAGGACAGCTCTGAAAACAAGCCTGACGCTTAATTGATTTGCTGTCTACAGGGGCCCCAAAAGGCGCCGAGGTGCACAAGTGGGTTGCTTGAAGCTACCAGAAGTTTCCGGTATTTTTAAGGCCCTCTGGTCTGGCTAGACCCAGAACATCTGCCAACAACTCCCAACCCACTTTTGAAAAATTTCCTCAAACCAATATGATGTTTGCCCTCTCATCTCCAAAATAAGGCAAACACCAGTTAACAGCTCTTATAGCCAGAGGATCTAACTCTGTCCGAAACACTGGTCCTTTTGAGGTGATCACTTCTGGTTACACATCAAGGCCCCAGGAACTGCTCTTTACCCCTTGCAGCATTGGCCCTCACACATGGTTCTAGAATATTTAGGCAGCAGGAGATGATGGTGACTGAACTAAGTTCATATTTCATGGAATGAACTACCATTTTCTCACTGCAACAAAAGAAACCAGTCCCCTTTCCACTCCAGGAGTGCTGTAACCTCAGTGTGGAGGTGGCAGGAGAACCTGACCTCAGAGAAGGTTCCCTGGGTTTATGATGGAAGACTGGAGAGAGTCAATGGAAGTCAAGGTCTTTATCCTGCTGATCTAGTTGGAGCCTCAGCACCACAAATGGGCTCTTAGCACTGCCAGGAGTCACACTCTGAGCACAGAGCCAGGAGCCCCAGAGCACAGCCAGAAATGCCCCTGGCCCCAAAACCAAAATTAAATACAAACTGAAACTCCATCTCCAAGACTGAAGAGGACCTTGACCATTTAACAAGCCACATCCAGTTGCTGCGCAGATGGTGATAGAAACAAGTAACAGTGAAAACACTGATGGTTTCACCAGCTAAGTTCTTCAAGTCCTTCAAGTCCAGAGATGAGGACTCCAGGGGCTTCAGGGCTCCGAGCAGTTGAATGTGCAAAAGAGCAACAATAGAGTCCAGGTCTAAATAATGCCCTGTTGACACCCCCCCCCATTGAGGCAGATCCTTAAAACTCAGAAGAACTCTGGGGCCAGGAGAGGAGCTCAAATGTGAAGCCCTATTTCAGCCTCCAGCACCGAATGGAGCCCCTGGGTAGCACTAGGCAGCACCTGAACCCTGGGTAGCACTCCATCTGGCACTGAGGACCCACCAAGTACCAGAAACAACTCTGTCCCTGAGATGGATCCTTTATTTCCAACTAATTGACACTTTAGAACCTCTTGGAGTGTTGGCTGAAACAAGGGAAGTGGGGGCCTGGTTCTGCCCACTGGGATCTGGGTCTCCAGACTAAAAAGGCTTCCTGCCCTGTTTCCCTGGTTTCTCTGCACCCCTTCTAACCCCATCTGTCCTGCTCAGCTTCAAACATCCCTTTCTGTCATAGAAACAGTACCTGGGCTCCAGACACACCTTCCTAACCCCACCTTTGCTTCACCTTTCACAGCTCAGCTGACACTGCTTTCTTCTAGGAAAAGTTGCTCTGCCTATTACTCCCTTAGAGCAATACCTGGACCCTGGTAGCCCTCAGCATCCTTTGAGCCACCCAAGGAAGTCCCATGGCTTGAGCTGTGACAGTGCTGTAGAATCAACTCTGCCTTTTGCTCCCCTCTATCTGTCCTCAGAGTTCCACAAGACCTAACAGGGACTCAGGACAAGACACAGCAGCTCCCACTAAGCTCCAGCCCTTACTCACAAAGACCGAGATGGGGCTGAAATAGGTTTCTGCAGCCACACTGATGACACTGATGCCACAGGCACCCAATACCGTTGACCTTCAGCTAAGGTCCCTCTGGACGCTCACTCTCTCAGGTCTTTGCCTCTTTTGCCAAGAGGAGGCTGATAGAAATGCTCTGGGCCCTGCCCAATGACCCAGCTTGCATTCCTCTCCTTCTTGCATTTTTTGGGGACTCGTTTTTTTTGCATTTTTTTTTTTACAGTTTGCTCCCTCTCTTTCCCTGAGCAGTGCTAATAAAATCTCCAGCCCACGTGGGCACCCCAGGACTCATCAGCCATTAGCTGCCCTCAGGCGGCATCAGTCTGTTTATATTATAAATAAAGGTTGGAATGAGCTGCAGGCGCCAAAAAGGCTCCTTGGGGGAGTCAGATCCGCCCCCCTACAAGCTCCCCCTTGTAGGGGTCTGGGGAGATACAGCCTTGCCTGAAGGCAGCTCCTTTGGACATTAACAAACCACTACAAGGTTCTGCGATCCAGCCTGGAATCCCGGTTTAATTATTTAGGAAGCGCCTGGTGCCCACCCCAGCTTGCTGCTCCCCAGAGCCCCACAGAACCATTGTTCAATGCTTATTACCGCCGCAGGCCCCCTGGGCACTGCTTAGCAGAGACCTCATTTCAATATTTACCACTTAGATCACTTAAGGGCTGTCAGCTTTAATAACATTTTATCAATTGGATACTTATATTATTCACGGCTTCATAAAAATCACAAGACCTGTCTTGGCATTTCAATCGTACCCAGGCTAATTTCCACAACTGCTCAGGGATTTCATTTTTTATTAACATTTAGATCCGACATAGCTGCTTCCTTGCTTCTCTTCTGCAGTGCAGGATTCCGGGGGGTGGGGGGGTGGGGTGGGGATCGGGGGAGCAGAGTTCTTGAGGCTGAGCTTCATGCCCTGGGCACAGTCAGCAGTACCTCCAACACACCGGAAGGCCAGGTGGAGGTGCCCTCCAAGGCTACATTTGGTTTGCAGGGACTCTGGCTGGGCTCTGTGTATAGAAACTCTACCAGAATCCCTGCGTGCCTGGCCTCACTCGTGGCCTTTCTTGCTGTCCCTGAAATCACAGGGAAACATCTCCTGGGCTCCCAAGGCCAAGTTCTCATCCACTGGGCTGGCTTGGAAAGCTCTGTTCTGTCCTCCATCTTTGAAGCTTCTATGAAGACTTCAAGGCCCCAAGGGCACCCTGCTTCCTCCTGCAGCTCCACTAAGTGGAAGCTGTGGGTGAGTGGTGCCCACCTGGTCCTTTGGTCACTTCTAATCACTTCTCACACCAGGCTGCATGTTCTCTCTTTCTGTCTCTTTGCCTCTCTGTCCCTCTCTCTGTCTCGCTGTCTCTCTTCTCTCTGTCTCTGTGTCTGTCTCTCTCTGTCTCTGTGTCTGTCTCTCTCTGTCTCTGTGTCTGTCTCTCTCTGTCTCTGTCTCTCTGTCTCTCTCTGTCTCTGTCTCTGTCTGTCTCTGTCTCTCTCTGTCTCTCTGTCTCTGTCTCTGTCTCTCTGTCTCTCTCTGTCTCTCTCTGTCTCTCTCTGTCTCTCTCTCTCTCTCTCTCTCTCTCTCTCTCTCTCTCTCTCTCTCTCTCTCTCTCTCCAGAGTTCTGGATTTTCCTGAGATCACCGGGGTCCTCCTGAATGTTCCTGTTTTTCTTTCAAAGAGTGCCCACAGGCAGCACAGCTCTGGGCCTGGTTAATCATCTACATCCATCCAGGTAAGATCTTTAAAAATGGCTCTGGACTGTGCTCACGGCTTACTCCTTCCTGTGGTGCTCAGGGGACATATGAAATGCCAGGGATGGAATCCCGCCTCTGTTTGATGGAAAAGCTGCCCAATGGCCTCATCACTGACTTTTCTCTTGTCCCTGGGGCTGTAGCTTCCTTGGTGATGGCTCCTGGCCTCAGAATCCAGGCCCGGCCCAGATTTCTTCTCACAGAGCAGGGCACAGGGCTTTGCTGTCACACCCCTGACTTAAGATAGCAGAGGGCAGAGCTCCAGCTCCATCTAACACCATGCACAAAGGTCAAATACAAATTGATTAAAGACCTTGACATCAGACCCAGAACCATAAGGTATATAGAAGAGCATGTAGGTAAAACATTCCATGACATTGAGACTAAAGGAATCTTCAAGGAGGAAACATCACTCTCCAAACAAGTGGAAGGAAGCAAAGACAAACATATGAAGCATCTGCACTGAGAAGCTTCTGCACCTGAAGGAAAATAGTGACTAGAATACAAAGACCACCACAGAATGGGAGAAACTATTCACCCAATACCCATCAGATAAGGGACTAATATCTAAGATATACAAGGTACTGACAGAATTTAACAAGGAAAAAACATCTAACCTCCATCAAAAAGTAGGGAGAAAAAATGAACACTTTCTCAAAGAAGAAATAGAAGTGTCCAAAGGTACATGAAAAAAAATGCTTCATATCATCAGGGAGATTAAAAGCAAAGCAAAGCAAATCAAAACAACAATCAGGTGCCATCTCACGCCACAGAGGCTGGCACACATCACAAAGAACAAGAACAATCGGGGGGATGTGGGAAAAAGAGAACTCTCATTTACTGCTGGTGGGAATGCTATCTGGTCCAGCCTTTATGGAAAACAATATGGAGATTCCTCATAAAACTGGAAATTGAGCTCACTTATGATCCAGCTATATCCCGAGGGATATACCCTAGAAACACAAAACCTCAATACAGAAATGCCTTCTGCACACCTATATTCATTGCAGCTATTTATAATACAATACCTTCATAATTCTTTACAATAGCCAAAATCTGGAAACAACCCAGATACCCTACAACAGATGAAAGGCTAAAAAAGCTGTGAAGAGGCCAGAGTGATAGCATAATGGTAGCACTGATGCTGATTCAGGACAGACAGTGGTTTGAATCCCAGCATCCCATATGGTCCCCAAGTCTGCCAGGAGCGATTTCTGAGTGCAGAGCCAGGAACAACCCCTAAATGCTAACAGGTGTGGTCCAAAAACCAAAAAAAGAAGAAGCAGCTGTGGTACATATACACAATAGAATACAGAATGCAGAATGCAGACATTAGGAAAAATGAAGTTATGAAATTTTCTTATACATGGATGGACATGGAAAGTATTATGCTGAGTGAAGCAAGTCAGAGGGAGAGAGATAGGCACAGAATAGTCTTACTCATTTGTGAGATTTAAGAAAAATATAAAACAGTCTAGATAGAGGCCTTTGACTTAGTCCTCATATGTACTCAATTGGTTTCCTTTGGTTTTGTTTCCTCATTGCCTTCTCATCTGGCTTTCCCCCCTCCCCTTGGGGGTGAGCTTTGTTTTGATCTCAATAAAGGCAACTCTGAGCCCTCGAGAAGGAGCTGCCATCTAGGCTCATGGTTCCACGTGGTGAAGTGACTGGGTTGTGGGTAAACAGCTTACATTGTGAGTTTCTTGCCTGCTAAAACCTTCTTAACTGTGTGGATTATTTACTGCAGGGAATTGCAACCGAACCAGTCTCTTGTCCAACCCAGGCAGGGAGTGTTCTTTTTTATGACTGAAACTCAACTACAGACATTTTTGTAATCATGGTGCTTAAATAAAGATACTATGATTTGGGGCCAGAGAGATAGCTTGGAGATAGGGCATTTGCCTTGCATGCAGAAGGACAGTGGTTCGAATCCCAGTGTCCTTTATGGTCCCCTGAGCCTGCCAGGAGTGATTTCTGAGCATAGAGCCAAGAGTGATCCCTGAATGCTGCCAGGTGTGACTCAAAAGCCAAAAATAAATAAATAAATAAAAAAGATATTATGATTAATTAAAAAAATTGCAGAGGGACCAATTCCAGTCTTGACTCTCAAGGCCTTGGGTCACTTGCTGCTCCCCAAATGTTCCCCCTGCTGACTGGATTCTGGCCCCTCTGGTCTTCAGGGACTTTATCCTCCCAAGCCTAAGAGAACTGCAGTGCTTGCCTCCTTTACCTGCCAGATTCCCCAGAAGATTCCACTGACTGCCATGGGCTGAACACAACTTCATCAGCTCAGTTTCCCAGTGCAAGTCTTCCTTCCTTCCTCTTTACCTTCCTCCTAATCTCTCTCTTCTTTTCCTTCCTTCCTTCTCTCCTTTCTTTATTTCTTTCTTTCCTGCTTTTTGTCTTTCTTTCTCAGGACTTATTTCTGGCTCAATGCTCAAGGGTCACCCCTGGAGAAGACTACATATAATTCCAGAGAAATCAAACTGGTAAACCACATGCAAAGCAAAGACTTTACTATCTCTTTACTATCTCTCCTGCCCAAGGTTTTACATTTCTTTGTGGATTGTCAGAAGATATAGTCTGAATATTGTCAGAGACTATAACAGACACCTAGAAGTTCTTCAACCCAAACTTTGTGGAGACCAGATGGATTTACCTCCTTCCTCTTCTTGGGTCCACATTAGGAGAAACAGTTTGTGAAACTGAGGGCTAGAGTAGTGATGGGCTTAGGGGTAAGGCGTCTGCCTTGCATGTGGCCAACCTGAGACAGACCGCAGTTCGACTCCCCAGGAGCGACTTCTGAATGCAGAATCAGCAGCAGAAGCCTGAGCACTGCGGGTGTGGCCCTAAACCAAAAAATATAGAAAGGAAGGAAGAAAAGAAAGAAAGAAAGAAAGAAAAAAAAAGAAGAAAGAAAGAAAAAGAAAAAGAAAGAAAGAAAGAAAAGAAAGAAAAAGAAAGAAAAGAAAGAAAGAAAGAAAGAAAGAAAAGAAAGAAAGAAAAGAAAGAAAGAAAGAAAGAAGAAAGAAAGAAAGAAGAAAGAAAGAGAAGAGAAGAGAAAGAAGAAGAAAGAAAGAAAAAGAAAAGAAAGAAAGAAAGAAAGAAAGAAAGAAAGAAAGAAAGAAAGAAAGAAGAAAGAAGAAGAAAGAAAGAGAAAAGAAAGAAAGAAAGAAAGAAAGAAAGAAAGAAAGAAAAAGAAAGAAAGAAAAAGAAGAAGAGAAGAAAGAAAGAAAGAAGAAGAAAGAAAGAAAGAAAGAAAGAAAGAAAGAAAGAAAGAAGAAAGAAAGAAAGAAAGAAAAGAAAGAAAAAGAAGAAAGAAAAAAGAAAGAAAAAGAAAGAAAGAAAGAAAGAAAGAAAAGAAAGAAAGAAAGAAAGAAAGAGAAAAGAAAGAAAAGAAGAAAGAAAGAAAGAAAGAAAGAAAGAAAGAAAGAAAGAAAGAAGAAAGAAAGAAGAAAGAAAGAAAGAAAATTGGGGGCTTAGGATGATGCTTGGCATACAGCCAGAGCCCCAGACCTGTCAGCCCTGATTGCCTGCTCCCCAACACACCGCTTCATTGGCTGAAGAGGCCAGATGGGTCATTTAGTGAAGCTGTAATCCAGGGGTCTCAAACTCGCGGCCCACGGCTGTTTGCGGCCCTTCGTACAATATTTTGTGGCCCGTGGCCGGCCTTCAAATATCGCAGTATTCGCGATTATTCGCTTGCCGAATAATCGCAATAAAAATCGCATTAGTAAGAAAAAAAATCGCATTAAACATTCGCATACCCCGAGCAGTTTCATTAGGGGTTTGCAAATGTTTAATGCTATTTTTTTGCGATTTTTTTATTGCAAATATTCGGTAAGTGAAATCCCTTATGCAGCCCTGCCTCACCCCAACGACTTGGTGTCCTGCGGTCCCCAGGTAAATTGAGTTTGAGACCCCTGCTGCAATCCCTCACATTCCTGCTGTGGTTGCTGCAAATGCAAATGGCCCAGACAGACAGTAGAGACTGCAGAGGTGTTAGATTTGGTGGAGAGGGTAGTGGAGATAGTGGAGAGGGTGCGTGCCTAGCACACAGCCAACACCGGTTCATCAGAGCAGCACAAATGACCCCCTGGTACCTCCTGGAGTGATCTCTGAGACAAGAGTTGAACACAGCCATGCCCTACCTCTCCCTCAGAAAAATAGACAGGTGAGTTTCCCAGGAGGAAGGTTTAAGTAGAGCTGCTTCTCATGCAGCTGCTCCCTCTAGCAGAAACTGGGTGGAAGCACCCGAAATGCCTGATCTCTGCACCCTATTGAGACTCAGGGTGACTCCTGCTCCTCCTCCCAAGGGCTTCCCTAGGCTGGCCCTCAGGTACCGTGAGTGGAGCCTGGGCAACTTCTCCAGTCACCAGCGTGGAGGCCCAGAGCCTGACTTGCCTCCCTCTCCCAGGCCTGTACCTAAGTGAGGATTCCAGAGCTCCTGAACTCCTGTGACCCCCAGTAGTCACACGATTATATCCTCATGTCTCATGCCAGAAGCTTTCTTCTGCTGAGACATGAAAGGCCCCTGGGGAAGTGAAGCTGCAGGTTTCCCCATTTGTGTGTACATATGTGTGTATGTATATGCTCTGTGTACACGTGTTTCAAAGTCCTGTGTACACATGTACACATGTGGATGCACACGTAAGTATATATGAGTGTGTTCCTTACACACATGTCAGGAGACATCTGACATCCTATCCCTCTGGAGTTGCCTGGATCTGTCCTCACAAAGGGCCTGAACTGCAGCAGACTGATTCCGCCAGAGCCTCCTGGAAGGATCTTTTGTTAGGGAGGGAGCGTGGAGCCTTAATCAGCAGCTTCATTAGGCTGCTCAGATGAAAGAGTCTTTCCTACTTCTGGAGCTAATGTTTCTAGACAGCCCAGGGCCCGCCATCAGGCCCTTCCGCTGGAGTGCTAACAACTTGAGAGCTGAATTAAATGCGAATCTCAAACTCATTTCTGCTCTGCACAAACACCACCAAGCAATGCAGAGGGAAGATGCTGTCCCACTGGAGACCACCCTAATGAGCTGGCCCAGACTGGATGTTGAGGAGTAGAAGTGGAGGGTGTCAGCTTCAATATTTTCCTCTCTGGACTGAGCCGCTGGGAAGGTGGGTGAGGCTTGGCCTCAAAGTCAAACACACTAGAGGGAAATCTTAGCACTCAGATGTACAACCTTGGGAAGGTTGATGATCATCTGAAAGCCTCACAGCTCTACAGCTATAAAATGGGGCCATATTGCTGGGGCAATAGCACAGCAGAGAGGATGCTCGCCTTTATGTGGCAGGCCTGGATTTGAAACCAGTACCACATAAGAACTCAAGACCCACAGAGTGACTCCTGAGCTCGGAGCCAGGAATATACCCTGAAAACCCCCAGGTATGGCCTGAAACCAAAAAAATCCCCTGTAATATAAATAAGGCTGTTACTCTCAGTGCCTCTAGCACAGTTTCTGTGTGTTTGTATGTGTGTGTGTGTTGTGTGCCTGTTGAAAACAGCACCTTGATTTTATTGATTGAGGTATTTGATTTCTGATAATGCTAATAAAATAACATATATGTAATTTCAATACCAAACCATTATCAGTGTACCCAATTTCCCCGAAGACCCCATAGTTTCTGGCCCACAGAATTTTCTTCTAATAATCACCACGTGAAACAGAGGCATGAGAGTAGTAGAGCAGCAATAAACCTCAGTGTCTTTGTGGACCAGAAGTCTCCTGCAACACTCATTTTAAAAAAGGAAAAGTATGTATATTTGGTTTTTCTCTGGGTATATCTATAGGTTGCTCCAGGTAACGTCACTTCCCTTTACTAAGTTTGCATCACTAAATTTTCTTCAGGGCAGACATGCTTTCTACCTACTCCTCTCCTCCCTGTTGCTCATGTGTGGCCTGGTTGTGCATAAGTGATGGTACCCAGGGGGCTTGGGTCTAAATGCTCCCAACCTCCCAGCAGGTTCAAGCTCGAAATCAAGTGATAGCTGTTTCATGGCAAGTAACTTCACTCTATTATTAATTGGCTATCAGGCAATTTTATGGTAGAAGAGAAGAATACCAGGAGATTGAAGACTCAAACTGATATTCTTTTATTAAATAAATAACTTCATTTAAACACCATGGATACAAGGTTGTTCATAATACAGTTGGTTGCTTTTTTCTGTGAGATACAAGCTTTTCATGATTTTCAGTCATGCAACGTACAATATCCTTCACCAGTGCATATTTCCTACCACCAGTATCCCTAGTTTCTGTCTCCCCCTGCCTGCCTATGGAGCAGATAGTCTCTTTCTCTCTCGTTCTCTCTCTCTCACTTTCTTTCTTTCTCCCCCTCCCATTTTAGAGACTGTGGTTTGCATTATTGTTACTGAGGGGTAGCATATCTATTACTTTATCTTCTTTCAGCATCCAATTCTTGTCCAAAGTGATCATTTCCAACTATCATTGTCATAGTGGTCCCTTCTCTGCCCTAACTACACTCTCCTGCTATTATGGGATGCTTCATACCATGGACCAGTCCTCCTGGCCCTTATCTCTGCCAAACTGACATTCTTGCCTGACTTGTACCTGAGCACTTGTCTTCCAATTCACCCACAGCTTGGACCTGCTGACCCTCCAGTATCATGGGTTTCTACTGCCCAAGTTTATTTCTCTGCAAATGTTTTTTTTTTTCTCTTAACTGGTTCTGTGTTCATTTTGAGTTAATGTCTGTGTTGGGAGGCTGAATCTACTGGTGCAGAATCCCAAGGTCTGAAGGGTTGACTAAGTTCAATGTGAGTTATTCATGGTATTCAAGAAGCTTGGAGTTGCAACCACATATAGTTCAATCATCAACTCTACTTTAAAAGGATTGGTGATCTAACTAAATGAAAGTGTGAAATCGAAGAGTATAAATCTGGGTTTCATGCTATGAAACTGGAAATGATAACATATCTGTTTGCAGAGTATATTCCTTTACTTATCAGTGGAGAAAGGAAACCAAACTGACAATTAGTTTAAATATATAAAATAAAGTTGGCTTTATTTATTAAATAAAGAAGGTTGTTGATAGATTTTTCAAGGGGAAAATAAAATAAAGAAATTTTTTTCTTTTTTCACAACACAGTGACATACACGGTTAATTTGTTAAGTGGTGAAAATGTTCAACTACTTCTGGTGAGTGGTATTAGCACAGGACAAGGCACGAAATTGCATGGCCATGTCTTCAAGGATCCAATACATCAAAGAGGATCTGCAGAGGGAGCTCCCACAGCTCCAGGATGGAATGTAGCACAGTCCAAGAGCCAGGCAGATAGTCAACACTAGAGAATGTCCATGGTAAGGAGACTGGTGTTATGCTCAGATCATCAGTACAATGACATAGAAAATTGAGCCCCAAATGTGAATCTGAGCCCCAAATGTGAGCTTTGGTCTTGTCCAAACCTAGTGAAGTCAAGCTACCACAATGAACAAAATTCCAGCTCCCCATTCACGCTCATACCCCTGTTCTTGCTCTGGGCTGCCTGGGCTCCTTGGATTCCTTCCATGTACTGCATATTCTCACTCTCCTCCTTGCCTCTTGCCTTCTCCAGCTCTCTCATTTTCCATCACATTCCCTGTGATCTAGAATGAAGACTTTTCCCTGACCCCATCACCACCTCCACCCCTGCCTCCCTCCTCAGCTTCACATCCAGCTTATTCCTGATTAGCTACATTTGATTTTTTTAGATCAAAGATTCCCAAACTTATTGGATCTATCACTCTCTTTTCAAGGAAAAAAAATGCATAATCAATCAATCAACTCCATCCCCACTAGACATCCATCTACTTTAAGCAAAAAGTCAGTATTTCTAGTGTCCCAGGGGAGGCACTGCCCACTTTAGCAAACACTGAGCTTGATTCTAAGACAAGATTAGAGAATAAATTTCACCAAAAAAAGAACTTTGTGATGGACTAACAATGTCACTCCTGGTATAGGAGGAAAATGGGAAAGACAGATGCCATTTCTGATTCCCAGACTAGCATCAGGCCAGTTGCTAGAACAAAACTGGGGCCAGGATCAGAAAAACCATCAAGGCAGAATTGATACTGGAGAGCCAATATCAATACTACTTCCATCACTGCTGCCTGTGGACAGGACAGGGAAGCCAAGTGCAAATAGCTGAGCTATGCAGGAAATGGGAACAGAGTTCACCCCAAGTCTGGGTACAGACAGTCCTCAATAGCTCCCAGTCTCCAGGCTAAAGGCTCTGGCCATGTTCATTTTCTACATCACATCAACACTTTGGCTTTCCTCCATTCAGTGGGAAAGTGGTAAAATTGGGAAACATTCTGCAGAAGCCATTTTTCCAGGGCACAAGAAGAATATTCCATCTGCTTCAGGTCAAAAACACTTGGGGAGGGTGCAGGGAGGGGGGTGGTGGAAAGGGAGATGAAGTGTGGGTGGAAATAGTAATAGAGTGATTGACTTCTTGAACAGTCACTGGTAAAATACTTGCAAGTTCTTTATGTATATTGAAAAGTCTCCTCTCACCACTTGGCAGGTAACTTGTATGAGATATCTGTAATAGGAACTGGCTTCCTCAGGATGACTTTACTGTAAAATATCCACATTCTTAATACGGCCCACAACAGTCGGAGGAGGCCACCAGGATTGACCACAGTAAAGGAGGCCTGTGGAGTATCCAAGAGGCTTGGAGCCTGCCATGACATTTGAGTTGAATTTTATGCAAATCGAATCAGCTTTAAAATCAAATCACAATTATTTAACCCATTATCACTGGTCCAGAGTAACACCAGGCACATTTTTCTTCTCAGCCCTCACCCTGTCAGGAGGAATGGGGGGAGCAGAAGAGTGTTTACCTTTGTTATTTTGCATCCTGTGATGAACTCACTGCCGCTAAGTCACGCAGCACCTTTAACTAAAGAAACTAATTGCAAGCCACTTTCAATATCTCCTGTTTTTTAATTTAATGCCCTCAGAGAGACATAATTGGGCTGGAGGGAAGAATTTTCACCGAAGTCATGAATTTGCTATATAAATACAAACAAGAAAGAAAGCTAATACAGTAAGGGAATATGGGATTAATTTTGAAATTGTCTGATTAGTGGATTGCTGCCCATCAATAATTGCCTTATATTTTCCCAAGGCCCTCTCTTTATTAGAGTCTGGCACTGCATCTGCCCACAATCTGTCAATCAGCCTGTGCAGCTGGGAGGGCCTGCCGAGAGCCCACAATTGGAAGCCTGCTGGGGCGCCTTGTTAGACAAAGCAATATACCCCAGACATGCAAACTCCACAGCTCAGCCTGCCTCTGCTCCTCTCAGTCCTCCTGAGCAGGGCCTCACAGTGACTCGGTTTGATTTTTAAACAGGACAAGAAGTTGCGATTGCCTTCATTTATTTATTTATTTTTTATGGGTTTTACAGGCAAGGCTCCACTGTGGTTCCAGGTCATAAGCACCTTCCCCTCCTACTGGCTAGATCGTTGTTAAGAAGGAGCTTTGCAATAGCTGGAATTTTGGAAGCAACCAGCAGCGACATGGGGGCATGCCTTAACAGGCTTCATACATTTAAAAATTAAGGAAGATAATCAGAAGGGTTTTGCGCAAGTGTGCAGATGGTGGGTTTCTAACTTAATGAATGCGGCAGATCTGGAATCTTCTTCCCGCTCCCAGAATCTTGATTTGCTTTCCTCGCCAGGCTCCCAAAGCCTTAAACACTCTGGAGGGAGCTGAGGGGGGTCTGTTGACGAAACTCACCATAAACATCTTTTCCACCACACAGAAAGTCGCAACCCCGCTAATGATATGTTTATGCCGTGTCTGTTTCCAGAAATATTTATGTCTCTCTATCTTGCCAGCAATCAGTCAAAATATACAAAAATGGATTTGCATGTAAAGATGCTTCATTTGGACAAGCAAAGACAATGATTCTAATAGGACCAAGATGGCTTTTCTTGTTGCCTCTTCTTATCATCTACTGTTTTCCTTTGCTTCTTGACAAGCTGAGCATTTGTTTTAAATCGGAGTTTGGCTCTTTGTGAGGTAGGAAACAAAACAATGCAGAGCCCAGACCCCTGGAGCATTAGGAAGAGTGTATTAGCTTGTTTCTATGTTCGGGTCCTGCTTGGCCAAGATGAGCCTCAGTACTGTCCTTTCTCTCTGTGCTAACTAGCTGTGTCTGACTCCCAGCAGGGGATGACATCTACAGGACAGAGCTTGAAGAGATCAAGTCCATGTCCCAGGCCCTATCCTTAGAGGGTGTCCACCTGAGCATAAAAGACTCTGGAGCCCATCAATTCCTCTTCCCTCCACTTACACTTCTCAGTGCTCATGGCATTACTGTGTCATGTGTTTCTGTATGATTCACAAGAAGGGACCACTCAGCCATGGGCCCGGTTGCCTCCTTCATCCTCTCGGGTGTCTCCTTAGTCCTAGGGCACCAGCTCCAGTGGTTTGGTCACTAGCACAGTGGGGTTTGGGGCTACTTTGCAAAAGTGTGTTGCCTTATGGGAAGACATAGATGATGTGTCTACTTATGGGAATGTAATGGACCTAGAAGCACTTGGATGGGGGTGAAGGACACACCTGGCAGTGCTCAGGGGCTATTCCTGTTGGGGCTCAGGAGACCTTATGGGATACCAGGGATTGAATCTAGCTTGGCCGCATGCAAGGGCAGTGCCCTATCTACCGCACTGTCTCTCTGGCCCTGAGAAG